>NW_020950326.1:4222361-4239205 GCF_900497805.2 Vombatus ursinus | reverse complement strand
AAGAAAGAAAGAAAGAAAGAAAGAAAGAAAGAAAGAAAGAAAGAAAGAAAGAGAAAGAAAAAGAAAGAAAGAGAGAGAAAAGGAAAGAAAAGAAAAGAAAAGAAAAGAAAGAAAAGAAAAGAAAAGAAAAGAAAAGAAAAGAAAAAAGAAAAGCAGTAGGGAGATTCAAAAATAATCAGGCAACATGTCAGGTAAGTAAAGGTGAGGAAAATATCTCCCTCCCAAATGTGGGAAGCTAAATCTCTCTGAGGGATGTTCATGGCCCCAGAATACAGAAGCAGCAAAGTCCCCAAACTCCTTTCCTCCTGACTTCTACACTAGGCCTTTGGGGCAAGACAATGATATGGACAGGGACAAAGGACTCCTTTCTCTTTGGAAGAGTCTTTTCTTGACCTAAGCACACAGAGTGCTAGGTGGTCCTAAGATAGATTATTTTTGGAGGGGTTGTCCCCTGAGCTTGGATGGAAAAACAATTTCATCTTTATTTTCACTAAGCACTAACTGAAATTTAGCATTGCCTTCAATTAGGAATGTCAGCAACAAACAAGCTGTGCTATTAGTAGTATTAGCGGTATCTATGATTTTGTCACCAAAGAAATCACAGATATTTTCTTATCACATTACCAACATTGCAGATATTTTGAAATATCATTTATGCTCATTATTACTTCAAAATTACTGTGGTTATTAGATCTATCACTAGATATATTACTATATCAAAATGTTTATATCATTTTGATACAGTAATATATTGATACTATATTTGAATATAATTGATTTTTATTATAATCCTCTGTATTTTATTTTATGCATTTAAAAACATTATTCTGAAAATGGATCCATAGGTATCATCAAACTGCCAAGGGTTCAATGGAACAAAAAAGGTTAAGAACTCTTCATCTAGTCTAATTCCTTCATTTTATAGATGAAACACAGAGAGGTTTTACTTGTCCAAGGACACACAGTAAGTTAATGAATGAACTAGTTATTAGAACCCAGCTAATTAGAATCTGCCTAATACTTTGAGTCTAGGAGAAGAGGAGATAAGCAAATGTTTTTTATAGGCAAAATTTGCTTTTGACACTCTTCCATCTCCCTTCATCACCTTCTCCCACTTCGTGGTGGTCTCCCTCCTCAAAGGCCCAGACATCCAGTAACCTCATGCTGTCCTCTGAATCCCCAGTGTTCTTCATTATGGTAGCCCCATCTAGGTTTGCCTTATCCCATCCATGTCCCACATTCCAAAATTATCCCCTCTCTCCTCCTTTCTTTCATTACAAATCACATTCCTTCAATGTGGTCTTTACCAGGTCTTAACAGAAAAGCAATCAACTGAGTTAATTCATACTAATACATAAATGATTTATCTTCTCCCCCTTTAATCATTGTTTAAGGCATTTAAAGTTTAAAATAGGCATTTATTAACCTAAATGGATTGCTAATTGGTAGAATTTGAGGCAATATGAAGTGATTTATTTGTAAGTTCATAAATCCATAATGCTCATGTAATAGCTCACTTTTATAGCACTTTATGGTTTATATCTCCAGTCAAATTCTACTCTGAAGCCTTATCATGGTAGAGTGGCTTCTCAAAAGTTATGTCAGCAAAATATAAGCTTTGCCAGGTCCTACCAAATATAACCCTCTATTACAATAATTAGCTCACTTTCAGCAGGTGGGCAGGCAATATAATGGTCCTAAGGTCCATTGGGTTTTCTTCTGCTTTATGAAATTTATTTTCAATGAAAAATTTTGAATCCAGTCCAAATAATTCTAAGTCCCAGTTAGGAAAAATGACTAATATCTATGCAGAAGTTGCGTTCTCTGTCTATTTCTATATTTATATCTATTTCTATTTAACCCCTAGCTTCTTTGTGGTTTATGCAAAATTCAGTTTTCTGAAAACATTTGGGTTACAAAACAAGATTATATTATGGTATCTGTGAATAGATAGAAATAGGAAGGGTTGTTGAGGAAAGAGTCAACCTTTTTTTGAGACTTACCTCAATCTGGAGTCTTCTGTCCACAATGCCCATAGACCCCAGGACTTTCCTTGATATCTCCCTCCTCTGCCACAGCTCAGTCCTTCCTTTGCTCCATGCTTTCCCTAACTCCTTGAATCAGAATCTCTTCTACCCCAATTCATACAGCGTCTCCCTTTCATTTTAAATGCTTAGGATATGACTCAGACACTCTCACAATGGCTTTGATTGATTCAAGGAGGTATACAGGCCCTGTACACATTTAGTTCTGATTGATTCAGTCAAAAAAAAACCAACTGTTTGCACCTAGTCAAGGCATCAGAGTCAAATTAGGAGATTTTAACCCTACCTTACACAAATTAGAAAGGTTTCAAGCATGAGACTGAGTGACACTATATGTTTTCCAGGGAACAGCTTGGCAAGTCCAGAGAGGCTCAGTACCAGAAGGATGTTTACCAGATGATGAATTTTTATTTTTTTGGCCATAGCAATTCATTAAACCACTTATTAGGACAAACACTTGATCTGCATTCACTGAGAGACTGTCCAAATTAGTGAAATCATATATCCTGGAAGTACTGGAAGTCAGGACTAAAGATGGTTCATGAAAGGCTTTCCTTACAAAAACCCTGTGGAAAAAAAGAATCTTATTTCTGCAAGGTACGTGACAAATCATCTTATCTGATACTCTTATTTTTCATATAGAGAAACTGGAGGCGAGAGAGGTGAAATGATTTGCCCAATGTCACACTGTGAATTACTGATGGAGTTGAAACTAAAGGGGCTCAGTACCTTTTTTTGTTTTTTAGTGTGAAAGAGAAATAGGATGATCTGGTAGCTTAGATTTCCCTGTGTGACTGATTTGAGAATCTTCAGAGGGGCCTCAGAGCATCTTACATCCCCATTCAGACTCCTTCCTCCCTGCATCTGGCCTCAGTCAGAAGGTCTCAGTGATGGTCTCCTGACTCTACCTCTTAATATCCACTTGGATTCCTTTGGTTTGGGTAGAATTGACTCATTAGGTATATTTGGTCCCCCATCACTTTTTCCCAGATCATTCTTCAGGGTGATGATATACAGATCCTTCCTTGGAAACAAACCCTAAGAAACATTTCACTAAACCCATTTGTACTCTTGAAATTCTACCCCTTCCACTCTCAAGCATCAAGTATCTGCCTTCAGGGAACTAGGAAGGGATCAGAGGAAGTGAGCTATCAGCAGAACTGATGTCTCCCCAAGCCACTAAGTAAACTCTGTTCTTTCATATTCAGGCTTCATAGATTCTTCCTCATATGACAAGATCATCTGCTTGAAACATGAAATAATTAAAGGATATATTTGGTCAGTTTGGTCCCAAATCAACCAACTTGATGAAAAGAGGGAAAAAATATTTCAAGATGGTTGTGGGACTAGACTGGCCAAGTGTCTTATCTTTTAACATAGTTACTTTGAAAGCTCTGGACAGCAACAACATGGGGCAGGCAGAATTGACATAGACAGACAGGAAGACTGTAAAGATTAAATTTAAATGAAAGTGTGAAAGGAAAATGGTCACAGTCTCAGACTTTTCCTATTCAATATCAGCCATCCAGTTGAACATTGAAAAGTTCAATCCAGCATCTGGATGCCTTGTCTAGATGATGTCCAACTTCCAGAAGTATGAAACATCTGGGTGTTTGACAGTTTTCCAGTTTTCATCCAGATGTATGTTCTTAAGCTGTATCAGGCCAGGTCATTCAATAGAATTTGCTATCCCCTGTTTATTCACTGTAGAGTAGAAATAGGCTAAAAACATAGCTTTAAAATAGGTTTGAATAATTCAAAGTTGACAAATCCACAGTTATTTATTAATTAATTCTTTAATCAATGAGAATTTATTAAACATTTATGATTTTTAAGAGGAACTAAAGCTATTTGAGGCATTTCCTTAACTCGTTGAGGTTGGCATCATGGAGGACAACTGTGCCTTCTCTCAAAGTACCCCTTGGTAAAATAAGAAGTAAAAATGGACTTAGGCAAAATTTTGAAATAAACCAAATTTATCTTTGATGCCTTCCCACCTCCCTTTTGTAGCATCTCTTTCTGGCAAATTCTGTCAGAGATTGAGACTTTCCAAACACCTAGATATTGGATATCTTACGAAGGCAGATGAATGATGGGGAATACAGTTAAAAGAGTCATGAATCTCATATTCTGGCCTGCCCTGGTTTCATTTTCTGAAAAATTTTGTGCCAAAGCTCATCACAAATTACCAGCTGTTCCTGCATGGAAAACTTAAAACTGTTATAAATCAATATGCCTTCCTTTACATAAAAGTTTCAGGCATATAATGTTGGCAGCTATTTGCATTCCTTGTAGAGGAAAAAAAACCTGATGCTATCTTGGCATTATTTCTTCTACTAACCTGATCTTTTTAACAGAAGTACAGGAAAAGTCTTTAGAAGACATACACACAATTTGCTTTGACATGTAGAGCCATACATAAGAGATTTAGGGCCAAAAGGCATCTTAAAGGTCATCACACTAGGTTTACAGATAAGGAAACTGAGCACAGAGACCTCAGTATAAATGAGAGATAGTCTTATAGGGAAAACACTAATTGGTGGGGGAAAGGGGTAGAGAAAGGGAAAGGGGTGAACTAGGAAAGGCCTCTTGAAGGTTGGGAGAACATGAATTGTCTTGGAAAATGCCAGGGTAGCCAACAATTGTAGTGAGAAATGAGAGCATTACAGACAATGGGAACAAATGGAGTCAGGAGATAGACTGTAGTCTGTGTGAAATGGCATGAAAGTCAATGTTGCTGGATCATAGAGTGTGGTTGGGAGTAAAGTTTAAGTTTAAGATTAGAAAATGTTTGTAGCAGTTCTCTTTGTGGTGAGAAAGAACTGGAAATTACAGGGATGCCCATGAATTGGGGAATGGCTGAACAAGTTGCGGTATATGATTGTGATGGAACGCTACTATGCTTTAAGAAATTATGATCTCAATGATTTTATGAAAAATGAAGAATGAAATGAGCAGAACCAAGAGAATATTGTATACAGTAACAGCAATATTGTTTTAAGAATGACTAGTTGTATGACCCTGGGCAAGTCACTTAACCCCAATTGCTTCAACCCCCCCCCCCAAAAAAAAGTGCCCAAATTAACTATAAAGGACATTTGAAGAAAGATGCTCTCTGTATCCAAAAAAAGAACTGATAAAGAAAAGTATGTATAGAATAATTTACATATTATACACACACACACACACACACACACACACACACACACACACTAGTTGTGCCTAATGGTAGCCATCTTTAGGGCTGGGGGGAGAGAAAAAAATTTACATGATAATTTTGTTGTATATTTGAAAGGCATAGCAAGTTTTACATAGGAGATTTACAGTTTCATATGCAATTATCTTTTTATTGTACTACAATGGAAATTTATTCCATAAATTTTTTAAAAAATTAAAGAATGGAAAGGTAGAAAGTTCAGGTTGCAAAAGGCTTTAAAAACCAAACATAGGATTTTATATTTAATCCTGAGGGTAGCAAGGAACCATTGGAGCTTTTTGAGAAAATGATGTAACATGGTCAGACCTACACTTTTGGCAGCTGAATTGAGAAGGAATGAAGTGAGAGGAGACTTGAGGCTGGGAGACCATCCATGATCCTTCCACAATGACCAAAATTCATTCTGATCGCTGTTATCTCAGAGTTTCCCAATCCTACTCAATACAGATTTCAACATTAAGAAGCTTCTAAATCTGAATTAGTGGAGATATTGTCTTGATAGTCTCTCTGGACCTCAATTTCTTCGTATATGAAATGGGGATACCATTACTTACACTCTCTACCCTCCCATCACATACCCTGAGTGGCTGTGAAAATAGCACTTTGCAAAATGTAAAGTGCTTTATAAATCTTAAATAACTGTATCAATGTGAGCTATTATGATAATAATTAATGTTGTTGTTGTTTGTTGTTACTATAACCAACCATCTACTTTCCTGGGAATAAGCTCTGAATATTGACAATCTATATGTATCAGACAAGCTATCTCAAGATGTCATGGAAACAAACTTGGACAATGACACTTGTCTGTACCACAGGGATGCCCATATGGGCTATGGGCAACAGGGAAGCATCCAGGAGGAATCCTGGAAGATATAGATGATCCCTGTCCTCTCCATGGGCAGCTAAGTAGTGCAGTAGATAGAGAGCCAGGTTTGGAGTCAGAAAGACTCATCTTCCTGAATTCAAATTCAGTCAGACATTTACTAGTTGTGTGACCCTGGGCAAGTCACTTAACCCTGTTTGCCTCGATTTCCTCATATGTAAAATGAGCTGGAAAAGAAAATGACAAACCACTCCAGTATCTTTGCCAAGAAAACACCAAAAGGGGTCAGGAAGAATTGGACAAGACTGAAATAACTGAACACCAAATCACAACATCTTCTCCACAGATGACTGAGATAAACTTCAGTGCTTACTAGTCCAAGAAACAAATTCTTCCAACCCACATAATTCTTCAAAGGGATTTCTTCCCCAATCTGAAACTTCCAAACTTGAGAATCAAGTTGGATATGGTTTTCATTTTTAAAATCTCATGGTTTGCTGCTAGATATATCAGATACTATTATAAGCATTCAAAAAAATCAGAAGCACTAGAATAGAGAATCACAGAACCTAGAGCTTGGAGGCACCTCAAAAGAACACCTGGCCCAACCCCTTGCCTTTAGTGTAAAAACTCATAAACCAGAAACCCTTTCCTACTCCCCCATCCTACTTAACCTTGGCTTGAAAAGTACCAAACTGCTTGCCAAGCAAGCTAGTCAACAGGAAACAGATACTTATAGATTAGCAATAAATACCATACATAATTCCCTAGTAGAAGCATCAGTATCTTAGGGTATATGGGCCAAGGGTGGCAAGCAGGTCAATTTTTGTTGGTATGATATTGTACAAGCTTTAAAGGAAGCAGTGTAGTATAATAGAAATAACATTGTATTAAGAATCTAGTTCTGGGTTCTGGTTCCAGTCTTGCCAACAATATGTTATATAACCATAAACAAGTGACCTCCCTTCTCTTGGTTTCAGGGTTTGGTTATTTTTTAATCCATAAAATGAGGGTGTTGGGTGTTGGACTAGGATAATTGCTGAGGTTCCTTATAGCCTTAGTATTTCATGATGTTGTGATTTTATGAGTATTTCAACTCACTAAATTAGTACATTCCCCTCCTCTCCATTCACATTCCTCTGTCATAGTTTAGGACCTCATCATTTCCCAAAGGACTAATGCAAAAGCCTCTTAATCAGTCTCCCTGCTTCCAGTCTCTCCCCTTTCCCTTCTTTCCTCTACACATCCATCACACTGGTATTCTTAAAATAAAAATATGCTGATGTAACTGCTTGCTAAAATAATCATTCATGGCTCCCTATTGCCTCCAAAATAAATAGAAAGTCCTTAGCTTGATATTGAAAGCCTTCTACAATATTGCTCCCACTTACCTTTCCAGTTGTTTTCCATATGACTCTCCTTCACTCATTCTATATTCCACTCAGACTGACCTGCTAGCTGCAGGTCACAACATTCCACTTTTCACCTCCATGCCTATACACAGGTGGTGGTCTCCCATGACAGGAATGAACTCCCTCTTCTGTGTCTTAGAATCCCTGTGTAAGGCACTGACCCTTTTGTAAGTAAATATGTTGGTTGTGGAAAGGGGCAGAAAATAGCATTTGAATAAGGAAAACTAATTGAAAAACATCAACATGAGAAGAAACATGTCCCTTCAGATAAAATGTTGAGGGGAGACACAATCTTTTCTGAGGACCTCGAAGAGAACTGCCATCTCAGATGAATGTACTGAGAAGACCTATTTAAGACAAAGCAATGACTGTGATGTGATGGCTGTGGGATGTTGTGATCCATCAGCTCATCTGTAAATGACTGATTTCAGAATTTTAAAGGTTAAAACTGGTGAATTGGTGAACTGGTAAACCAAATAGCTATTTGGGGACTGGGGGAGGGGGGATTATAGGACTACTAGGGTTCATACCTGACAGAAAAGAGGTCTTCTTGAGTTTTACTTAATAAAGTAAAGATGCATCACTGACTACCAGGGGCTCTGATTTGAGTTCTTCAAAGAGTTAAGAAGCCAGAGAAGAAGCTATAGATAGACAGAAGAAGCTACAGGAAAATCTGAGAGTAGGGTGGCATTACAAGAAGCCAAGGACAGAATCTTTAGGAGGATTCCAGCCAAGACTGATGAGATTTCAGCTGCTTTATTAGCAACTTAGCGATTGGAACAAAAGTCTGGATCTTCTGATTGACTGGAGAAAGACAGGAGCAGCTCCTAGATCAAACTTATTGAAAGATACCTGAATCCTGCTACCGTGTGAAGAGCTGTTGGGGCTAAATGTTCTCTAACGCTGTCTATAAGCTGAGAGAAGGGAAACTCTCTTATCCTTTCTGGCTTAAGAGGGAAAAATAGAAAAGGAATGACAGGCTTTGTTTTTGTTTTGCTATAAACTGTATTTTACTGTGAAAAGAGTGCTGATTGGACAAAATAGAGTTCTTACTATTTTCAGATCTGAAGAGTTTGGCAGTTCTTTAGCTTATATCACAGAAAGTACATAACCCTTTCTCAGTACCCTGTTAAGAATGACTTTGCAGAAAAAGCCTGTCATTACCTCATCAGCTTAATGGCAAAAGAGGAAAGGCTTTGCCCATCAAGAGAGTGGTAAGGTACAGAAGGGGAGTATCTATCAGAGAATCACCTTTGTATGGTGCAGACTGATCCTGAATAGACCAAGGACATCAAGGACTGTAGTCCAGATGACTGTAGTCATCTAGTTTATGTATGTGGGTGCATGGATTTCTCCACTTTGGCTTTCAAGCTAGGTTTCTATAAGTGTCTGCCCACTCTCTCCCCATGAACACTATGTTCATTGGTTGGAGAGTGTAACTCAGGTTTATGGATAGATTGTGATATTTGATTATTACTGCTTTTGCCTTATTGTTTAGTAAATGTCTTATGTGTAAGAGCTAATAGTAACATCATGACTGACTGTGTAAATGGGAAGAATATCAATGGGGGCTCAGGAGCTATAGTAGCAAGTAGTAGGAGTGTATCCCCTTCACATCTGGGTAACCTTTAGGACTCGGAGAGAATTTGAGTTGTAGTAGTATGGTATACGTCCTTACCCTAAGAACCACAAACATACCAGTGTAAGTGGAGGTGATCAAATCAGCCCAAAGAGCAGGAATGAGGAACCACATCATGTCCAAGCTACATGATACCTTGCTTCAAAGCACAGATCATATGCCACCTCCTACAAGAGACCTTTCTGGGTCCCCTAATTGTTATTTCATTCTCTCTTGAAATTACTTTTTGAACATATATATGTATATGTATTTATGTATGTATGCATATATAATGTGCTTTTTACTTATTTGACTACATATTGTATAAAAAATATACCGCCTCCTACCTCCCCCTCTCCCACCAAGTAATATGTAAACTCCTTAAGCGCAGAAACCGTTTCCCTTTTTTGACTTTGTATTCCCAAGTGCCTAATACAATACCTTGCACATAGTACTCAATATACGTTTGTTGAATTGACTAGAAGTCAGGAAATGATAATATTCTTGTCACATTCTCAGTATAGCAGAAGGAAAAGGTCTAGATAAATATTGATACATCACTTTCCAAAGAAGGCCAAGCCTTGGCCTATCACCAGGGCCTAATAGTGACCAAAGTGCATCGTGTATTTCCTGAATAACATCTTGCTCCTCCTACCATTTGGTTCAGACCCCTCATTTTCCAGATAGGCAAGCTGGGGCACAGAGAGGTTAAGCAACTTGCCCAAGATCACAGCAAATGGTAGATCTGGGATTCAGACTTATGTCTTTGCACTCTGTTTCCTCATGTGTAGAAAAAGAATATTAGATTAGATGGTCTCTGGACTCTTCTCCAGTTCTGAATCCAGTAAGCTGCTTCCTAAATCGTACTGCATAGGCTGACAGGCATCATTAAAAATCTTGGGTTTCTATCTTGCTACTGTAGCTCCAGACTTGCTGCTGGGGATAGATGTAAAAACAGAAGGCTGCAGCTAAAGCCACACCCTCCTCCTACCAACCTGAATATATAATTCACCTCCTGAAATTTCTCCAGTGGCTGCCAATAAACTTCCCTTTGAATCACACACACACACACACATACACACACACACACACAGATTTTTGTTCTGCTTCCATTGTCTGTGGAATGTAGAGAATAGATTGAGAATAGAAAATAGCCTGCCTTGTATTACTTACTATTATACTCTAGTTTGTTTTTCAAACTAGATTCTAAACTCCTTAAAGGTAGGAGTTCATCGCTTGGACTTCTGTAATCCCCCTGCACTTAGTGCAGTGGGCACTCAATAAGTCTTTGTTGGGTGAATGATGGATTCCTACAAGCACCCTTCCTGGATGACTCAGTATATCTGTCTGTGGAAGCCAGAGCAACAACAGCTGATGGGTTGTTGTAAGCTTTCTGCAGATACGGGTGGAAGATGTCAGTATCTTTATATGTATGACCTTATCACCGACGGAAGGACAGTTCCTCCAGATGGAACCTCCATTTTGCTAAGCAACAAACCATCCATCGGTTGCTCTATGAAGAGCCCAGTCCCCCACCCTCCAATTCTCTCAGACCTCCCTATAGGTTAACAAATATTAAGCAGCCTAATGACTTGTGTGCAGATGCAGAATAAAACATAGGATTTTTTTCCAAAGGAAAATCAACTTTCTACAAATAGATTGTGAGTACCTTGAGGGCAGGGAATATATTTTGCCTCTTTTTGTATCCCCAGCACTTAGCACACAGGTCCTAGTACATAAGCTTAATAAATATTGATGATTTATTAATTAATTCTATAACTAATCAGCAGAGCCTGGTTTGATAGCTATGAAGCTTGTTTATTTCATTCTGGTATGTGTGGGGTGACATCTGAGGAGAGATAGAGAATAATGAAGGCAAAGGACTTTAATTCAATCTATCAAAAAATGTATTTAGCTACAATATTAAGCTCAGAAAGTGAGTAGCTAGGTGGCACAGTGGATACAGAACTGGGCTTGGAATTGGGAAGACCTATCTTCATGAGTTCAAGTCTGACCTCTGACACTTACTAGCTATGACCCTGGGCAAGTTACTTAACCTTGTTTGCCTCAGTTCCTCATCTGTAAGATGATCTGGAGAAGGAAATGGCAAACCGCTCCAGTCTCTGCCAAGAAAACCCCAAATGGGGTCATGAAGAATCAGACACAACTGAAATGTCTGAACAACAAGTGTGCAGCATTATCTGATGATCCATGGAGAATATAAATATAGGGTAAAGCATATTCCTTGCTCCAAAGACTTTATAATTTTAATTGACTTGACAATCAAGGTATGGGTGGGACTTTGATTAATAAATGGGCTTCTTTATTGTGTCAGGCATAAGTCAACAGAGGCAGGTATCATGCTCCCTCCCATTCCAAAGAATCACACCAAAGGTGAAGTGAACCCTAAACAATTCAGTCTGTCACAGAATAATAGGATCATAGATTTAGAGCTGGCCTTAGAGGTCACCTAGTCCAATTTTTTCATTTTACATTTAGGAAATGTAGACCCTAAGAGGTTAATTTGTGACTTGTCTAAGGTCACACAGGAGGTAAGTGACAAAGCCTAAATTTGAACATAAGTGAACCTCTGACTCCAAATTCAATGCTCATTTCAAAGCACCATGTTGCCTCCCAATTAAAAAGAAAAAACATTATTATCAAACATAATGCATTATTGCTGTATAATCTCAGATAAGTCCCTTCACCACCCTTGTCTCAGTTTTTTTCATTTAGAAAAAGGAGAGGATTGAACCAGATGGCTTCTGTGGTGTTTTCTAACTCCAACATTCTATAATTCTACCACTTTAATTTTAATGGAAGCATGAAGGACACCTACCAACTTATACCTGTTCTCCCTCTATCTATCACACCTAGAAGATACTGGTATTATTTCTAAATTTCTCTCTGATATAGCCCCTATATAGGGGTAACCTGTCCAGAAAAAATCATGATATAAAAATACATCTTTGTCTCACCCAGTATCCCTCATCAGGGCTCTCCTGGAAACACTGCACTCCCAAAGGCTTATCCAAGGTACCTATCTATCTTTTGTTCCACTCCAGACAGTCTCTGCCAGGGTATTATCTGGTTGTACCACCATGACAGTGGCAACTTGAGAGATCTTTTGAAGATCTCTGCAGAATAGCATTTGAGAATTATGTCTATATCTAGCTAGCATATGTAATAGAAATTGAATATTTCTCTATGTAATATAAATGGAACACTTATTGCCCAAATAAGGCAACAAAAAAGAATTGTGCAGAAAGGAGCCTGGATAAAAAAGCATATCAGAAATTCTAGATTTCCTTAATCAATAATTAAAAGCAAAAATCAAAAGGTTGTTGTGATATGAGTAAAAGAAGTGAATGTTGAATGGACAAAGAAATTGAATGAACAATTCAACATTAATCAAAAACTTTAGTACATTGGCTTGAAAAGTAAGGAAATCTGGGGAAAGAAAGAACCTTCAAAATAAAAGGACGTAGAAAATTTGAGGGCACAAGAAGCCCAACATAACAAAGATGCAAGTTGGGTCAAATAAGGAATGGAAAGTTTGTGCACCTTAATATGATGAATGACAGGGAGGTGTCTGAAAACTGTAGCTTGTCTACAGAATTAAAAAGAATTAGGCTTGGGTTGATCCATTATTATTGGTGCAAATGCTGCACATTAATTACTAGCAAAACACTTTACCAACCTCCTTTCAGATGCAAATCTAATATAAACCTAACTTTTCCTAACAAAAGGCAACACTTATCTATGATTGAAAGGTGAAAATTCCAGTAACCTTTCCAATTATAGGCCAATTATGTGTGTTTGTGTACTTTCTACAAAGCATTCACAGCTTGTATCACACACACACACACACACACACACACACACAAAACCCTATAAATACTTACAAGAAAACACTATGTTGGCTAAGTGATAAGAAGTCTGTGCCCAAATGACTTAGAGGTAAAGAGAGTTATTGATTTGGAAATTAATAAACAGGCCTTGCCAAAGTGCCCAAACACTTAAAGTTTCTTTATGATTATTATGAAGCCCATGACTCAGTTCTGCACTCATAACAGTACATTCATGTACTGCCAATATGTAAAAAAAGACCAAAATATAATGAGAACCCTAGAGTATTTGATGCCCACATGGAAAACTCTTTATGGTTTAAAACATACTACCAACACAATAATGTCAAATACAATTCATATAAAATATAGCTTTCTTTCAGGAAGACATTTTAATCCTATTGTGGTTCTGCCTAATCCTAAATCCAGTATCATCTTTCTCAAATAGAAATAGTACAGCTTCCAAGTTAAATAGGGAGTTGAATCAAAATATTATTAATCATTTGATATTTATGGATGAGATCACCCTAAAAGACTCTTCCAAAGAACACATTAAGCATCTCCTTCATTTTGTGGAATCTTTCTCCAATGACATCAGAATGTCATTTGAATTTGATAAGTATAATATTCTTAATGTACACCAAGAAAAGCTAGAGACTGAAGGCTCTAATTTTGAGTACAGAAATCACATCGAACAATGGATGAAGGTGATATCTACAAACACCCAGTTCTCCTCCAGCCCTGAAACATGATAAAGATGTCAAGGAGAAGATGGTGGCCAAATATGTTAAAAGACTTTCTGGCATCCTGAAATCAAAGCTTAATGAAAAGAAAATGTTTAAAGCAACTAATGCCTATACAGTATCAGTCTTAATATATACACTTGGAACTTTAAAATGGACGATAAGTGTTTTGGAAATTATTCTCACAAAAACCTCTACAATATTAATGAGACATAGGGCCATTATTTTAAGGGAGCTATAGAAAGCCCCTTACAAAAAAGGAGGAAGAAGATTGCCTGACAGTCTTGACAGAAAACATGATAAACAGGGCAAAGCTTACAGAAATACTTCTGTATTAAGTGGAAATCATTTCCCTGAACAACAGTAAAGGATATTAACAGCCATTGGATTTATTGAATGTAATTTAAAGCAGCTTCCCTCTTTAAGAAGCCTATGAAACAGCAAAAAGATCCAATAATAGAATCAGAAGGACCTTGACTAGTAACATACACATGAGCTCAATCAACAATATGTTGGCAAAGAAGTGTCAAATAATTGGCTGGGTTGTATAGATTTCTTTGCAGAAACAAAAGGTTTTATGATGGCAACTCAGGACTAGGTCACTGCTACCAGAATTTGCAGCAGACTTATCCTTAAGGAGCCTGTTCAGTGATCAATGTAAATTATGCAAAGAAACTGTACAGCACATCATTACAGGCTGTAAAAATTTCATATCTAACACATATCTTGCAAGACATAACCTGGTAAACAAAATATCAGAAGTTCACTATCTTTCATGGAATGACTAGGTAACAAATCCCTATGCCACAAATATAGACCTCAAAGCATTCTGGAAAATTCAAATGATGAACTATATTGGAATTAAACCAATAGATCAAGCTATTGGCAACAATCACCAGAGCATACCATCAGTCCATAAAAACTCAAGAACAAGGTATGTAATAGATACCACCATACCAAGTACTCATGATCTCCAAGCCACACAAGTCAAAGAGTTTTCATAATATATAAAAAACCAGCAGAGGAGATTAAAATTACATAAATAACAGGATAGAATGCATATAAGAAACAGCTAAATGGTGCAGACTCAGAAAAAAAAAAGGGACTAGAATTAAAAGGAATTAAGAAAGGCTTTCTATAGAAGGTGGCATTTCAGGTGGGACTTGAAAGAAGTCCGGGAAGCCAGGAGACAAAGATGAGGAGGGAGAACATTCCAGGAATGAAGTAGAGCCAGTGAAAATGCCTAGAGTATGAATCAAGGTTTGTCTTAGATACCACTGTGAAGCTCAATATGGATCTTGTATGATAGAGCCTCCAAAAAGGCTAATGCAGCACTCCAATAGATGGAGTGTTTTGTTTGAGGAATAACAAAGAGGCCAGTGTCACTGGATCAAAGAGTATGATGGGAGGTGTAAAATATAAAAAGGCTGGATAAGTATGGGGTCAACTAGACTATGAAGGGTTTCAAATGCCATAGAGAGGATTTTATATTTGATTGTGGTGATGATAGGAAGCCATTGCATTGGAGTTTATTGAGCCTTTAGATGATATGATCAAATCTGTACTTTAGGAAAACAACTATGGTAGGTAAATGGAGGATGGACTGGATCGAGGAAAGAACTGAGGCAAGTAGATCACCCAGATCCCTATTAGCAATAGTTCAGGAGATGAAAACCTGTATCAAGGTAGTAGCAACATAAAGGAGAGAATGAGGTATATTAGATGTTACAAAGGTGAAATTTACAGGCCTTGGCAACAGATTGGATATGGGGGTAAGAGGGAATGAGGAGTCAAGGATGATACCTAGGTTGCAAGCCTAGGTGACTGGGAGGATAGTGGTGTCCTCAAAAGTGATGGGGGAGTTTTGGAAGGGAGGAATATGGAGGCGGATTCGGGGGGGCAGATAATGAGTTCAGTTTTGGATATGTTGAGTTTAAGATGCTTATAGGATATCAGTTCAGGATGTCTAATAGGCACATTTGGAGATATGAGACCAGAGCTCAGCAGAGAGCTTAGGACTAGATAAGTAGATTTGAGAATCATAAGTATATAGATGATAAATGGATCCACAAAAGCTGATAAGATCACCAAGTGAAATGGTAGAGCAAGAAGAAAAGAGAGCCCAGGATAGAACCTTGAAGGGTACCTATGGTTAGAGGGCATGATCTGGAAAAGGATTCAGTAAAGACGACAGAGAAGGAATGTTCAGATAAGTAGGAGGAGAACCAGGAGAGAGTAGTATGACCAAAAAAAAACCTAGAAAGAAGACAGTATCAAGAAAGTGAAACTGATCAACAGAGAAAGTGATCAACAGGACAGAGACCTACGAGACACCCACCATTAGCAGGCATGACCTAGGTGGATATATAGCAAAGGAGAGGAAAAACTTCACTTGATCCATTTAGCCAGTGACTTAGCAAACATTTCTAGAGGAAAGTTAATAGGACTACTTAAAATAATAGTAATAACTTTGTTGTTAGTGTACAACACTGCTGTTTTTAATATCTTGCTCTTTGAGCTACTTCAACTGAACTCACCACTCATAATAATGACATGGTTATTATCTGAGCATATGTTCAAATTCCATGAACTCACTGAGAATTCCCAAGGGAAGAGAAAGTAACTCTGTGGTATGTTTGAATATATATGTGGCTTTTAAGTGGCCAGACCAAGATCTTTGGGATTGAATATTCATTTGACTTTTTTCCAGGAGTTTTATGAGAAAACCAATTGCACTCAGATTATACATTCACAAAATATGAATTCTTCTTGAAATGAATAGTAGGGAATAATAGTAACAAAATATTAATTATTGTTATTCACATTCACATAGTACCATTTACAAAGCATTGTCCTCAAAACAACCCCAGGAGGCAGGTACTCCACATATCCTCATTTTCCTGTAGATATTAGAGCTGGTAGTCAACATTATGCCTTTTACTACCACATCCAGTCTTCTTTCTACTACGTGTAGGAAGTACTCTGACCTCACTCTCCTAGAGCAGTCAGCTACATTTCCCCCTCAGAATTTTAGGAGCAATCCCTAAAGGATTAATGTGTCTCTTCTCATGCTTTGGCTCAAACCCCCATTCTGATGTGTTCCCTCTACCATTAACTAGCACCCCAGTTCCATTT
>NW_020950326.1:4180367-4222351 GCF_900497805.2 Vombatus ursinus | reverse complement strand
TTCCATTTGGCCAATTTTGCTTTTCATTTGTGGACCTTCCCCTCACTGTGGACCCAATTGTGGTCCCTCTTTCTGAGGGACCAGTATAATATAAGGGAGAGTGTGTCTTCAAAGCATTCTGGGGAAATGTTTATTATTCTGTTCTTGCTATTATCTTGGAAGTAAAGATCTCTTTATAAGAGCTAATTTATTATAATTGGCTAAATGGAACTGGGGTGCTAGTTAATGGTAGAGGGAACACATCAGAATGGGGGTTTGAGCCAAAGCATGAGAAGAGACACATTAATCCTTTAGGGATTGCTCCTAAAATTCTGAGGGGGAGTTCAATGAGGTGGGAATTTGGAGGGAGGAAGGGAGAAAATTTGTAACCCAAAGTTTTAAAAACACATGTTAAAAATTTTTAAAAAATCATCCCTAATAAACTTTAAAAAAAAGAAAGAGTGGGCCCAGACTAATTGTGGTTTTTCCATAGGATTGTACCCCCCAAATTCATACCAAAATATGATGTTACTGCTGGATGAACTCCTGTCTCAGCTACTATTCATGGACTGGGTCCTGAAATTTGCTCTGTACCAACTTGGCCCTCAAATCTGTACTAGCTGGTAGTAAATCCTAGAATGGAATCCACTCCAGGAACTTCTGATGCTTCCCTCTACTGACCTTTCTAAACTCGTAAGATCATAGTCTTTCACTTACAGTGAAAGAAGAAATGTTGAAGCAAAGACCTGAGGTCACTATTTACAAGCCACACATTAACTTTGGCCCAAGACTTCTCCCCTTGCAGCATTCTCCCTTCTCTCTCTCAGCCAAACCAGCAGGCAGGAAGGAGTCAGCCAAAAGAGGGGGATACTCCTCATCACTTGGTCAGCAGACTGGAACAGAATTTCAATGAAGGCTCCAAATCATCCCAAGGCATTTCCATTACACATCATTATGTCTCTCTGGAAACAGAGTCCCTAGTCTCTTCCGTCTTGGGGATTGTATCGGCCAAGTATTCCAAACACGTTCATAATGACTGGGTTCATCGGTCATTCTCCAGTTACATATATGCCACACTGATACAAAACGAAGTAAGTGTTTAGAAGGACTTTTATTATCCATTAGGGTCTTTCTTCTCAGTAGGACCATTTTTCATAAAACTATAATGAATATCAATGGGAAAATATTAAGCAATACAAATCAGCAAATATTTGTTAAGCAATCAATCAACAAACACTTATTATGTGCCAACTATGTGCCAGGCATTATGCTAAGTGCTGGGGATATGAAAAGAGGCAAAAAACAGTTCCTGCCCTCAAGAAGCTTACAATCTAATGTAACATGTAAGTAAATATACACAAAGCAAGGCTATATGCAGAATAAATAGGAAATAATTCACAGAGGGAAAGCATTGAAATTAAGAGGGTTGGGAAAGGTTTCCTATACTGGATTTTAATTGTTACTTAAAGGAATCCAGGGAGATTAGTAGTCAGAGTGGAGGAGGGAGAGCATTCCAGGCATGGGGGACAGCCAGAGAAAATGCAGAGCTGAGAGATGGAATGTCTTGTTTGTGAAACAGTCAGGAAACCAATGTCACTGGACTGAAGAATACATGTCAGGGAGTAAGGTGCAAGAAGACTGGAAAGGTATGAGGGGTCTAGGTTATGCAGGGCTTTCAGTACCAAACAGAACATTTTGTATCTGGGCCTGAAAGTAATAGGAAGCCACTGGTGTTTGAGTAAGGAGGTGACATGATCAGATCTGCATTTTAGGAAAATCACTTTAGTGAATGAATGGATGATAGATTGGAATGGGGAGAGACTTGGGACGGGCAGACCCACCAACAGGCTATTGCAATAGTCCAGGCATGAGAGTCTGTACCAGAGTAGTGGCAGTGTCAGAGGAGAAAGGGATCATATTCAAGAGATGTTACAGAGATGAAATTGACAGGCCTTGGCAGCAACTTGGATTGAGGCGGGGAAGGGAGAGGGCAGAGATAGTGAGCAGTCCAGAATGTCTCCTAATTTGTAAGCCTGAGGGACTAGGAAGATGTTGCTCTCTACAGTAACAGGGAAGATAGGAGTGGGGGAGGGTTTAGGGGGAAAGATAATGAGCTCCATTTTGGACATATTCTCTGTACGATAGAATGAATTGCAGTCCTGTGACCTTGCAGCCACATATTTCATTTTTGCAATGTTGCCATCTCTTGGGCTGAGAGGTTGCCCATCTTCCTCTCCTTGGGCAGTCAGTAACTCTGGGTCCAGAAATCCCCCTCTCAGACCACATGAATGAGAACACATGAAATTGGAATATGTCACTCCCCCAAGATTTCCCCTGCCTGCTACCCTATGGGACCCAGATCCACCCTTAGCTCTATTGTTCTCTGGTTGGTAGTTGATTGATCCTGGAACTGATCCTGGAGCTGATCCTCTTTTTTTATCAAATTACAAGAAAAGGGTGGTTCCAAGTCACAACAACCAATCAATTCATCCCCAGTGACGAGATGTAAGAAATTATTTTCATCCTCATTGAGGTGCTAATTGGTAAATCCCAGTAGATGTTTCCCAGTCCCACTGATGAAGTAATTAATGGGCATATCCCACACTATAGGTAGGTAGATGCAATCCAAATCCTAGAAAAAGGTTCATCACTATATGTACTTAACAGGTTGTTCAGAGAACATTCTACATTGAACCCAATGTTTCAGGAGTTCATTTTCTGTATAGTATTAGGGATTCCAGGCAGAATCTAAAGGTAGAAGAAAACATGGTCCCAGCTCTCTGTCAGCTCCCAATATATTGTGAAATGCATACCCCCAGGGATGCTCTAATGAAGGAGAGAGCATTTACGTCCTTAGGGAGTTTCCAACTTATAATAAGAAGATGGTACAAAGTACATATAAAATCCTTAAGAAATAAAAACAAGTTTTACAATAAATAATATAGAACTTGCAGCAACCATAGAGGAGCCTATAAATAGAAGTGTTTTTTGTGAGGAAGGTAATAACATTGTTGCTAGAGTGACTGAGCTGTTTAGATGGCATAAGTAGTTAAACCTACCTGAAGGAGGTACTTTGAGCCTTCTCGAACTGTGGAGACTTCTCACTATTCTTCAAAAGTATAAGGAACAAATATTGCACATTGTTCAGCACCTTTCTAATGTATGCAATATCATGTGTAATAATCATCTGTGTGTATGTCATTTCTTGCAAACTGTGAGATCAGTAAAAGCAAAGACTGTGTCTTTTTTAAGTTTTGAATCTCCCTCAATGGCCTAGCACCATGCCTTGCATACAGTAGGCACTTGCTAAATGTTTCTTGAATGAATGAAAGCATGAATAGATGAACGGTCATCAAATGGTTATACAAACTTAGTAAAGCTTAGGGCTTTTGTTAAAAACTTATACTCTGCTAAGAACCCATCTGAATTTCTTAACTGCATAAAAAAAATTGGTAACTTGAGAGCATTGAGACTTATTGAAAGGCCAGGAGGTAAGAAAAAAAAGCAACAACCACTTTTTATTATTAGAAACTTGGAGAGATGAAAAATTTGACCTTTGCTACCTCCTCCCCTCATAAAAAGTGACCCAAGTGTTTCATATTCCTACAAGCTATGTTAGCTGAAGTGCCTCCAAATGTTTGGGGACTCCTTGGGGAACTGAAACTTTAATTCTCTCTTTTTTGTTTTTCATCAGGGAGAAAGAAGATGCTTTTTCTAGTGGGGGAGAAGGATCCATGTGGTTTTGATATGGCCTAAGCTGTTGCTAAGAAAAGCTTCAAACTACTTATTTCATAACCATCTCTCCCACTGCTGACATAGAGATGTCAGCCCCCTCTTCAACTGTAGGATTCCTTCAAACAAGCAAAGCATATTCATAATGTTTTCATAGGATCTAGGGCTGGCAGAGGCCCCAGTCATCATCTAGTACAAGGACTTTTAACCTTTTCTGTGTCATGGAATCCTTTGACAGTCTGGTGAAGCCTATGGACCCTTCTCAGAATAAGGTTTTGAATGCATAAGGTAAGATAAATAGGATTACAAAGGAAAACAATTATATGAAATAAATTATAAAAATAATTTAAAAACCAAGTTCATAGACCCCATTTTATGAACCTCTGCTTTAGAAGTAGTGAGGTCCTTAGATATAGAAGAGAATTATAGTGGAAATAGCATCTTTCTATTACTTCTGCTAGCTATTTGATGTGTGTGTGGAGAAAAGGGATATTTTGGCAAACCGTATCTACCTAGAACCTTGTAATATTGTTCTAAAGAACAATATAAAGGATTTTTAAGCTGTTTTGAGAGGAAAAGAATAATTATTGAGGGCATAGGACCCCTGGAGCATATAGACTCAAAAAACAAAAACAGAACTACTCATTTCCTGTTTTCCTTCTATTTTCTATACCATGGAAATTGATCTTATATAGTAACACCTAAAATCATGGGATCAAAGTGGCACAATGGAAGGAGAGTTACATTTGGAGACAGGAACTCTAGGTTCATTCAGAGGAAAGGAAATGGCTCATTCACTTGCGTGAGAAGTGGGCAAGCCGCTTAGTTTCCACTGGGCTTCATTCTTTATCTGTACAATGAAGGGGTTGAACTAAATGACCTCTCTGGTACCTTCCAATTTGAAAAATATGATCTTATGAATTCTAAGAACCTTTGTGAACTTTTCACCTTTTTTCATATTAATATACCTTTTTTCTCTAACATCAAATATACCCCTACCCCAGTAGTGAATATATAAATGAAAAGCATTTATAAAGAACTGACAATGAGCCAAGCACCATAATAAGCACTTGGTATTTTGTTGTTCAGGCGTTTCACTCATGTCCAACTCTTCATGATCCCATTTGAGGTTTTCTTGGCAAAGATACTGGAGTGGTTTGCCATTTCCTTCTCCAGTTCATTTTACAGATGAGGAAACTGAGGCAAACAGGATTAAGTGACTTGCCCAGGGTCACACAGCTAGGTATACAAATGGCAAAGAAAAGAAGAAATGGTACCCAATTGGAGCATCTATACTGTGTTCTGTGAAGAGGATTCTCAGCTATATCTGGGAGTTCCCCTATCTCTGGACTTGTGCTTACTAAGGGGGGAAAAAAGACATACTGAGCAAATTCAATTGACTACACCATATATATTTTCAGAAAGGTAATGTTTATTCTTCAAATGGAGCCACATTGAAATTCTTAAAATAGCAGTGAAAAATATTGAGCAAATCATAACACTAAAGGACATTGTCACTTTTTCCAAGTATTCATTTCTAAGCCTAGTCTATCCCCTAAATAGTTCAACAGGGCCAATGAAACTGATCTTTTCAGTGATACTTGCCAATATCTCTCACGGCAAGTGCTAGCAAGAAGCAGAACAAGATAGTGGAAAGACTAGTGGATTTAAAGTCAGAGCCTCAAATTCTGGTTCTGCTACTCACTACCTGTGTAACCTTAATACTTACGGACCTCATAAAATGAAGGGGTTGGGCCACTGACCACTAAATGTCTCTTCCTGGTCTACATCTGTGATATTATGGCCCTAAGCTTAAACATAATAATAATAGGTTGATTGTCCTTTCATGTAGTAAAGCTACTGGTTGCTATAAGAGAAAACTTGTAGTGATCAGACAATAGAATGTTTTTCTTAATGTGTTCAAAAGTATCACATATTTAACCTCTTCATAGAAGGCAAGCTATTACATGGATGGACAAAGACATTTTCATCTGCCTGGTTCTGTCAAATTTTTGTATCATTGGTGGAAACACAAGCTTATCTGAGGGTAGTTGAGTTTTTCTACTAGAAAAATTAAACAACTTAACCTGAAGAAGAAATGTTATAGAAACATAGAAATTTGAAGCAGGAATGGAATTTCAAGGTCATCTAGTCCAATTCACTTGTATGATTGCTCAAACACTGGAGGCTTGTTGCCAGCCACTTATACATCATAAAGGCAGGGGTGTGGGCCAGGAAGAAGATGAACTTCCCTTTTAGCTTGACTTTTGTGATTGCTTACAGGACAAAACATAAAGTATCTGGAGAGTTGAGTGTAAGTGTGGAGACTCAAAACAAAAAATCTTTTGTTTGGGGGTTTGTTGGATAATAGGTCCAGGAAGTGAGGAAAATACAGGTTGGTAATCAGGAAGTATTAGAAGTTAGAAGGGACAGGGGCAGCTAGGTGGCACAGTGGATACAGCACCGGCCCTGGAGTCAGGAGGACCTGAGTTCAAATTCGGCCTCAGACACTTGACACTTACTAGCTGTGTGACCCTGGGCAAGTCACTTAACCCCGATTGCCTCACCAAAAATCGAAAAAAAAAAGAAGAAGTTAGAAGGGACTTCCTAACCCTAAGTCAAATAGAGACTTGGGACAGAAACACTGACTACTAATAGAAAAAAAGAGGTTTAAAGACAGTTTAAATGTTAATGGGCTCGAATAAACTGTCTAGATAGTCTGTACAAAAGATCTTAGAATCTTAAAACTAAGCCTTTGAAGAATTATCCCCTCTCATTAAAGAGAGAATACAATTGAGGATTTTTTCCCTGGTCTGATGACTGACTGAAAGAAAAGCCTGCCTTTCTCAATAAAAGAGCTTAACCTTACATTCTGGTCTCTAAGCTGAAAGAGAGGCAACAGCATCTCAGACACCAATTTGCGATGTGACTCTTAGCCGCTGCCTGCCTCAGTTTTCTCAACTGTAAAATGGGGATAATTATAGCAACTACCTCTAAGGTTGTTGTAAGGATCAAATGCCATAATACTTGTAAAGTGCTTAGCACAGTGCCTGACACATAGTAGGCACTAAATAAAGGCTTGTTTCCTTCCTTTTTTCCTTCTTTCTATCCATCATCTTATGGGAAAATTACAGCATCTCACCTGAGGACTTCAGCTGAAGTCTATTAGATAGCAGCAATAGGAAAAGACTAGGAGGAAGATAAAGAGGCAGCAATAGGGCCACTATTTCCATAGAGAAAGACATAAGTTGCACCTCTACACATGTGCCCTAGTCAATTCTGTTCTCAACATGTGTACTCCTTCATGTGTGTGCCTTGTTCACACATGTTTTCTATATGTACATCCATCTATGTAAGTTCCCTACGTTGAAAGCTCATAAAAGAAAGTTCTCATCACCAAAGTCCTTGAAACTGTCAAATGACTCAAAATAAGAAGTAGATATGGTTTATTAGTGGGAATGACATTAAAGAAAATGCATCATTATATGTTTTGGCACCCATAACTACTATAGGACCATTCTATGTGACTTACAGCTGACGCTTCCTTTGTGTGTTGTCTCTGCTCTCGTAATGTGAGCTCCTTGAGAATAGGGACTGACTTGCTTTTCAACCTGTATGCCTAATATTGAGCACATAGCTAATGTCCAATAAATATTGCTTCCTTCATTCATTTATTCATTCCTTGTGTCCTCTGACTCACACACAAAAGCATACACATTGATAGCATCTCATGAGCTATGGTTTTGAGTGAATGTAGATACTCAGAACATCTTGTAACTGAGATAACTTTGAGGGCCCATGAGCGAGAAGAAGGTACCCCAGGTCCTATATATTCATTTCCCAGGTGAAGAATTTGAGGGAAAAGATAAAGAACAAGTGCAACTAGAAAAAGAGGAGAAAGAAGAAATTGTGTAAAAGAAAGAAGAAAAAAAGGAAAAGGACAAGATAATAAAAAAGCAGAAGCAAAAACGGCAGGAGGAGTCCAGGTACAAGAGAAGGAGGAAGAAGAAGAGGAAAAGTTATGCTTCTTGGCTATTTGACTGCAAACCTTACAATTGTCTTTCTTGCCCTTTTCTTTTTCCTTCCCCCTCCTGATCTTACAGCTTTATGTTTACAGTTTATGGTTCAGAGGCAGCAGATGAGAAGGATTCAAGGTGCTGGGAGGATTTTAATCAGCGAGCACCAGATGAGGTTAAAGGTTGTTGGCAGGGAACCAAGATGGTTTCTGGCACCAAGCGTAGAGGGATGCTGAATCACTCAGCCCAGATATGTTTGGCCTCACGATTAGGTTAATGAAAACAAATCTAATAATGCTAATGAAATGACCCACAGTAATAAGCACAGTTCTCCAAGTTAGCAGTCATTTTCAAGAAGACCAAATGAGATGAAGCCATGTCTCTTTTACCCCATATAGGTAGCTAGAGGTGTAGTTCTAAATGAGGGAAAGGATCTAAGAAAACATACTCCATCTGAATATTCAAAATATAACAGCCAAGAAAATAAAAAGCAGCCCACATGCCCACAGCGTGAGAAAAATCAGGCAGCATAGTAAATGGAATCCTGGCAGCACCTCCAATGAGAAATTATATCAACCCTGCCTCTTTTTTCTGTTGTCTTCTTATTGAATTGTCCTGAAATTCTCTTGGTGGGGTGTGCTTGCTCAGGTGTGTTATGTGTGTATGTGTGCATGTATGTATTCATATATGCATTATATATATATATGAATTTTTTATGTAAAAAGAATACTGGATTAGGAATCAGGAATGGTAGGCTCTAGTACCAAGTTCCACCACTAACTAGTGGGTAAATTTGTGAAAGTTACTTATCCTCCCTAAGTCTATAAAATTAGAATAATAACAATCATGCCATCTACTTCTTAAAATCATAGTGAGACTTAAAAAAGATAAATGATATAAAAACATAGTAGGAAAAAAATATGCTATACCCATGTGAGGAATTAGCACTAAATACTTCTGTTTTCTTAACCTTATCAGGTAAGGAGTGGGAAGGAGAGGTGGTAGAGGGCAAGAGAATGTAGATATATGTGTGTGCGTGTGTGTGTGTGTGTGTGTGTATACACAAGTGTGTGTATATGTCTGTATCTGTGTCTGTGTCTGTGTGCAAATTGTGCAGATCTTTGGGGCTAATAGTCAGCAACAACTATTTGCAGTGGCCAAATTAAAACATTGCATCAATCAATCAACAATCATTTATTAAAAGTGACTACTATGTTCCAGATCCTGTGGATATCAACACTAAAATAAGAGTCGTTGCCCCCAACAGAGGTTATATTCTACATATTTCTAGTCCTTGACCCTGTCAAAGGGTTTGACATCAGAAACAGAGTAGTAGAAGTGACACTAAGAGGGACAGCTGGGTGGCGCAATGGATAGAGTACCAGCCCTGGAGTCAAGAAGACCTGAGTTCAAATCCAGCCTCACAGACATAACACTCACTAGCTGCGTGACTCTGGGCAAGTCACTTAGCCCCAGTTGCCTCATCAAAAAAAAAAAAGTGACACTAAGAGTAGCTGCCTTGTTGCTGCACCCTAAGACTACTGGGCCTTTCCATCTACCCTGGAATTGAACCCTTCTATACAGGCTTTCTTCCCATATTGAAATGTGAGCTCTTTAAGAGTGGGGATGTCTCAGTTTTTAATTTGTGTTTTCAGTGCTTAGCACAGTGTTTGCTATATCATATATACCTAATAAATGTTTTTTCCCATTTATTTTCATTCATTCATTCGTTCATTCTACTGCCCGATATAACACATTCACAGATATACATACACACATGAAAATTCCATGGGTCAACCCAGTGTATATGATTTGAAAAATGTAACAACCCAGAATTGAATATGGCCAAAAACATCTTTTTGAATCAACCAAAAAGCATTTGTTAAAAGCTTACTGTCCAATGCTTCAGGCACTGTGCAAGGTATTAGGGATACAAAGACAAAAATAAAACCATCCCTGCCCACAAGGAGTTTGTATTCTGTCAGTGGGGATGACACGTACAAATAAAAGCATATGCAGATATATGCAAAATTAATATGATCATTTGGGGAGGTGTGATACTAGCAGCTAAGAAGATCAGGAAAAGCTTCATATAGAAGATGTTGTTTGATATGAGTCAAAAATGTTTTATTACTTAATCACCAATTAATTAAGGCAAACAGAGGTGAAGTGACTTGCCCAGGGTCACATAGCTGCTAAGTGTCTGAAGTCAGATTTAAATTCAGATCCACCTGACTCCAGACCGAGTGCTCTATCCACTGATCCATCTTGCTGCATTCTAGCTTTTCCCTTTGCCATAGCTTGTCCTTTGTCAAATCCCAACTCTGAATTATATCTACCATCTGACTCCTCTGCTACTGGAAGGCAGCTAGGTGGCACAGTGAATAGAGCCCTGGATCTGGAGTCTGAAAGACCTGAGTTCACCTCTGGCTTCAGACACTTATTAGCTGTGTGACCCTGTGCAAGTCCCTTAACCTCTCCCTACCTAAATTTCCTCAACTGTAAAATGGGGATAATAATAGCACTTCCCATTTTGACAAGGATAAAATAATATTCATAAAGCTCTCTGCAAACCTTAGATGATTATATAAATAAAAGCTAGCTATTATTTGTTCCTACTAACCTTTTACTAAACAGAACTGAACAAAGTTACATAACTTTGGTAACTGGTATACTTCACATTTATGTTATCTCACCCAATGGGCCCTCACTACAGCAAGGCAATCCTTATATTTGTCTTTCACTGATTTGCTCTTCTTTACATCATTCCACATCATACAGATCATGCCCCCTAACTGAGGATTTTCCCCGAGATTCTGTCCTACGTCTTCTTCCATCCTCCCTCTACACACACTCTTTTGATGGCACATCAGCTCCCATGGGTTTAGTAATCATTCATCTCTATGCAGATGACTCACAGATCTATATATTCAACCCTAGTCTTTCCATTGAGCTTCAATCCCACCTTAGCAATTGTCTCTTCAGTATTCCAAAGTGGATATCAGTGAGACATGTTAAACTCAACATGTTCAAAACAGAACTAATTATTCTGCCCCTTCCCCCAAAACCATCTCTCTTCCAATCTTCCCTATTTCTATTAAAGGTACTACCATTCTTCAGGTGTCCCAGGTTCCTAACCTCAACATTATCCTTGATTCCTCATTTTTCTTCACCCAATAATACCCAATTGCTTGCCAAATCTTGTCATTTCCACCTCCTATCTCTTCCATTGACTCTTTCTGTCTACTCACATAGGTATCACCTTAGGCTGAGCCATCCTGAACTTAGCCTGAGCTCCCATCACCTCTGGCCTAGACTATTGAAATGGCCTCCTAATGGGGCTCTCTAACTAAGATCTCTCCCCAGTTCTATCCATCCTCTACACAACTGCCAAAGTGATTTTCCTTAGGCCCAATTCTAATCATGTCATTCTCCTATTCAATAAACTCTAGGGATTTCTTATTGCCTTTATGAGAAAACAGAAACTCTTTTCTTTGGCTTCACAACCTGTCTCCAATCTCACTTTTCAGCTTTGTTCTACATTACTCCCCTCCCCACACTATAGTCCATCCAAAATGGCCTTATCTAAGTTCTTCATACAGCACTCTGGCTCCTATCATTATGACTTTACACTAGCCATCCCCTATGCCTGGAATGTACTTCCCTCCACCTACACCCCATGAAATCTCTTTCTTCCTTCAAGATGAAACTCAAGCAAAACCTTCTTTACATGAAACCTTTCCTGATCTCCCCAACTGTTAATGCCCTCTCTTACTAACTACATTGCTTTTGTTTTTATTTATTCTGTATTCTGTATACACATCAGATATACATATATTTGTATACATATATGTGTATCCATGCAAATACACATATGTGTATACATGCTATCTCCTTCAATATAATATAAAGTCCTTGAGAGTAGGGATTATTTCTTTTTTTTATTTTTGCATTTAAAAATTTTTTGTATCCCCAATACCTAGCAAAGTACCTGGCATATGGTAGGTAATTAATAAATTCTTATTGGTATTGATTTAAGGAAAAAAAGGATTCTAAGAAGCAAATGTGAAAAGGTAATGCATTCTAGGTAGAAGGATTTATTAGTCTGGGCGTTATCATGAAGATGACGGAGAAAGGGAGTAGGAAGCCTAAAATACACTCTCCGTACATGAGCAAATGTCAGACCACATATGTCAGGCCATATTTGAGAGTCTGAGAGAGAAAGATGGCATGAACAAGAATAAGAAACTACTTATGAAAAAATGGAATTTTATTTGGCCTAGAGAAATGGGACTTGAAGGAGCAAGCCTGGACAAGAAAAAATGAAGTAGTATGTTCAGAAGAGCTAGAAACAGGAGAGAGAGGGTGGGAGATAGAGATTACAGTGGAAAAGTGGGTGTGACTGAAACATTTTCGAGCCAAAGAAATTGCCCGAGTGCACGTGTGATTGGCTAGAGATAAAACTGACAAAGGCAAGTGTGAAGATGAACTCCCAGTGGTGAAAAAGATGCTCTGACCAATCAATGATGCTTGATGCATGAGGAGAAGAATAGATGTAGCTATTCTAAGGAAACCATATACAAGCAAAAACAAAGCCATCTATTTTAAATGAAAATGAAACAGACATGACAGGGGAAAGCCAAATATTTGTAAAATGATTTAAACAAAGAGGAGAAGTAAACAGTAGGAAATATTATTGGCACTATGCTATTGTGCCTCCCCCCAAATAACTATGATGTTCCTAACAACTTATATATACAGAGTCCTTCCTCCGCCTGACCTCTTCCTTCTAACCCCAAATCAATCTGTGGCAGATTTTAACTTGACAGCAGGAAAAGAATATCTCCAAAACTGATCCCAGTGGACCAAGGGGAAGGAGGTCTAATCACAGACTGGCTGAATGTGTAACACTGCTGTCACCCATAGTCCTATATTGTCACAGTGGAAAATGTCCAGCAAGGACCCCTACAGAATGGAGAACTTATTCCCTTATCAAGCCCAGGGCAGACTCGGGCCAGGGAAGACATTTGCCTTTGTTTTCCTCTTCCAGCTCAGCCTGGCCACCCAGACTGCAGCTCCTTAGTATTCAGGGCCTGTGTTTCTGCCTTACAACTTTTCTCCTCCCCCCCCCCTTATGCTCAGAACAGCCTCTCCCCTTCCCCCACTTTGCAATATCTCCTACTCCATGACCCCACTCCCTCACCACAAGTAATATTTTTTTTACAGGCATTACAAGACGATGGATTAACACAATGAGGACATGCTGTAGAGTCCCCAAAATGCAAACAAGAGGAGTAGCTAATACCTGTTAGAGGAGATGGCATTTTAATTAGCCCACTGGAGGTTCTTGCCTTCTATTTGTCCTCACTTTTCCGCCCTTAATCTTCCCCCACCCCCACAACCATGGAAGTTCACCACCATCTATATATAAAGTCCATAAGGTCTTTCTCTGATGGCTTTCTCTGCGTTTTTGCGACCCCCAGAACACAGGTTGATTGGAAAGGTCCCTCTCTTGGATAACAACAATTCAATGTACCTTGACATTTTAATAGCCTGCCGTCCTGGTGAACACAATCGAGCAGAGCAGTGAAGCAAAAATCATTAGGTAAGCAAGATAATCTAAACAGAATCAGCCCCGCCTTTCATTCCCGCATCTGGGGGCAGGTTACACAGCTGGGGAAGGCTGCACAGCTGAGGTACTTCTCCCCCTAGCCTATAAGGACATACATGTTTATGTGTGTGTGGTACACACATAAGCTTCATCGTGACATGGCTCAATATTACCAGGGTTGGAATAAACTGTGAATTAAATCAAACCCCCAAACATACCAATTATGCACAAAAAAAATGTGTAATGCAAGGTAGCCTGTAATATCATAGGCTTGCTTCCCAACGCTAATTCTGTCAAGGTATACCCATATGTATATATACATAAGGCTATATATGAATAAAATATATTTATATGTAAGACATATTTAAAATGCTTTGTAAACTAAAACACCATGTAAACATTAGCTACTATTGCATATATGATTGTTATATGTGCATATAGCTATGCTTATATAAAAAACCAATAATATAAGCATGCATAAGAGTTTATAATAAGTTTGGCATGTCTCCAAGCCTTCATAAAGTCTATTGATACCTTTATACATACATATAAGTTTCTGTGCTCATGGGCATGTACTCATGCGCGCATGCACACACACACTTTGACTATAAAGAAATGGACTCATTTTTTTTTAACAGGCTTAAGAACATATCAATCCAAATGAATGTTGTTCCATTCAGAGAGGTCACCTTAGTAGCCTATGCCTCCATTCCTATGATGATTAAACTATTTATAGGAGTCCTCTTTGGAAATAGCTTTCAGAGTCAGTTTATCAGCCACATAAGAAAATCAATATCATCACTTTATAGTCCTTGTGTGTGTGTGTGTGTGTGTGTGTGTGTGTGTGGGCATAATGGATAGATAATTAGCCTTAAAGCCAGGAAGCGATGGGTTCAAATCTCACCTCAATTATATACTTTCTGTATGACCCTAGACAAATTACTTAACCTCTCAGTGCTCTTTAAGACTATATGTTACAAAGAAGGTGCCAGCCTGCAGTGGTAGAGGGAGTTCCCTCACCTGAGTTTCTATACCAATGAAATAAGAGGTCCAGTCTCTTATCTTGTCATATGCATATACATATGTGCATGCATATGCATACACATACACATGCACACACACCTTTCTTGAGTAAGAAGGGACATCAAGATGCATACAGGCCAAAAGATGACAAAAAATATCTTTCAGTGGAATGTCAATCTCTTTTCTCCCCATCTCTATCCACGTCTCCTTGCTTTTCTCCCTCCCTTTCATACCGATCCACCAGCACAGATCCATTTCCCTAGGAGTGAGATGCTGACTTGGCAAGCCATTCACTTTATGAATATGACCCTCAGAGGGGAGAGCCCCTCTCACAAGCCCCCGAACTATGTTATCACCGTTATTAAGGAGCTTAAAGAGGAGCTGGGAAGAAGAGACACCATTGGAATTGCAGCCTGATTGTGATTGATGTGTTCCTATTAGCGCCTCACTGTTATCTCTCTGGATGGCAAGAACAGCCAGTGGCTTGTAACACAACAGATTACCTGAGTTCTCAGCCTTAGACGGATGTTTAAATAAAATATAGTCCTTTTTAGCAAGAGGCTCATTTTCTCCACGAGGCTCCCAGACTATTTCATGTCAGCTCTGATTCGCTATGACTCTCCTCAGTAAACATGTCTTATCATTAATAATTCTTTACAAGCACAATCTCAAGGAGTCTTCTCTCTCTCTCTCTCTCTCTCTCTCTCTCTCTCTCTCTCTCTCTCTCTCTCCCCTTCTCTCCCTCCATCCTTCTCTCCTTTTCTCCTTCCCCTCACCCTCTTCTTGGCAGTTGAACTCAGACTCATCACACTCCCATTTGGGTTCCAAGGTGCTTCTCTCTGGATTTTCACCTGCCTTGCCAAAAATGATTGATTACCCTGGGCCAACTGGGTGTCCGGCAATACCCAACAAATGACTTTGGCCCCTAGCAGCAGGCCTTGGCCAGATAGAAATCAATATTTCACCATTAAAATCTATCAAAGAAGAGTTAAGGCACCATCTGTCCCTGCCGCCTCTCTATGGTGTGTGAACATTAAATCCGACACTTGTACTACATGAGTAATCAATATATAGTGGTTCACAGATCATTTGTGGTCCCCTTTTAGCAGTGATGGATGTCTGGAATAGTTGTGATTCATTTTGTCAGACCATTAAACAAGATTCTGTCCAGTTCCTTCCTGATTTCATTTAGAGGATCATTCTTCACAGTTCATAAGAGGGAAACGGTTTTTACCAATCTGCTTCTATTTCAATAAGTCACTTTATAGAGATTGTGTGTCCTCCAGACTGTAAAAATTCTGGAGAGATAGTACAAACAGACCTCTAAAACTATTCACTGCATGACATATGCATAAAGTGTGAAGAGCGGAATGTAAATATGTTTACCTCTTTATCTGCAAATGTTGGTTTTAACCCCTTCCTAGCCAGGTAGGCAAGCAGCAGCAGAGCACTCCAGGAATGTGGATCTGCCAAAGCAGGAGGATGATGAAGGTTATCAAATATGAGGCTGATTGAAACAGTCAGAGAGAGAACAATTCCTCTCACCCCCCTGACTCCCATCTCCAAGTGCCTTGCTGCTCGTGTTAGAAGTGAAAAGGAAAAATTTTTTTTCAAAGGTTGGAAATGAAGTGAAATTTTTTGGCGTGGGGGAAGGGATGGCAATAATCTACCATACTGTGAAAAGCAATGGATTTGGAGACAGAGGAACGGAGTTCAAATCCCATCTATGCTCCTTATTACCTATGTAACCTGAACCTCTCTGCATCCCAGTTCCCTAATCTGTAAAATGAGTGGGTTAGACTAAATGATCTCCAAGGTAAGGTCCCTTTTAGCTCTAAATCCTATGATCTACCTTGTCCAAAACTACTACTAAATGCCTCCTTTCACTTGGCACCATACAAAATGAGCTAAAAAGACACACAGTTCCTGCCCTCAAGAATATGGATATGGACAGACATGAAGGAAGACAGAAAATCATTGAACAAGAAGACCTGGCTTGAATAATGAATTATGACCAAATTTTGTGGATTATTCATTTTGCAGATTATGTAGATGGTTTTACCTGATATTCTCCTAAACTCCTTTCTTTTCTCACCAAACCACTCTGCACTTGGGAAATTAAACTTCCTTTTAATATTAGCACAAATACATCATAACTGGGAAAGTAACTCTGAAAAAAGGCAAAAAAAATTCAATTCAAATTTTAAAAAGAACTGATTTTTTTTTCAAGGAACTACTTGCTTTTTGGATTATCTATGCTACTTTCCCCTCTATTACTATGAATTAACAAAAACTTACTATATTGACTAAAATTAACCTTAAATTCCAGAGTCTTTTAGAACAGTCAGGGAGCTTTGAGATCATTTTAGTCCAACTTCCTTATTTTACAGATGAAGAAATTGAGGCCCATAAAGGTCACATGGTTCATCAGTGCCAGTGATGGGACTCAAATCTTTGTATTCTCTCAAAATCCAACCTATTCTACCAGATAATTTTAAATGCAAAGCGCTCTTCATCTGCTTACAATGATCATATAGACATTTGGGGTGGGGGTAGGAGTGCCATACATTTCAAGGTGGTATACAAAACTTCAAATAAGAGGCTAAAGAGTCCTGTGACTTGGGACATGCCATTAAAAGAATCTTCAGTTTCTTTACCTCTTCTCCAGGACACTATCCACAAGAAAATTCATGCCTGAAATACCCCTTAACATAAAATCTGGGGGCAGTTCAGTGATGCAGTGGGTAGAACACCTGGCCTGGAGTCAGGAGGACCTGAGTTCAAATCTGGCCTCAGACACTTACTAGACATGTGACCCTGGGCAAGTCACTTAACTGACCCTAACTGCCTCAAAAAAAAAAGAAAGAAAGAAAAAGAAAGAAAGAAAGGAAGGAAAGAAGGAAGAAAAGAAAGAAAGAAAGAAAGAAAGAAAGAAAGAAAGAAAGAAAGAAAGAAAGAAAGAAAGAAAGAAAGAAAGAAAGAAAGAAAGAAAGAATGGAAGAATGGAAGGAATCTGAATATAACAATGTGAATGGGAACAACAACAACAAAAAGCCTGAATGCCATGTAATTACAATGACCAAACTTGGTCCTCAAAAAGAGTGGAGAAAATGTTTCCCTCCTTCTTTGCAGAGATAGTAGGCTATGGGGATAGGACATTATATATATCCTGTCAAACTCAGTTGACCAGTCAGTTAATTTTGAACTTTGTTTTCTTTCTTTTTTTTTATTCTTTGTTTCAAAAGATGGCTTGTGGGGGCAGCTAGGTGGAGCAGTGAACACAGCACTGGCCCTGGAGTCAGGAGGAGGACCTGAGTTCAAATATGGCCTCAGATACTCAATATTTACTAGTTGTGTGACCCTGGGCAAGTCACTTAACCCCAATTGTCTAGACAAAAAAAAAAATCCCTCTTTGGGGCTAAGTGTTTGAGGCAGCTAGGTGGTGCAGTAGATAGAGGTCTGGCCTTGTAGTCAGGAAGACCTGAGTTCAAATCTGGCCTCAGACACTTGAAACTTACTAGTTGTGTGACCCTGCGTAAGTCACTTAATCCTGATTGCCTCACCAAAAAAAGAAAAACAAAGATGGCTTGCCATGCAAGTGAGGGATATATGCAGAAATTAAGGTGATATAAAAGATTAATAATTTTTAAAAATAGTAGGACCTAAAATAACCACAACATAAGCTTTACAGTTAACAAAGGGCATTCATTCTGACAACCCTCTGATTATAGGGTGGTCCAAAAGTCTTTATGTAATTTTAAGCTTTTAATGGTTTAGACTATAAGTGAAGACTTTTGGAACACGTTCTATATTATTATTATTATTATTATTATTATTACATTATTAAACATTTCAAATATTACATCCTATTTTACAGATAATAAACTGAAGTCAAGAGATTATATGAATCAAAAATATGTTCTATTTAACCCAATTGAAAATCTCACCTTTTAGAGGAAGTATTCCCAATCCCCCTTAATGCTAGTTCCTTCCTTCTATTGATTATCCTCAATTTTTTATGTCTACATCTTGCTTGTACATAGTTTTTTGATGTTGTCTCTCCCATTAGACTGTGAATTATCTGGGAGAAGAGACTGTCTTTTGCCTTTCTTTCTATCCCCAACACTTAGCACAGTGCCTGGCACATTATAGACTGTTAATAAATGTTTGTTGTTGACTTGACTTGGAACACTATGTTGGCATGCTGAAGGAGGGCATGGTTGTCTTTTATGATATCAGAAGAATACAACACATGCTTTTTTTAGCCACCATGAATAAGCTATTATGAGGTCTGTCGTATAATAGTGTATCTAATACCAGATTCATAGACATCATGCAATGGAAGGAACATCAGACAAGGATTTGAATTCCAGCTCTGCAAAAGACGTTGTGCAAGTCTCTTCACTTTAATTTCCTCACTAATAAAATGAGTGGATTGAATTAAGGTCATCTTCAGCTAAAAATATCTATGAATCAGTTTTGGAATTACAATAGATAGAGCACTGGGCCTAAAGTCAGGAAGACCTAAGGTCAAATCTGGCCTCAGACTCTTACTAGCTGTGTGACCCTGGACAAGTCACTTAATAGCTATCTGCCTCCATTTCCTCAGCTGTAAAATGGAGATGATAATAGTACCAACCTTTCAGTGTTGAAGGGATAAAATGGATAATATTTGCAAAGTGCTTAACACAGTGCCTGGCACATAGTAGGCATGTGATAAATGCTTTCTCCTTCCTAACATGGGGCAGCTCAATGACTCAGTGGGATATAGTGCCAGGCCTGAGTCAGAAAGACCTGAGTTTAAATATGGTCTCAGATACTTACTAGCTGTGTGACCCTAGGCAAGTCACTTTACCCTGTTTGCCTCGGTTCATCATCTGTAAAACAAGAAGGAAATGGCACACCATTCTAGTATCTTTGTCAAGAAAACCCCAAATGGGGTCACAAAGCATCAAATACGACTGAACAACAATCTAATGTAGAAATCTCATCTACCTCATACCTATAGTCACTGAGATTCTACTTAACAATCTCCTGGGATGGGGTAGTCACTATCCTGAGGAGCTCACCTCATTTGGGACAGCTCTGATAGTAAGTTCTTCCTTATTCTGAGCCAAAATCTGCTTGCACTGATTTCTCTCCTAGTAATGTTTCCCACCTGCACCACCTCTTGGAGTAATAAGTTCCAATCTGTTAACTACCAGTAATGAAAAGAAATACTCACTTTAATTTGTCCTAAAACTACCTCCTTCAGCCTTTACGAGGGGAAGGGGACCTAGTATTCTAGGGCTTGGTGAAGGTGTGTCTGTCCATATTCTCCAACTTTAACCGTTTCATAGACTCTGATCATAACCTCCCACCTTCATATTTTCAGATGGAAGAATTCTAATTTTTTTCCTTCCTTCTTGATAGAGAAGCCCTTTAGTTCCTGTGATCACTTTAGTTATCCTTCTCTAAACTCCTCTCCAGCCCCACTGTATTATGCTATTATTAAGGTGACTAGAATTATACCCGACACTCCCAGTTTGGCTTATTACAGTTAGATCCCCATTATCCACTAATCTGTCCATCTCCCTGCTATCTACTGTAAGAACAGAACGCCAGGTTCTGAACAACAAAATACATCAAATGAAAGACCACCAGATCTGAAGCCAGATGACCTGGGTCTGAGCTCCAGCTTGGCCACTTACTATCTATGTTCCTCTGGGGAAAGAATTCTGACTCTGAGCCTCATTTTCCCTCTCTGAAAAATGGGGATGGCATATGCATTGCCTCTCTTCCAGGATTGTTGTGAGAATCAAAGGAGATGATGTAGGTGAAAAAATAAAAGTGTAATTTTTTATAGAAATTCAAGTGCTGTGGATATTAGTTTATTCTTATATTATATTTATATATAATATATTATATATTATATTAGTGATATATAACATATAGTTATATATTATATATACTATACATATTACTATATATGTGATATATAGTAATACATATTATGTTAGTAACACTATTAATAATTAGGGCCTAATATTTTACTCTTATCAGTAAAGCCAATCACCCCAGATGAAAGTGATTTCTCCTGATGAATTCTTGTAGCACTGTCCTACACATATGGATCACAGGATCATACATTTAGAACTGGACCTTAATCTAGTCTCCTCCTTTTACAAAGGAGGAAACTGAGGATCAGAGAAGTTAGGCAACTTAGCCAAAGCGATACAGTAGCAAGTGGCAGGGATGAGATCCGAACCAAGGTCCTCAATTTCCAAACTTAGAGCCCTAACCATTTCCCTGCACTCCCTTCAACGTATCACAACCTGTCTTTTGTACGCATCTCCCCCAACATTATTGCAAGCTCCCAGAGAACAGGAGTCATGTTTTACACATTTTTGTTCCTCTCTAGTCTTAGCACTGTGTTTTCCATATAGTAAGTGCTCAATAAATACTTCAATAAATGGATAAATGGCTCATGTCTGGAAATAGTATGTTTCTACAGGCCTGGTTTATTCAGCCCACAAAGACTTTAATTAGTAGGGCTATTTAGGGTTTGAAAGAAGTTTTCTAATTCCTCAACCAGCCAATCCCCTTGCTTCCCCCCACCCTGGCATCTTTTCCAATTGGCTAATAGGGAGCTATAAGTAAAGATTAATTCTCAAACAAAACACAAATTAGTTTCCTTCCTTAGATGCTCATTAGATATGTAACCCCATGCAAGTCACTTAACCTCTCTCAGGATCAGTTTCTTCATTTGTAAAATGGGACTACTGATAGCACTTACTTCATAGGGTTTTAGTAAGAGTTAAATGAGATAACATATACAAAGCACTTTACAAAACTTAAGTTCTATGCAAATATCAACTACCATTCTTTTTGAAAAAATATAAATAATTTATAAATCATACAGAGCTAGAATTCTCATTATAAAAATTGAATGCATGCTTTTCAGTACTATACCCGAAACATACAGTCACAAACCCATTCCAGAAATGATATTGGAAATAGGCTCTACATTGGTATGTCTTCTTCTAATATACTTAGGGCCACCAAAGATGCTGCTTAGGGCCCAGAGCAGCTGCTGATACAATAGTTCTTGCCATCACTGATATCTCCAAACTTGTCGAGAACCAGAATCAAAGTGTGTTTACATGTGTGATGACCCAGAGTGTTGATATGTGAGAGGGAGTATCACAACTCAGGAGACTGCTCTCCCACCCATCCCAGGGCTACCTCTCCCAGGATCTCATTGCCATGATAACCTTCTGTCAGGACTCACCTTTCCCTTTCAATGTGCCACTCTGCCTCCTCCTAAGAGTTAGGGCATTAGATACCATTGGTCATGCCATGAGACAATGGCCATATTTTCTAGGGAAGATCTTGCCTCTCCTCTCTTGTCAAAACTGTACCTGTGGAAAGCAATCCTCTGTGTACCCCTCTACTAATTACAAAAAAAATCCTAGTTAAGGCTCTGAGCTTGACCATGTGCTCCAAGTGGGCAATTAATATGTGCCACAATCCAGGTGTAGTACTACATTGGTCCATTCTACTTTGATTCAACAGTACTTAATTCCTCACAGATTATGCACCACTGTCTATATCAGCTGGTTTTTTAAACCATTAGCAGGCAAAATGTAGTCATTTCTCTCTCAGCAGTCATGCAAATATAGGAGGTGGGGCTCTAGTCTTGAAGATCTTGAGGTATTCCACACATTCATGACTCTTTATCTCAATGTCCAAAAACATTCTTGAGAAGTTCTTGGTTACCAATGTACATAGATCATACTGTCATTTCTGCATTCGAATTTTAAAAGGCCCCACAATGTGTCCGACTCTTTCCTCTCCAGTTCATCCTTCAGATTGCTGCCCACATAATCCTCCTAGTGCATTACTCTGATTATGTTATCCCTCTATCCAAAACCCTCCAATAGCTCTATATTTCCTACAAAGTAATTTATAAACTACTTACCTTGTCATTCAAGGCCCTATACATTCCTACTCCAAAACTTTCCATTTTATCTAATACAATATCCCTTCATATACCCTATGTTCCAGCCAGGCTAAATATTTTTACTGTCCACACTTCTCATCCTATCCTCTAAGGCCTATATCCCATGGTTCACATTGGGCTCCATGCCTAAAGTTGACTTTATATGTTAGTAATATATGTTAGCCTCTACCCCTAGCCCCCATAAGTTCCTTGAGGGAAGAAGCTATGTCTTATTTCAACTTTATATTCCAAGTGTATAGCACAATGCTTTGCACATGGTGGGCACTCCATAACTATTTCTCTAATTATTCAATTCAAGCCCCTAATCACTCACATGGCTTTTCCCCTTTGTGCCAAAAAATTATTCAATATACATATCCAACTAATGGTAGAAAAATCAGCATGCATTAAACTGGTAGTACAATCTTTTCACCTTAAGAGATTTTCACAGTTATCAGATATATCTGCTCTTATTCCCCACAAAGGCTATTTGCTGCTACATAGACTTCAAGATCACCATAATTATTACTTAAGTATCTAATCAAAGGGGTCAGATTTTGAGTGTGAGTGGAGGCAGTGAGGGGAAAGGGGGAAGGGTAAGCCAGACACACTGGATTTGAATTAGGCCTAACTAGCTTGCTGAGAAATATCCAAGGGTAAAGAGCAAAGTGGACCATCAGGATTCTTGGGTTCCTGAGATCCCTCCCTGACTAAGGAGAATACTTATCTCCCTAAAACTGCATACACAGCCATAGGTTAACAGATTTGCAGATAGATTCCAGCCATGGCCTTGGAGTCAGTGCAAAATCTGGCTGCTCAAAAGCAAGAAAGACAGGTATGGTTTTTGCCATCATCTGGCCAGTCCACTTGGGACAAATAGCCAGTGGCCTGGACAGGGTCCTATCTTTGACTACCTGAAGAATTAAGTCAATGGTGAATGGATACGTCTTTAAAAAGGTACAATGCTCATAGACATATTAGAATGTGAGCCCTATGATGGCAAGAACTGTTTGCTTTGTATCCCCAGTGCTTAGACCAGTACTTCCCACATATCAATGCTTTTAAAATGCTTGTTGATTGACTGACTGATAGACTGCTTGAAGACATTTAAGAGGAAAGCAGCAGTGGACTCTGACCAAATCACAGTAAAAACAGAAGTTCACAACACTCTAGCTAAGAGTAAAAACTATCCAATATCATGTTTTATTAGTTATTTGATCCTTGTTAATGTGTTAGCTAGGAACTAATAAAGATTTATAGTAAATTATCCTTCCCAGGGATAGCTAAATTTTACTAGAGTAGCCCTGAGCAGAATCTCCTTGAAGATACAAATAAATGCATCTTTAATGGTAGAGCTTTGGATTGGGGTGGGAGGAGGTATTTCTAAGGGCCTTACATTCCACTAAAACTCATCTATCTGCCTTGGGACCGGTTAAGGGAAATATTCAGCTTTATGCATTCCCCACTCACATTCTCTCTGCCTGGCCTTTGGCCTTTCTGCCTGGGGTAGAGATGAGTCAAAAACAAAAAACAAAAAAACAAAGATGTGCAAAGGACCAAGATGCCTCTTGAATTGAGACTGAGAGAACATCCTTCCTGGAATCCAAGGACTGGAAAGGGAAAAGCTCCTCCTTTTTTGATTGCCCTGGAGAACATCTGTATAATTTTTGAAATCCTTTATGTGTTAGGTCAGAAAACAGAAAAGGTTTATTCATTGATTCAGCAGAAAAAGGGGGTGTGTGTCTATGTTGGGGGGAGAAGGAAGGAAGGGGAGATGGAAAGAGAGTTAATCAACTACCTAGCTGCTAGTCTGCTAATGTCAATCTCTCTTTCATCTGAAAATTGGGGGGGGGACTAAGCGGGGGAGGGGGGGGGAGGGAAGGACCAGGAGAAGAGTTTTCAGGGTAACAAGACTAATCAGGACTTCACCATCAAAGCAAATATATCCAATTAACAGCTATTAAAGAAGAATTTTATGGCACTGTGCACAATGAAGGCCATTATATCTAGAGGAAATTAATCTTAATTATTGGTACCTGCATACATACATGCAAAGGGAAGCAACTCACATTAATCTACATTAAACTTAATAGCAGTCGGTGTATTAGCTATTCTGAGTCAAAATTGACTGCTGGACCCTGCATATGTATCTGCAGTGCTAACTCAAGTAATTATAGCGCAGCCAGTCTCAAAGACACAATTTGTTCCCTATATAATAAATCAGCAGCTAGAAGCTTTTCTGTAATTAAAAAACAAACAAAAAAATAGAACTCTATAGGCAAATGTCATTTTTTAAGAGAAATTAGAGAAAAAGAGAAGATGTCTACCTGCTACCCACTCTGAACGAGAAATGAAAGAAGTTCATTGCTTTGGCAGATTCCTAAATAGACCCATAAATACAAACCCTCCAATATTAGATTTTTCGCACCGTGGAGATGAGCATTTATTGAATCCCTAGGTTGCAGGCTGTTGGGATTCCCTGCTTCATTTCTAAGAAGACCATTAGAATCAGCCTAGAATAGAATACCACAGGCCTGGGTGGTAGATTAATTTGATATAGTAAAACTTCAATTAACCAGGTACTTCAATTAACCAAGATTTAATTCTTTTCTGCATTTGGCTTGTATGAAAGTGGAACACTCCTCAACTTACCCCACATCCCCAAATTGAGAAAAAAGAAAACCTTACCTCATGGATTTATTTAAGAAACTAACTTGCAGTGACTGTGTTGGGCTCAATCTATATTCAACCTAATCCCCTGTACCTTCTCCATCTCAGTCTGAAGGTTAGATGGTGATAGTATGTATGCTGTCAGAATGATGAACCTGTAAGATGTTCACTTTATGCTGAGACTTGGGAAACAACAGAACAAGGTAAATCCAGGGATGTGGGGGAATTCCTGGAAGTTGGGTTAGTGAAGAACTGGGACCCAGGAGACAGGTGGTCAAGTACAAAGAAATCGACTTAGATATGGAGGGAAAGCAGGCAGAACTATGGGTACAGAGAGGTTTGGAGTCCAGAGTAATGGAGGAACAAGTAGGTACATCATGTTTCTAGACAAATCAAAAGTCTGAGGTCAAGCAAGAGGCGCAGGCAGTAGAGACTAGAAATCTAGAGTGGAAAACTTGAAAACATGTCAAAGAATCCATTCAGTCAGCAGGAATCTGGGCAAAAGAGTCCAGGGAAGCAGGCAAGGGAGGTAGGTGATAGAAACGAGTACCAACATTGAGAATGGAACTTGATGCTGAGTCAAAGTGTTGAACAGCAGAGGCCCCATGTATATTTCCTGCTAAGTGTGACAACAGGATCTTGGAGAAAACATTTCTTCTCTCCAAACCTCATCTTTTTTTTAAATCTGGGGGAAAAAATGGTTGATTTCTAAGGTCTTTCTAATGCTAAAGTTTGAGGATTCTAATTTTCCTTTAAAAAAAAAACACTTTGAACATGTTACTTCCTGGTTCAAAAAACTAGATTCCTTACTACTACAGTCTAAATCCACACTTAATCTGACATCTAAAACCTTTCATAATCTGACCCTAATCCAACTTTATCCCCCACTACATAAATTTGTCAGTGCATGAAGGCATGTTTTATGCTTTTTAAACCACATTTGTTGTTCAGTCATTTCAGTCATGTCCAACTCTCTGTGACCCCATTTGGGGTCTCTGGTGTCAAAGATGTTGGAGTGGCTTGCCGTTTCCTTCTACAGCTCATTTTACAGAGAGGAAACTGAGGCAAAACAGGGTTAAATGACTTTGCCTAGGGTTACACAGCTGGTGTCAAATGCAAATTTGAATTCAGGTCTTCCTGACTCCAGGCCTGGCCCTCTATCCATTGTACCACCTAGCTGCCCCTTCAAACTCTATACATTTACTTAAACATCTGCAAGGGACCCCTGTATTTGACTATGTTTAGGCAAATCCAAACCAGTTTGTAAGTACTCCCTCTCCCATGAAACCTTCTTAGACCTCTCAGACACATAGTACTTTCACCATAACCTCTTCATTTTTGAGAGGAGGAAACTGAGGCTCAGAAAAGTGAAATGATTGGTTCAAGATCACATGATGGTAGGCAGCAGAAGCAGGATTGAACTCAGATCTTCTAATTCCACTATGCCATGTTGCCCCCACCTAATCTGAGAGTGCCAATCATGTTATAAAGGATGGAGTTGTCCTGAATGGCTTCCCAATATCTATGGTATGTGTCCAGGTTTTCTGGATGAATGGAACAATTTTCCTTCCCTTCCCCTTCTGTCTTTCCTTACCCCTAGCATTTAAGAAGCTCCAGGTCCTCCCAGATCATTGCTCTCATCATCTGAACCAGCTCTAGACCTGCTCTGTGGGGTATACCTAGCCAGAGCTGACCAAGAAGATCCCATGATTACTTCCATCACATTAGAAGGAGCTGGAAGCAGGAAGGACCATGAATTTATTGAGTACCTACTCTGTGTCAGTCATTGTGTTAAGCACTTTACAAATATCATCTCATTTGATTCTCACAACAACCAGGTAAAGTAATATAACAGTGACTACCATGGCCCTCACTGCCTAGAAGGCCAGGTAGGTGAGTTTTTACTCCATCCCCAGGGTTCTCTGGTATCTTTAAGAGAATGGGTGGGGGTGCTCTAGGCTTTCCGCTAATGGCTCCAGCCCCCATCAATGGCTTTTCTTCAACTGTAGGGAGTGTCCCCTTGTCCCCCAGTTCTATTAGCAAACTAAAGTCAGATTAGCTGTTATAGAGAAATATTTATTTCAAAAGGTACAACAAAAGTACAAACCTACTCCTTCCAACACGAGAGGCATAATCCCCTTATACCTCAGGCACTAAGGAGAGAAAGAAGATTAGGTTCATAGCTTAGGTCAGTTCCCATAGAGGAAAATACCAATTCCAAGTCCAAACCCTCCTCAAGCTCAAGTTCTAGGTGCCCGGGCTTCTCAGGGTCACTATGCCAGACTGGTTGGCTATACCACCCCACCTGTAATCCTGGCTTCAATGCTTCCATGGCTCAAACTCCTGGATCCCATGAGGATCACCTTTCCTACCTAAACTGAGGAGCTCAAACAACACAGGATAGAGAAAACACCCCCAGGCCTGTTTTTCACAGAGGGAGCAGGAGAAGGGTTGTCCTTTCCTTCTCTTGGATTCAGTTCATGGTGCCCATGGTGTCATTGAACTGTGATCTTCATCTTCTGGATGCAGTAGATAAGAGTGGTCAAAAAGAACAAAGCAAAAAAAAAAAGAGTTAATTGACTCAGTTTCATCAGTTTTAAGGATACAGGCAACCAATCAAATGAGGCTATCCCTACGCAATTGGTAGGGCACACAGACACCCGGCAGGCAATCTGGACGTGCTTCAAAGGCCTCTCAAGGTCATTGCCATGTTACTTGAATTGGGCATCCCCAGACTTGCCCAGATTACAGTAGGTACTACTTTTATCCTTGTTTTTACAGTTGAGGAAACTGAGTATTCAAGTGACTTGCCTAGGGTCACACAGACAGTCTGAGGATGGATTTGAACTTCATTCTTCCTGACTCTAGGCCCAGCACTGTATCCACTAAACCACCTAGCCTGCCTAAAGAAAGATCAGAAAGGCTAGAGTGCCTAAGAAACCAGCCACCAATAAGATTTTAGCCTTGTGTGTATCCAAGGACTTCTAAAGTGGTCTTTCCAGACCCCTGGAGAGTCACTGGAATTTCTGAGCTGTCTGTATCACCCGGAAGCCCGACTCCAAAACTGGATTTCTTCTTGAGACTCTATTATCACCAGGTTTCTATCAATTGAGCTTCAGGACTGCTGGATATACGAAAGGAAACAGCTTCATAACTATTACATGTTGACTGGGGGGGAGAAGGCAGGAAGTGCCCCCAGAGAAAGGATTCTCCAACATTTGTCTCTCATGAACCCTTTCTAAGGGATCCAATTCCACTACCCACACCCACACCCACACCCACACCCACACCCACACACACACACACACACATACTCACACATACATATATATACACACATATACACTCACATATACATACACATATACACATATATATGCACACATACATACACACACTGATACACACATACACATACTCACATATTCATACCCACATACACACATACACTCACACATACACACACACAATTTATCTTCATCTTGCCATTCTTAAAGTCTAGGAGGGAGGAGACAAAAAAGAAAACCATTCCATTCATTCATATGTCATTGTTGTTCATTTGTGCCCCACTCTCTGTGACCCCATTTGGTGTTTTCTTGGCAAAAATGCTGAACCATTTTCTTCTCCAGGTTATTTTACAGATGAGAAAACCAAGGCAAACAGGGTTAAGTGACTTGCCCAGGGTGACACAGCTAGTAAGTGTATGAGGCCAGATTTAAACTCAGATCTTCCTGACTCCAGGTCCAAAACTCCACTCTATCCACTACACTACCTAGCTGTCCACTCATACATATAGCCTATACTTAACCAACACAGCAGCTTGGAAGATATTCAAGACAATTCCATTCTTTACAATAGTGGTATCAAACTTGAATAAAAATGGGAGCCACTAAGGATCTCTGCAGGAGCATACTGACTTAGAAAACCACAAATTAGCATTATCTATTTTTCATTGTATTTTAAATATATTCCAATTACATTTTAATCTGGTTGGGGCAGCACTTTGGAATATTGTGGCCAAATGTGGCCTATTGGTCTCATGTTTGACACCTCTGCTCTACAACATACTTGACATTCCCAAATTAGGAAAGGCCATGTGGTATAATGGAAAGAACACTGGCTTTGGAGTCAGAAGATTTGAGTTCAAATCCCCTATCTGTCACTTACTACCATTGTGACCTTAGGCAAAATACTTAACTTGTCTAGGCCTCAGTTTCCTTATCTATAAAATGAGAGGGTTGGACTAGGTGACCTCTTATATCCCTTCCAGCTTTAAACCAGATATTTGAGAAAATATATTATCCTCAAGTAATATATATTTTGTGTCCTCCTCAACCCCCACTATATGCACACACTTGAATTAGAGAACTCATAAAAAGAAATCTTCACAAAGGTTCTATATGCCCTTTGTAAGGAAGTCAAACATTCTAGTGAAATACATGGCAACATTTTCCCAAGGAATTGGAAGACAAAAACCAGTATCTAGTAAGGAAAAATCTTTCAAGTTGGAATGTGCTTTAGGCTGGCCCCCTTAAAGGAAAAATGTTATATGCCTGGGAAAGATTATCAGTACCAGTGTTATAAGAGGGTCCCATTGTAATAATGATAGCTTATGGCTCCATGCTGCCTTTCATCCCAGAGGCTCCAAAAAAAGGCCTTAAAAACTGAAATCTTATACACATGCATACACACATAATATTTAAAAATTCACACATATATCACTTCACCCACCTCTTTAATGAAGGTAGAATGTGGCAGATGTTTCACAGCTGCATGGCAACCGCTACATGGCAGTTTAGGACAGGAAGTAGAGGATATCCTATCCAAGAGAAATTGTAGCAATAGTAGATGGAGGTAAAATCTAATTATCCCCACCTGGAATTCAGCCAAATGTTTGGGGGACCCTCCTCCCCCAGCCCTTAAAAAGAGACCCCCAAGTTATTAACTGGAGGGAAAAAAAAGACTAGTAATAGAGACACCAATTGCTCCAGAGACCCTCAGCAATACTGAGATAGTTAATGGAAAAGATGCTCTTATTGAATTATACACATTTCTACCAGTATTTCAGGAATACAACCTGTGACTGGTTAGCTCCATTGATCCAAGGCCCAAGGTGATGAGGGCAGGGTTGTGCCTTTGATTTCCACATGGATCAGTTATTTTTACTCTGTTCAATAGCCAATAATGCATACCTAATCCCAGTGATCTATCTTGTAAATATGTACTCCTTCTCTCAAAGGGAACTGGAAGAGAATGAAAGAAAAATGAATTGATGAGCAAATGACTGAATGAATACGTGGATGGGTGGTTGAAAAAGCATTTGTTAAGTGCTTATTACATGCCAAGCTCTATGCTAAGTTCTGGGGACACAAATACAAAAAAATTAGACAGGTCCTGCTCCCAAGGAGCTCACATCCTACTTGGAGGAGATAAATTAAAGAAAGTCCAGAAATAGAAAAGTTGAGGAGTCCTAAGGGTACCATGGTGGGACAGATACAAAATTATCTTTACTACTGAAGAAAGGACTCAGAGGGTCTGCAGTTCTGACTGAGGATGGGAGTAGAGTTGGAGGTAGATGGAGGAAGTCACATGTGTCATGAACATTTCAGCAAGATAGTACTCACAGCAACCAAGACTTGGAGTATTCATGGCTCTTTGCCTCACCTTTGCCCTGACATAAATTTACCATTGTCCACCCTTCTAATACATCTAAGGCATACTCGGTCTATTCTGTGCAAACACTAAAAATATACAAATACTAAAAATGTGCAAATACATATCCTATGCAAATACTAAAAATATACAAATACTAAAAATCTGCAAATACAAAAAATGTCCAGCCATGTCTCAGTCTCATTTCTCTTATCTCTATCTCAATCTTGTGAATGCACATAAAGCAATAAAAACAGCTAACATTTACATGGCTCTTCAAAGTTTGCAAAGTATTTTATACACATCATACCATTTGATCCTCGTAACATCCCCAGGACATAGGTGTTATCTTCATCCTAAATTTAGAGATGAGAAAACTGAAACAGAGAGGAAATAATTGACCAGTCCCGGATCACATAGCTTGTGTGTGAAGCAAGATTCAAACTCGGGTTTTCCTGACTCCAATCTAGCACTCTAGCCTGCCAATCTAGCCTGCCATCCAGTTGCCTGATTATCTGAGTCCTTAGGCTGTATGGGTCTCAAGGATAGGAACCAGGTCGACATAGCTCTCCCTTCATTACTCTCTACATGCGACAAATCCTCAAGGATGAGGGTGATAATTGGGTGGGAACCTCTCAAGGGCTGAGTCTCTCTTCTTGACTTTCTCCCTATCACTGTAGAAACTCAACAAATCCTTGCCTAATTATTGATCGACACCTTATAGTCTCCTCAACACTGCAATACCTACCATATCATCCTTAGCCTCCCTGCCATCTTCCCCCAAATCTGAGAAGAGACTCTCCCATGCCCCCCATCTTCCTTCTAACCTCTCCATCATTATTTACTCTGGTACCCTGCCACTTAAGGAATTAACAAACAACAGTATTGATTGTTTGCCACTGGTTAGACATAAAAGGAGAAGCATTTTCCCCTCAGTAACCCAGGAAAAACTACCATTAGCTTTCCTGTAAAATCCTATCTATTATGCTGTTGGAAAGACTCATTACCACAAAGCAAGGTGTTTTCTCCCACGAGCTGCAAAACAGCCTCTGACAGGGGTCAGGAAAAAGCTGCCTACAGAGGTCTTTGGCACCTCAAAGCTTGTTACTGGTTCATTTGAGACTATAGGGTCTCAGGCTCAAAAGGCCAAGGTCACAAGAGCATTCCTTGAAGGAAGATCCAGTTTTATTTGGTGTTTGCGCAAACTGCAGCCCTGATTCCAATGAGTCATCTCAGTAACCAATGTCTGTCTTTGTACACGAGGGTTACCAAGTGAGAACATTTGGATGGCTCAGTGTTGGTATCATGAGGGTTTGCCTTTATATATAATATTTGAGGTTTGCAAAGCCCTTTGCACATGTTATATCACAACAATCCCAGGAGGTAAATTCTATTATCATCCCCATTTTGCAGAGGATGCTGAGAGAGGTGAAATGACTTGGTTGAAGAGTCAAACAACTAGTAAATTTCTGAGGCATAATTTGAACTCAGGTCCTCCTGACTCCAAGCCCAGTACTCTATCTACTAAAGGACATACTTATTTAATGCTAGGTCAGTCACACCACATCCACATACAAAGGACCATCCATACTATTCAACTCAGAACTTGCAGCTCATTTGAAAAACTAAATAATGCCATCATGCCAGCCATGGAGTCAGGGAAGCATTTCCAGATATGCTCTCAGCTGCTTCCCTTACGGCTGAAATAATGATATCACACTGGAGTGCTTCTAGAAATATCCTAGGAGAAAGGGGGGGAGGGGGGGGTAGGAAGCCATCAAAACTTGTTGACAGCCCAAAGAAAAATATCTTCCCACCAGAGCAGCTGTTGCTAAGTTTAGTTGATGGTTGTCCTGTCAGTGAGAAAATAGGAGGCCTCCTTAAAATGTCTCTTTTGTTTGATTACTACTCCAAGGCTGATTAGCTTGTTTGACAACTGCCTAGTTTGCAAGGATACCTCAAAGGGAAACAAACAAACAAAAATGCCCCATTTAGTGCTGGATTCAGCTAAGCTCTCTCAGCATCCTCTGTGCATTCCTCCACCATGCCATCAGGATACTGCTATAAGTGCTAATGAAATAAAAAGGCAATCCAGCACTGGAGAAAGCCCAAATTGTTCATTTGCCATTGGAATGTTTCCTCTAAACTTACTTACCTCTCCCTGGACTAACTCTTCTCCAGGCACCAACCTCTAGTCTTCAATTCCTGCTCTTCTCTCTCTTAGACTTGGGGCTTCTTTCTGAGACCTACTGAGAGATGCAATGGATCCTTAGGACCGCTCCTCAGAAAGTTCTGTCAAGCATATAGAAAAGGGATAAGGATTGGATCCACAGTTTCATTCAGATCAGGATAGGTCCTAGATAAGGGGATTTCCTCTACCAATGCAGGTGAGCACCTATTCTGCAATCTATAGTCTTAGAGGGGTATCTAAGGCACAAAGACATCAAAGGAAATGCACAGGGTCATACTGCCAGTATATGTCAGATTTGGGACTTGATCTCAAGTCTTCCTGGCTCCAGTGGTGGCTGTCTATCCACTACTCAATGCAACTTCTCCTGTCCAGGCTATAGTAGATAAAAATAAGTTACATTCCTATAAAAGTGTTAAGACTTACAGAGAAATTTCCTTACAATATTTATGTGAGATAGGCAGTAAATGATTGTTATCTCCATCTTTTAGATGAGAAAACTGAGGCTCAGAAAAATTAAATGATTTGCCCAAGATCGCACAGCTTGTAAATGTCAGAGCTTCATATTTGATGAGCCAGTGGAAAGGACTGAGATTTGGAATCAAAGAACTTGAGTTAAAATACCAGCTCTTCTATTCACCATACGCCTGACTTTGGGCAAGTTATCTAATCTCTTCAGACTAGGGTTTCCTCATCTTTAAAATGAATGAAGGGATTCTTCCTACTTTTTTTGAAGAAGTAAGTGTGTGGGACAGAGATCACTATTCAAAATCAAGACAAAGACTTAGATACCTTGAAAGCAGAAAGAAAGGAGTTTATTACTTTCTCGTGAGAAAGGGTACCGCCCCTCATCGCCCTAATGGCACCGGCCAGGGAAGGCCAGGGAGGGCCAGGGAGGACAAGTATGTACAGAAAGCAAGGCTTATTTATACCCTAACCCAGTTCCTCCTCCCTAACCCCCTTCCCCTTATCCCATTGGCTAGGCTTCAGGGGGCACAATCTATTCACGGAAATCTTTCCCAGCAACAGAGAAAGGCAGTTACACAAATTTGCCGGGAGACAAGAAAAGGGGGTAAGTCTTGCAGTTTAGGTTGGAGGTAGGGCTATTCTATTCTTTCAGCTATGTGCTTAAAAACAGGGTCTGAGTGGGGGGTTTTGACAAGGTCAGAAGGGAATGTGTTTCAACAATACAATCAAATTCCTTGAGAAGGCCACCTACAACAGGTACCTCCAATTTCTCTCCTCCCACTCTCTTCTTCTGACCTTATCATTTAACTGAGACAACTCTCTCCAAATGACCAGTGATCTCCTAATTGCTGCCCTTTGTGAGAACCCTTTGAGGAGGCTTCACTTCTGAGAAATCCTCTCTCACATGGGGGACTATGGGCGTATCAGGCATGAAGTTAGGGAAAAGGAAGACTTAGTTCCCCTTTACCACCTCAGTTGCTGTAGTCATAATGTTAGTTGGTGTTGCGAAGCACTTTCTTCCTCTTTCTTTTTTATTCTGCGGCATAAAAAAAATGGTTCAATGGGTAAAGGAAGGGGCAAATATTCAGAAATTAAAGCAATGTAAAAATAAAATATCAATGAAAAATAAGATATAATTAAATAAAGTAGAAGGGACAGGGTAAAAAGAGGGTCTGAGAAGGACAATAATGAGTAAAAATAAGATGGAGAGAAATTCACAAATAGTAATTATAACTTTGAATGTGAATGGGATAAACTCACCCATAAAATAGAAATGGAAATGGATAGCAGAATGGATTAAATATAAAAATCTAACAATATATTGTTTACAAAAAACACATTTTTAGAATGAGAGATACACACAGAGTTAAAATGGAGGGTTGGAGTAGAATTTATTGTGCTGCACAGACTCTTAACTTGATTACCTAACCTAAGAACTAGAAAGGGTCACAAGATCACAGATTTTGAGCTGGAGAGGGCCTCTAGTCCAACCCTCTCATTTTCCCAATGAGGAAAATATAGTGACTTGCCAAAGGTTATACATATAAATGTCAGAGGCAAGATTTATGTGCCAGGCACCGTGCTAAGTGCTGGGGATTCAACCAAAGACCAAAAAATCGTTTCTGCTCTCAAGGAGCTCACAGTCTAATGAGAAAGAGATCATGCAAACAACTATGTACAAACAAGTTATAAGGGTAAATTGGGATAATCTCAGAAGGAAGGCAAAGAGATTAAAAGGACTAGAAAAGACTACTCTCAGAAGGTGAGACTTTAACCGAGATGTGAAAAAAGCCAGCAAAGCTCCAAGGTGGAGATAAGAAGGGAGAATTCCAGGTGTAAGGAACAGCCAGTGAAAAACTCTTGTGTGGGGAGATGTAGCATCTTTTTTTAAAGAACAGCAAGGAAGCCAGTATTACTGGATGGAAGATTACAGAGAGGGCAATTAGGTGTAAGAAGACTGAAAAGGTAGGAAGGGACTAGGTTATCAAAAGCTTTGAAAATCGAACAGAGGACTTTATATTTGACCTTGGAGGTGATAAGGAGATACTGCAATTTACTGAAGGGTGGTGGGGGGGGAGCAGTTTGATATGGTCATACCTCCTTTCTAGGAAGATCAATTTGACAGTTGAGAGAAATATGGATTATGGTGGGGAGAGACTTAAGGCAGGGTGACCAACCAGCAGGCTATTGCAATAGTCCCAACATGAAATGATGAAGGTCTATACCAGGGTGGTAGCAGGGTCAGAGGAGAGAAGAGGCCACATAGAAGATAAGTACCATACTGGCCTTTGAGGAATTCTTATAGTTCCTTCTTTGTGCTACACATCAGCAAACCAAATTTATCAGATTATCAAATTGTCTCTTTAAAAAGCATGTAGGGATGCTAAGAGGACAGGGTATGGTACAGGACAGGGCTAAGGTAGAAATAATTTCGAAATTATTTTGTTGAAAGAACAACAAACATAGTGAGGAAGCCCAAATGGAGACCCTCCCTCTTCACCTCCCCCCATAGGGGTTCTGTGATTTCGACAGTGGAGTAGCTAGGGAAAAGTATATGAGAGTTCTAAGTTGTGGTCCCCTACAAAGCTATTGTGTCATTTTTTGTAGTACATACCTTTGTGGTCTTTCATGCCCCAAGGACGAGTCAACAGAAAAGAACAGACTCAGTTATTTATGTTGATTTAAAACAAAAACAAACAAAAAATCTAGTAGTGTGCCTTTAAAACTCTGTACCCTTTTCAAGGGTCATAGGTGCTTACTTAAGGAATCAGAAGTAAATGAAAGCTTTGAAAAGCATCTGTCTCCTATTTTGTATTTTTATATTTCATGCCTACCATAGTGCCCGGCAAATTGTCGTTCAGTCGTTTTCTCAGTCATATCTGACTCTTCATGACCTGAGTTGGGGTTTTCTTGGCAAAGCTACTGGAGTTGTTTAACATTTCCTTCTCCAGCTCATTTTATAGATGAGGAAACTGAGGCAAATAGGGTTAAGTGACTTGCCCAGGGTCACACAGCTAAGAAGTATCTGAGGCTGGATTTGAACTCAGGAAAATGAGACTTTCTAACTCCAGGCCCTGCACTCTATCCACTGTGCCACCTAGCTGCCACCACTTGGCATATACAACCCACCCCCAGCCCCGGCATATAGTAGGTACTTAATGAATGCTTCTTGGCAGCTATAATAATAATAATAAGCAATTCTATAGCACTTACTATGTGCCAGCACTGTATTAATTGCTTTACAATTATTATCTCATTTGATCTTCATAACAACCCTGGGAGATAGGTACTATTATTATGTCCATTTTACAGATGTGGAAACTAAGGCATACAGCATTTAAATGACAAAGAGTTACACACCTAGAAAGCGTTTCAGTCTGAATTTGAACTCAGGTTTTCCTAATCCCAGGTCTAGCATTCTGTTCACTGTGCCACCTAGCTGTACTTACTATCTCCACAATTAGAATGCAGGTTCCTAGAGCCCAGGGATTGTTTCATTCTTTGAATTTGTATCACCAGTGCCTAGCACATAGGGGGAGCTAAAGAAATGCTTACTGACTGAATGATTGATCACACACTTCCTCCCTCACCAGAGAGTACATATATACTCACTGAATCTCTCCCTGGCCTTATCTTCACCCAAGTTTTCATGATTAAACTGCCCTCCTGCTCTTCTCAACCCAAATTCTCTCTCAGTCCAAATAGTAGTTCAGTTGGTCTTGCCCCACCCTGCCCCATCTCGCGGTGGGCTGCATAGAAGTGATGACAGCTTCCGTAAGTGCCTTCTAGAGCAGCACTTTCCCCAGATTTTTCCTGTTGTTCTCCCTTACTCTCATTCTCAAAGAAAGTGGAGCAATAATAATAGCCGACCCAATCCTCCCCTTCCTTAGCACTTTTTTTTGGAGGGGGGATGAGGGGGCAAGGTTCCTGTAGAAGTTCTTCTCACTTTCAAATATAAGGTAGTCCTCAACCCTCTTCCTCAGGGATGGAAGGATGTGGATCCACTCCTTCTTACCCACTGAGTAATTTGAGGCAGTAGAAACCCCTCTTTTCCCTGACCTTGGACTTGGGTTTCAGTTCTTACAGAGGAATCCTGGGACTACCTCCTCAATGTCCCACTCCCTTAAGCCTGATATCTGGAGGGGCATTGCCCTCATCTTTCACCTGAAAGGGGTGAAGGAATAGGTGTGCACCGCCCTCCACAAAATGACCAAGTCAGTCAGTCAATGAACATTTATTAAGCACCTACTATGTACCAATCACCACACAAAATACTGGTGAGACAAAGAAAGGTAAAAGATATCCTCGAACTCCAGCACTTACAGTTCTCATGTACAGGCAAATAACTTTATACAAACAAGCTATATAAAAGATAAACTCAAGGCAGATAGGTGGCGCAGTGGATAGTACACCAGTCCTGGAGTCAGGAGGACCTGAGTTCAAATGTGGCCTCTGACACTTGACATTTGCTAGCTGTATGACCCTGGGCAAGTCACTTAACCCTGACTGACTCGAAAAAAATAAATAAATAAATAAATAAAGTATAAACTCAAACTATTCAACTAAGGGAAAATGCTAAAATTAAGAAGGATCAGGAAAGGCTTTCTGTAGAAAGTGGGATTTTAGCTAGGACTTAAGGAAAGTAAGGAGGCAGAGCATTCCAGGTATGGGGAACAACCACTAATAATGCCTGGAGTTAAGGTGTGGGGAGCAGGTTATGAAGAGCTTTAAATGCCAAACAGAGGTTTTGTATTCGATCCTGGAGGTGACAGGGTTTATTGGAATTTATTGACTAGGGAGTGGTATAATCATATGTGCATTTTAGGAAAATCCCTGGGAACTTAGAAACAGGAGTTCAATCCTGAGGAGCTGAGGACTCTATCTGATTCCTAGGGATTGTTGCTACTCCTTCCTCTCCACGGGCTCTGCTTTCTTTCTCCTGGGCCCAGGCCTGACAGCGCTGCCTTATACCCCAGGCCTGGGTTACAGTCTCACAATCTCCTCTTGATGCTGTAACATCCTTCAGTCAGAAAAGCATGTTCCTCATATTTGTAAAGTTGTGAGGGGCAGGGCATCTGGTAAGGAGCTATTGAAGCTCGATCTCTTAGTTCATTCTTCAGTATTTCTACAAAGACTATTTCTTGACAACCCAAACCAACTCTCCTTACTCACCTGCTCTATCAAACACTTCATACTTTCCTGGATGTTCAGCATAGAAGCTACAGAGTCCTGTGACCTATGAGGAGATCCAAACATTTCACAAAATTCCACTTCAAAATATTATTGTTTTTGAGCAATGAGGTCTTCTCTCTCAAGGTGTTGTCCAGGCCAAGGTCTACCTATGGCATAGACTAGCTGGGCCTACTGGAACACAAGCATATATGGTTATATCTTAAATACTATGGTCCATGGAACATAGCAGGGATAGGATCTCTGGACTTATCTAAGAACTAGGACTGCACTGAGTATTTTGTTGCTAGGCCCTTGGGCTTCCAGCATTGCTCCTCTGAGCTCTGCATCACTTTTATGCCTCTAACCAAAGATACCAAAATAGCCACCATTGTATTGCTGGTGTCATTGCAACACCACCATCATTTACAATCATATACAACCTATGCCCTAGGTCAGTAGTGTTAAACTCAATAGAAATAGGGCCACTAAATTACACTATATAACAATCTGTGAGGTCCACACATTGACTTAGCTTTAAAATGTAATGTTATCTATGTTTTATTATATTTTTATTTATTTTGTTAAGTATTTTCCCATTATATTTTAACTTGAATTAGGCATCATTCCAGGAGTGTTGTGGGCAGGGGAATTGCATGTCTGACACCTCTGCCATATATCACCCTAGGCCTACCAAAACATTCCTGACCACAAAAAGACAAAGAGGAGCTTTAGATCACCCTGTGTCTTCTCCTCTCTCCCCGCTCCCCAACACACTCTCCCCAAAAAGATTTTGAAGAACTCATAAGACATCCAATTCAGGGGCAGGGAGTTTTTCATTAGTCAAAATATAGCACTTTGCTGCTGATAGATATGCATAATAAAAGATATGAATGTGGGCTAGAGTGGTGGAAAACACTAACATGGTCTCCTTGGGGCTGAGTGTTGCAATGGATAGAGCATAGGGCATGGAGTCAGGAAGACCTGAGTTCACATCTGACCTCAGATACTTACTAGCTATGTGACTCTGGGCAAGTCACAAACTTTGCCTGACTCAGTTTCCTCAACTGTAAAATGAGAATAATACTGTAATAGGACCTTCTTCCCAGGTCCTATTCAAATGAGAAATTTTTTGCTAAATTCTTAGCAAAGTGCCTGGAGCATAGTGAGCACTTAATATATGCTTATTTCCTTCCTTCCTAAGGTTAGCTTTTGGTCTGGTTCAAAATCATTTGCAGCTAAACCAGAGAAAGTTTTGTTCTCTGCTCAAAGGGTTCAAAAAGTAAAAAGAACTCATTTTAGCTTAGGAACACTCTGCTCATCTTTTGTTAGTTGGATGTGATGGCTTGCCTAGAATGATAGGTATCCTTATCAGGGAGAGGACCTTACCTCTGAACTCTATCAGATAAAGTTGAAATGACTTAAGTGACCCTCAAGAGATGAAGAAGATAGTGATGGGTAGCAATATCCAGTAGCTATCACAAAGGACCAGAAGATTGGCATCCAACCAACAGAAACACCAAAACCAGTATAACAACATGCCAGTGGAGACTATTTTTATGTGAGACTAGGTGTTTGGACCAATGGAGCCCTGTGAAGTAAAGCCAGCAGAAACACCATGATGTCCTTTAACTAGATGTGAAAAAAGGAGAGCATTGGGGTGCTTGGCTAATCCTCTTTTCCTAAATGGCCCTAGAACATTCATCATGTCTGACTCTGCATCTCCAAACAGTTGTGCCAATCCCGAAGATTTCTATCAAATCCAAGGTTCCTTCCAGTCCTACCTGAAGTCCAACATTCTCTATGTAATTTTCCATAATGATGCCAATGTACACTAATCTCTTCTTGCTTACTCCACACAAATTAGCATTATATTTTAGACTCTAGTTTCATGTACATAAACCATAGAATCTTAGGAGAGTAAATTTAGAACTTGTAGGAGGGGCAGCTAAGTGGCACAGTGGATAAAGCACAAGCCCTGGAGTTAGGAGGACCTGAGTTCAAATTCAGCCTCAGACACTTACTAGTTGTGTGACCCTGAGCAAATCACTTAACTCCAATTGCTTTGAAAAAAAGAACTGGAAGGGTCTTAGAGATCTTCTATTCTAAACCTTTCATTTTACAGATGAGGAAATTAAGGCCTGATGAGATTAAAATACTTGCCCAAGGCTACACAATTTTATCTCCCCAACAATATTTTATATACCTACATATGTGTGCATATACATATACACATATACACCTATGCATACATGTACACATAGACATAGACATGGATTTTGAAGTAGACACAGACATGTATATATAGCTTTAGATTGATATTCAAGGGTAGAGACCATGTTTTCTATTTCTTTCTTCACCAAACCTAACACAGTGCTCGATTCATAGTAAACATTTAATAAAGACATATTAATGACTTGATTAATTTCTACTTCTGAAATTTCTGGAAATGTCACATCAGGCATTGAAAGCACCAGAATATAGGGTAGTTAGAGCAATGTTAGTATCTACTATTACTTTCTCACCTAGTCCCAAACAGGTACAATCACTTATTAGCCTTTATCTATGGTCTTAGGCCTGCCCACATGCTAAAATAGACCTTGCCCTGTCAGGAATAAGGAAAGAGGCCCCAGGTTGAGCCAGACTTTGCTCAGAATCAAGTTCCTATCATAGAATTCCACTTAATGAACTTTGACTGGTCACCCATCTCTGAACTTGGGTCCTTTTGTCCGCCCTGACTTCCAGGCAGTATGTGCCTGATCCCTTTGTCTATGGATTTCCTATCTGAATATCCTAACCTATGGTAACTACAAGATCCTTGACTCATGCCTGGACTTCCCAGGCTCACATGCCTGATTCCACTGGTCCTAGAATCTTCTCAGTGACCTCTGCTCCATTAACACCCACAGTCCCGATGAGACAGCCAACAGGAAATACTTCAGTCAGAAAAGCAAAGAGAATACAAAGCAGGAGGGTCCAAAAGAAAGTCTGTAAAATTTGAGTCCCAGATTCCCTGTGGAAAGCATGTCACTTATGGGCTAGGACAGAGGAGGCAGTTAGCTAAGCACTCAGAGAAACCATACAATAGCTAGAGACCACCCCTATCCAACAACAACAATAACAACAACAACAACAACAAAACCTACATCACACACACACACACACACACACACACACACACTCTAAAGTATTCATTTTGGGGGCTCCTAGCTGTGCATGATAATTCAGAGATTTCTCACTCTTCTAGAAATCTGTTAGCAATCCCCAAATCTACAAACAGGCTTTAGAAGAAGGAAAAAAAGGATCATTATAGAAGCAGTATCTCTGTAAGGAAAAGCTGAACCCTAAATTGGATGCAGCTGAAAATATCTCAATCCTACAAGATTAGTCTTGACATAAACACCACAGCAGAAGCATTCTGCATGTTAAAGAGGTTGCCTGCAAAGCTTCTCTCTCTCTCTCTCTCTCTCTCTCTCTCTCTCTCTCTCTCTCTCT
>NW_020950326.1:4091100-4180357 GCF_900497805.2 Vombatus ursinus | reverse complement strand
TCTCTCTCTCTCTCTCTCTCTCTCTCTCTCTCTCTCTCTCTCTCTCTTCTCCTTATTTCTCTGAACATCCTCTTCTGATCAAATCTTGTATTTTCTTCTGAAGCCAAGAATACTTTTTTGTTCTAACTGAATCCAACACTAGACATTTTGCAGAAGGTCTATGATTAGAGCTGCCTTTTGGAGCCCTGGCTGGCCTGAGATGAGGGGAAACATCACCATGTGGGCAAAAGCCAGCTGTAGAGGAGACCTAAAAGACCACAAAGAGGCAAAAATCACCCAAATTAGAACTGAAAAGGACCAATGGGATCAATTGGTTGTGCCTCCAGGGACCAGTCCCAAATTTCCCATTTCACCTCCTTGTGGCTTGTACAGTCTAATTTTCAATGTCTCACCACTTCCTCTTGGAGGTTTCTCCAGATCTCAGTTATCACTGGGGGAGAGGTTGCCTGGGTTCTAAGCCCAAGCTAATTTAATTTTCTGTCCACTATCATCCAAGGCATTTTCTTTTTCTTTCTTTCTTTTTTTAAGGGGTGAGGGGAAGCAATTTTAGCTTTCTAAAATCTATGTTAAATTATGCAGAATGCTCAAAAGTCAGCAAAGGATTATCTGGATACATGGAAAATGAACAAAATGGAAACAAATTCCAATCAACCCTGATGCTCACAGGGCAGACCACAGCAACGTGGAAACCGAAAACCTCTACTAAAGACCAAAAGAGGCTGTGTGGTAAAACGGATAGAGTACTAGCTTTGAAGTCAGGTTCAAGCCCTGCCTGTGACACATACTGACTGTGGGATGATGGGCAACTCTTTAATTAATATTATAGATACAGACAAATCATCATCATCAACAAGCATCATGAACCAGGTTCCAGACACTATGCTAAGCATTGGCGATACAAAGAAGGGGGGAAAGTTGTCTCTACCCTAAAAGAGCTCACAAACTAATGGAAGAGACAACCTACAAGCAATTATGTATATACGAGGTATATACAATGTAAAGAAGGAAGGCAGTAGCATTGGAGGGAGGACTAGGAAAGACTTCTTGCAGAAGGTGGGACTGGAGCTGAGTCTTGAAGGAAGCCAGAGAATCCAAGAAGGAGAGCATTCCAGACATGGAGGACAGCCAGTAAAAAGTCATGGAGTTAGAATTGTTGTGTGTGAGGAATAACAAGAAGACTAATAATCCTCATCAATGGAAGAAGTTTACTCTGATGAAATCACAGGCCACACAAGCAAACAAAAAAACTAAAAAATAAAAAAAAAGGGTTCTCTGAAAGCAATCTCTGGATCAGTGGTGTGTGTATAAACATATACAAATATGTTATATAAATATATTCATCATTTAAATAGCTACAATAAAGATTTATATTAAGTATAAATAATATGTTTATACATAAGCAATATGTTCTACATAATATAACTATATCATTTTCCAAAGAGATTGCTTTTGGGAAAGAATCCATTTTTTTTTTCAGTTTTGTCTGTGGCCTGTGATTTCATCACTTCTGATTTAGAAACTCCTACTAAGTTTAAATATGTATATATGTATATACATATGTATGTATAGACACATACTTATATAGGATTCCAGCCGTATCAAGATCTTTCTGCTAACTAGACATAGACCAGCTGATTAAGTGATCTTATCTGGGGACTCAGTCGAATTCAAATGTCTCAGTGCTTCGTTCCCTGAAATGCCAGGTCGAGTCCACCACACACTGCAATTTACACAACCAGCCAGATCTAATCAGGACTCTCCCACTCGTTCCAGCTATATACGATTATTGCACTTTTCCAAAAGGCTTCTTCCTCAGTCACATTCTTCAGGAGAGTCATCTAATCTATTGGCATAATGGTCCTTTTTCAAAAGAAGCATTTCATTTTAATAAAAATGAGTATCACCATATTTAATCAATCAGGCTGATTGACAACAGCAATAGTTGAGTTTCCCAGCAGATGCTGCTACTACCTCATTCTTATTCCAGTTTCATTTCTCAATCAAATCCATGTGTAAAAAACATAATGTGCTGCCAACACAATGTAATAAAACTTCCCCTGAAATGCACACCAGTAAGACAGAAAATGATAATTCAAAGTATGGGAAAAGTTAACTTCAGAAAAATCACTTACGGCACCCGAAGACTCAAGTTTTATGGAGGAGAGATATGCAATAGTGATTGCTAGCAGCCATGGGCCAAATTCATGGATTTGTTATGAAGGGGAAAAAAAAAAAAAAGAACTCCAAAACATTGGCTCCCGAAAGCTGTTAGAGCGAGCCATTGAGTGGCTTGAAGCTCGTCCTCAAAACTGACTTGGTGATATTTGTTTAGAACGCATCATTTGCCTTCAGAGCAATAAATAAGCACTAGAGCTGTGTGGCTCTTTATGGCTGTGGAGACTGGTTAAAGATGATGTATCACTGGATGTCACAGACTGAACTAGCAGTTTTTAAAGTTAATGATTCCTAGAAGCAGAAAGGCACCCTAATTATAGCCGTATCAGAGAAAGGACGTATGCCACACTCTAATTCCTAACGCGACTCAAGTTAGGAGAGAGGAAATCACACCTTATTTTGGAGGCCTTGTATAAGTCAGGACTTGAAGTGGGATGAGAGGAAGAAGGAAGTTATCTCATTTTTGTTTGGGAAGGCCTGAGATCAGGATGGAGGAAAGAATATTAAGAACAGGAAGAATCTTGGGTCAGAGATATGCAAGCAGGGGTTGTGGATCAGTATCAAGATGAGGGTAAAGGGTCAGGAATTAGAAGCAGGACTAGAGAGCTAAGGTGAGGTGAATAACCCACACAGAGCACATAGACCTAATTACTGCTTTTATCATAACACTACTCTGCTCAAAAATCTTTAAAGGCTTCTCAGTGCCTAAAAAATAAAGTCCAAATACCTTTAAAAGATAAGGTCCATGGGGGCAGCTAGATGGTGCAGTGGATAGAGTACCTGCCATGGAGTCAGGAGGATCTGAGTTCAAATCTTGGTCTCAGACACTTGACACTTACTAGCTGTGTGACCCTGGGCAAGTCACTTAACTCCATTACTTAGCCAAAAAAAAAAAAAAGAAAAGATAAAGTCCAAACTCCACAAGCCTAGCATTTTAAGTTTGTCACAGTATGAGTCCAAACTAATTTATAACATTATTTTCCTGTCTATTCTCCAGTGCGTACTCATTGGTCCCACCCACCTCCCCCAAAAACCACCTTGAATATTGCCACCTTGGTGCTTTTGTTAATGTAACTCAGGTTGGAACCTGGAGTGTTTGCACAAGATTCTCTTCCTTGTTGGAGATAATGATAGCCCAAAACTTTATGCTTGCCTAAGGGGAGAAATTGGTGAAAGAGCTTTGGAGAGAAGAGAACTTCTTCATTGCTGCTTGAAGAGAGAATGACAGGTTGTAGAAGGTCTTCAGTTCTGAGGGAGACAGATATTTTGTAGAAAGCTAGCTGCTTTTCAAAGTATTCCAATTAGAAGGGATGCCTCAAACTTATGTCTAAGCCTTGACCCCTTCCCACCAAATGCTAATTGTAAAAAGACCATCATAATTAGTGAATAGTGAGGAAACCCATTTATTCAAGCAGATAGCAAACAGAAATCAGAGTTCTTCAAAAGCATATAAATATAAACCAAGCCAAACAGAATTACAAACTTGGAAATCTAAATATAACAAAAATCATGCACAGCAGACACCAAAATCCAAAATTGTTTCAACAGTTCAGTAATAGAAAAGAATAAAATTTAATCATCTTATCGGGGAAAAAAATCAGAGAAGTTATACAAATTAGGATATACTAAAAAACAAATAGATACAATGAACTCTTTAGATAGGAAAAAGATATTGTAGCTCTTCCAGGAGAGAGGGGCTCCAATCTTCCCAAAAGGGAAACTCCCCAAAGTTTCTAGGAGGGTAAGCTAGAAATTAGGGACATGTTGAAGAACCAGGTTTTTTTTCCTACATGACTGCCTTCCAAAGTCTGTCTCTTCATCTCCCTTGAGGCAGAACCAAAAGAGCCTGGAACTACATGTTTTCTCCTTAGAAGGAGGAATGAAATAGACATTCTCTTCAAAGATCTCATAACAACTGTGTGTCTCACTCAGGCATGCAGTGCTGAATCATCATTCTCTTTATCAGTAAGAAGAATCTTATGCAAATGGTCCAGACTTGATCCTGAGTTCCATTCATACTAATCTCTCTCTTAGAATGTCCTTTCCTTCTCTTTCCCACTTAGATGAATCCTACCCAGCCTTCAAAGTCTCACTCAAATCCATAATTCCCAATCCTCAGTAGGCTTACTCTTTTCTGATCTTATTATTATCTATGCTGTTCACTTATTATCTTTAGCATTTATTTAGTGCAATCATTCTCTCGTTAGCTATGTTTTTATTTGTATATGCCTCGTGTCCCCGTAAAAACTGTAAGGTCCCTAGGGCAGAATATGAGTTGTCTTCTTATTATTATCGTTGTAAAGCTATAACTAGGTCAGGGCAACTGGAGTTTTGTCCCAAGAAACTGAAACTTAGGCGATACTAAAAGAAATTGTGTTCCTTCCACAGGTAGAAACAATTGGGTTTAAGTACTTAGTCAGCAAAAAAAATTAGATGAAATAGGAAACACCACATGGCATGTACCACTGGGCCACGTATTTCCTATATAGGTCTAAGATACTTAATAATTACTGAATTTGTTTACTATAATTATTACTAAATCCACTCAAGGTAGGAATACCAGGTAAAGCACTAAAGAACTTGGGATAAGATGTAGGACAAAATCTTTTTCCTCCCTTAAGGAATTTTCTTAACCCCCCCCCCCGTACCCCCTCCCCCTCACCACACCCCCCCCCCAAAAAAGTGGGAACAGATTTTTTTAGAGTTCAAATCTCTACATGTACCAAGTAGAATTGGGTTTGTGAGCAAATCACGGCGGATAGAGCACTGAGGCTGGAGTCAAGAAGACCTGAGTTCAAAAGTGGCCTCAAACACTTACTAGCCATGTGACCCCAGGCAAATCACTTAGCCTCTTATTTGCCTCAGTTTCCTCATCTGTCCTATAGGGATAATAATAGCACTAACCTCCCAGGTTTGTTGTGGGGATCAAGTGAGATAACATCTGAAAAGTACTGAGTGCAGTGCCCGGCACAGGGTGGGCACATACATAAACGTCAGCTTTCCTAGGAAATTAGATCACAGGATCATCGGACCATCAATCTCGAGCTGGAAGGGACCTCTGAGGCCATCCAGTCCAACCCCCTAATTTTATAGATGAAAAAAAGAGAGAGACCGAAAGAGGTTAAGTGATTTGCCCAATGTTAAATAGAGATCCAGTGTCAGCGCCAGGAAATCCTGGGTTCAAGTCTTTTTTTTTTATTTTTATTTTTTATTAATTTATTTTGACTTACCAACAGTTACTTCCACAAGCTTTTGAATTTAAAATTTTTCTCCCCTTCCCTCCCCCACCTCCCCAAGACAGCGTGCAATCTGATATAGGCTTTACATATATATTCCTACTAAATATATTTTCATATTAGTCATGTTCGAAGGAAGAATTAGATCCAATAGAAGGAACCACAAGAAAGAGGAAACAAAACAAAACAGAAGAAAAAAAATAGCAAATGGTATACTTTGATCTGCATCCAAACTCCATAGTACTTTCTCTGGATGTGGATAGCATTTTCCATCATGAGACTTTTGGGGTTGTCTTAGATCCTTGCATTGCTGAGAAGAGCTAAGTCTATCAAAGTTAGTCATCGCACAATGTGGCTGTCACTGTGTACAACTGTGTTCTGCTCACTTCACTCAACATCAGTCCATACAAATCTTTCCAGGTTTTTCTGAAGTCTGCCTGTTCACCAATTCTTATACCGCAATAGTATTCCATTATATTCATATACCACAACTGGTTCAGCCATTCCCCAATTGATGGGCATTCCCTCAATTTCCAATTCTTCGCCACCACAAAAAGAGTTGCTATAAATATTTTTGTACATGTGGGTCCTTTTCCCATTTTTATGATCTCTTTGGGATATAGCCCTAGAAGTACTATTGCTGGGTCAAAGGGTTTGCACACTTTTATAGTCCTTTGGGCATAGTTCCAAATTACTCTCCAAAATGGTTGGATCATTTCACAACTCTACCAACAATGCATTAGTGTTCCAATTTTTCCACATCTTCTCCAACATTTATCATTTACTTGTTTTGTTCTTTTGGCCAACTTGATAGATGTGATGTGGTCCCTCAGAGTTTTGATTTGCATTTCTCTAATCAATAGTGATTTAGAGCATTTTTTTCATGTGACCATAGATGGCTTTAATTTCTTCATCTGAGAACTGACTGTTCATATCTTTTGACCATTTATCAATTGGGAAATGATTTGCATTCTTATAAACTTGACTTAGTTCTCTATATAAGTTAAAAATGAGGCTGGGTTCAAGCCTTAACAGACACAGAATTGTGGTATGACCCTGAGCAAATTGCTCAAATTCTTAGTACTCTAGGCAACTCTCTGGGATTATAAGATGCTGAGAAGGTAACAAACTACATTGGGCGAGGGAGTTTTCTCATCCATAAGCTCTCTGTACTCATGAAATCACAGGTCCATGACCCTATCACCATGACACTATGTGTCAGAGGTAGGATTTGAACCTAGGCCCTCTAACTCCAAACTAAGTATGCTGATAAATAATGTTTTTAGATTTCTAAACTAAGTGACTTTAGATTTATAAAAGGCAATAAAAATGTGTATATACATAAATATATATGAATATGCATACATACATATGTGTATATGTAAATATATACATGTGTATTTAGATCTGTTAGATTGAGTGCCTGAAGAATTATGGACAGTGGTTTGCAATATTGCATAGGAAGAAGCAACAAAAGATGTTCCAAAGAAAAAGAAGAGCAAGAAGGTTGTCTGATGAGGCTTTACAAATAGCTAAGGGAAGAAGGAAAAGTGAAAGGGACAGGAGAAAGGGAAATATATACCCAACTGAATGCAGAATTCCAGAGACTATCAAGGAGAGATAAGAAGGTTTTCTTAAACGAGCAATGCAAAGAAATATAAGAAAACAATAGAATGGGAAAGATAAGAGATCTCTTCAAGAAAATTAGACATTTTAAGGGAAAATTTCATGCAAAAATGGGCATGATAAAAGACCAAAATGGTAAGGACTTAATAGAAGTAAAAGAGATTAAGATCTTAACATCACCAATCACTACGATGATGTGGTTACTGATCTACAGCCAAACGTCCTAGAGAATGAAGTCAAATGGGCTTTAAGAAGCATTGCGAACAATAGGGCTAGTCAAGGTGATGAAATCCAGCTGAGCTTATTTAAAATTTTAAAAGATGATGTTGTTAAAGTGCTGCACTCAATATGGTAGCAAATTCGGAAAACTCAACAGTGACCACTGGATTGGAAAAGATCAGTTTATATCCCAATCCTAAAGAAGGGCAATGCCAAAGAATGTTCAAATTACCAAACAATTGCACTCATTTCACATACCAGCAAGGTTATGCTTAAGATTCTGCAAGCCAGGCTTCAGCAATATGTGAACTGAGGATTACCAGAAGAACAGAGAGTAAATTGCCAACATCTGCTGGAATATGGAGAAAGCAAGGGAGCTCCAGGAAAAAAAAAAATCTACTTCTGCTTCATTAACTCCACTTAAAGTCTTTGTGTGGATCACAACAAAATGTGTCAAGTCCTCAAAGAGATGGGAGTACCAGATCATCTTACTCATCTCCTGAAGAGGCAATAGTTAGAACTAAACATGGAACAACTGATTGGTTTAAAATTGGAAAAGGAGTACAACAAAGCTGTATATTGTCATCTTATTTATTTAACTTATATGCTGAGTATAATATGAGAAATGCCAGGTTGAATGAAGGAAAAGCTGGAATTAAAGTTGCTGGGAAAATATCAACAATCTCAGATATGTGAACAATACCACTCTGATGGCTGAAAGTGAAGAAAAGTTAAGCAGCCCCTTGATGAGGGTGAAAGAGGAGAGTGTAAAGGCTGGCTTGAAGCTTAACATCAAAAAAACTAAGATCTTGGTAACTGGTCCCATTATTTCCTGGCAAATAGAGGGAGAAAAAATGGAAGCAGTGTCAGATTTTATGTTCTTGGACTCAAAGATCACTGCAGACGACTAGTGCAGCCATGAAATTCTTAAAAGACACTTGCTGCTTGGAAGGAAAGCTATGGCAAATCTGGACAGCATACTAAAAAGCAGAGATTTACTGACATTACTGACAAAGGTCTGTATAGTCAAAGCTATGGTTTTTCCAGTAGCAATGTATGACTGTGAGAGTTGTCCATAAGAAAAACTGAACATCTCAAAATTGATGCTTTTAAGTTGTGGTGCTGGAGAAGACTTTTGAGAGTCCCTTGGACAGCAAGAAGATCAAATCAGTCAATACTTAAATTAATTCATACTATTCACTGGAAGGTCAAATACTAAAGTTTCACTTAATAATACTTTGGTCATCTAATGAGGAGATAGGACTCATTGGAAAAGACCCTGATGTTGAGATAGATTAAAGGTAAAAGGAACAGAGGATGAGATGGTTAGACAGTGTGATAGAAGCAGCAAATACGAACTTGGACAGACTTCATGAGATTGTAGAGGATAGAAGGCCTGGAATGCTACAGTCCATGTGGTCAGGAAGAGTTGGACACAACTGAATGACTGAATAACAACAACAACGTCTCCTTCAGACTCCCCCACTTCTAAGTGAGATTTTTTTCCCCCTAAGACTTCCAAATTTTCAGAAACTTTACATTTCTAGTTAGAAAAAGTAAATTTGCCAAACATTCTTTCTGTCTTCTTTTATAGACAGTTTGGTATCATTTTATCATTCTTTTCCTTTACATTTTTCCTTTATATATTATATATTATTTCCTGAGTTTTGTTCATTTCATTCTGCATCAATTCAGACAAGTTTTTCCACATTTCCTCATATTTATTATTTCATATGCTACAATAAATAACATTCCATTACATTCATATACCACAATTTGTTCAATTAGCTATTCCTCTATCAATTATCACCAACTTTGTTCTTAGTCACTTTTTCCACAAAATTCCAAATTGTTTTCCAGACTGAGTGGGTCAATACACAACTCCATTCACAGTGTATTAGTGTTTCTGTCTTCCCACTATCCTGCCAACATCGATTATTTATGTCTTTTGTAATTTTTGCCAATTTGCTGGATGTGAGGTGAAATTTTCATGTGGTCGCTAAGAGTTTGCAGTTCTTTTGAGAAGTTTGTTCTTATCTTTTGATAACTTATCTTTGTCTTACATAAACCTTACTCACTAAAACTAAACAAGACTTGCATGGGAAGAGAAATAGAATTCCAGGAATTAAAGAGCTAATTAACCTAGAATCGATGACCAAAGCCAGCATCATGAGTCAAAAAACAGTTCTGGTAAACAGTACAGGACACATCCTAACAAGAGGGCTAGCTAAACAAACAAAGAAGGTACTCACCCTCTCTGCTTCTCTTGGGTTTGGTGAAAGCCTGTGCCTGTTGACTGGGTGGGGTTAGAAAGCAGGTCACTCAGAGCCTGTCAATGCAGACTGCCCACATGGTGGCCAGGACCTGTTAGCCAATCTCCAATTGTCTGACAACATCTTGTTATCTTTGAGCAAAGTCCATAAAGGGGCTGTATTTAAAATACTATCATGATGTAGTAGAAATAGCTTGAGACAAGCAATTAAGAGGCCTGACTACTAGTCCTGACTCTGCCACCAACTTCCTACATTATTTGTATCATGTTTCTCCCTTTTTCTCATCAGGAAACTGGGAATAATAATAAAGAAAAGCCTTACTGACCTCCCAGTGCTGTCCTAAGAACACAATGATGTAATATATACTATATCAGATACTGACATTAAATAGCTAATTCAGTATTGCCCTTCAAAGTAGTCACCCTAGTAAGCTATAGACTTATTTCAACAATCAGTTAATCCACATGCATTATAAAGTGCTCAACACGTGCTAAACATCGTGATAGGTGCTAGGGATACAAAGACAAAAGCAAAATAATTCCTGCCTTGGAAAGAGCTATTGGTCAGAATATTTTTGGAATGGCTCACTTGGAATAACCTCTAAAGCCAATTGATGAGACTCATAAAGAAAAACAAATCCCATTATTTTATAGACATATATTTTCTGTCCCTGATCCCCCATAAAAAAAGAAAATTCACCTTTACCAAGTTTAGATCACTCACTGTATTAACTAGATTTGACTCTGAGTTAATTTTGACTGATTCCTAAGATCAAATCCATTCTCAAGGAGTCAAGATTTCTATCCCCAACAATACTCAAAAAATGTGCATGGACCCTGAGGCCATGTCCAATGAAAATTTCCCAAAATGTGGTTACTTTGGAGGGGAAAACATTCATTTGAATGTCAAAATTACTTTATGGTTGTTAAAACAGCCATCTCATTAACTTAGGGTTCTACCCTATGGGTAAAAGTGTCTTAGGAAATATAAGGAGACTGGTCATGGTGGCACACACCTGACATCCCTGCTACTTAGAGGAGGCTGAGACTGATAATTGCTTGAGTCTGGGAGTTCTGAGCTGTGTAGGACTAAGGCATAATGGCTATCTGGGAACAGCCAGAGGGGAGGGGTTGAGAGGGAAAGGGAGAAAAGAAGAAAGAAAGAAAAAAGAAAAAAGAAAAAAAAAAATAAGGGGCTATATATCCATAAGGCATCATAATCATTATTCATCCCACTTCCTCATTTTTACAATTGAAATGATACACAAATCATGAAACTGGCAGCGCCTCCAAGCCTAGGTCAGGGAGATTGGCCCCTAATATCCTCCCTAGTGGTTATTTCTCTCTTCTTTCTATTATATTCTGCAATCTTAATAATAACTTACTGGCACCCTCAAAGCTCTTGGGGAATAATCCTTCCATATACTCATTCTCCCTGCTACCAAGGCCTTCTCTCTGGGTAATCATTCCCTCCCTGAGTCCATTCTCTCCCTAACCCTGAGTCCACCCAAACCAGATGTGAGTCTTAGAAAGCATTTGCTACCTATAAAGGAAATACACAAATATACATCTAAATAAACAATTCACAGTGTTACAGAAAATGCTTACCAAATTCTAAGGAATATTACTTGAGCATCCTTCCCCATCTGATCCATTACAAATACTACTCTGAATGATAGTCAGGCACTATCTTTGGGTAGATATGGATGCCCTGGTTCTGCAGCCCTCACAGGCAGGCATGATCTCTCCAGTTTGCCTAAGAGCTGACTGCCTATTATTGTTGGGGAACACCTGTCCCTGGTTCTATTAACTTCCATGGAACAACCACTGGCTTCCATGTGAAAACAGTATATAAGTATGATTCCTCCAAATCCTCCAGAGTGAAAAATATATCATCACACATATTACCTTCACCCCTAAGAGTAAAATCATAGGCTCATAGGATTTCCAACTCCAAGAACCTTAAAGGTCAATAATCCAATCTCCTCCTTTGACAGAGAAAGACTTAGGGATTATACACAATAACTGTGCCACAAGTTGCTTTTCCCTTCTTATCCACCTATTCCTGGCCAAGTTATCTGGGAAGGATCATTCCTGTACTATTGCAATAGTCTCCTAATTGGTCTCCCTGACTCTGGCCTCTTCATCCTACATGAAGCTGCAAAATGATCTTCCTAAAGGGCAGGTCTGACCATGGACTCTCTTACTCAATAAACTTCAATGGTTCCAAACTACCTGTAGGAACAAATAAAAATTCTTCTGATTGACTAAGTTTCTTTGTACCCTGGCCCCAACCTACCTTTCCAACCTTATACACTTCCTTTCATACTCTAGGGTCTAGCCAAACTAGCCTTCATGACATTCCTCACACTTACACACCTGCCTCCTGTCTCTGTCAGCTTGGCCTTGGCAGTCCCTCAAGCCTGGAATGCACTCCTTCCTCACTTTGCCCCTAAAACCCCTGAATTCCTTCAAGACTCCTCTCATGCACTACCTTCTGCATGCAGCCTTTCCTGATTCCTTCTAGCAGCTAATGCCCTCCCACCCTGACCTCCTAAAAATCACTTCACATTTGTTTCCTACATAGTTTGTATTTTTTATCCGTGTGCATGTTGTCTCTCCTAATAGAATATAAGTACCCTGATGGCCTGACACATATTAGACACTTCATAAATGGTTATTGATTGATTGATTGATTACTTTCTTTTTATTCTTACTTAATACAATGGTCTATACATCATCCATTGCATGATGTCAAAAGAAGAAAAAGTCAATTAACCCATCAGATAATTTGCCAAGCAACCAACTATCATTCTGACTTTTATTTATTGAATCAACTGAGGGGTTTTTTTTGTTTGTTTGTTTGTTTTGTTTTGTTTTTGGTATGACCAAATTGACTAGCTTGGAGGACATCTTGGGATGATAGCCATGAACTGGTGTTCTTGATTTTATCAAAATCACAGTCTGATCTCTAGATGTGATGCAAAGGTTTTAGGGAGCATCAATGTAGCAATGGGACATACTTTCTGGTAAAAAGCAAGAAATACAATTGGCAAGGAATACACTGGTCACACTGCCATGTGAATTTATGGGCTGGTTATTAGAAGAGGGAGAAATAGAATTTATAATATCCTGGAAACATTTTCCAAGGTTTCAAGTGGAGGTTTGGGTTTGGACCTTTATAAAGAAAGGAGGTTTTGCCAAAGGAAGACCCCTCCTCTCCCAGGGCCCCTTACTCAGATCCTCAAGGTGGGAGTGGGGCAGCAGTGGAGGCGGAAACCCAGAAAACGGAATGATTTCCTTGTGTGAGTTTCATGTTGAAAGGCAATTTCCAGGCCCCAGTTATCAAGTGAGCAAATTAAGATGTTTATGGCAATGGGATATTCAGGAAAGGCACCTAATTGAAACAGTTTGGCAGGTAGCATAGCAGCCCCCACTGGGATTGATGTGGGTTTGAAGAACCCTTGCTCTGCTGGTGCAGACTTTCCAGGCAATCTGGCTCACACATTGTGGACAGCTGGAAGTGATGGAGACTGGATTGGTATACCTCTTCAATAATACAGTACCCTGCCCCAGCTTGGCTTTACGCAGAGGTAGAATAGTCAAGTGCCTTTATGATGTGATTTAAAAGACATAAAAGAGCACCCCCCTACACCCTAAAATATCTTCTCCTATCTACTCCACTGCCTAAAGTTTCACTATTAGAGAGTCATTCAATTGACTAATGTCAATTCACTTATATTAAAAGGTAAATGTCCCTGGAAGGCAAGGCATCTTCACCTTGAGCAGTTATTAGTCATTTGTTACTTTATCATGAAAGAACTTATTATATCCTTTCCAAAGGCCATCTGAGAACTAAATCATCATTTCCAAAGCCCCCAAACCTCCAAATTAGAAACCCCCTCTGATACACTAGTATCATGGGAACTTGACCTTTCCCACACTGCATGGAATCTAATAGAGTAAAGAGTCTCAAGCTAGGAGTCAAGAGATCTAGTTGTGGTCTATACTTTGAATCTATCTAGCTACATGACCTTGGTCAAATCATTTTGTACTATGGTTTTTCCATCTGTGAAATGGTAGTAACATCAACTTCCCTATCTTGAAGGGAAGAATAAAATAATAACATCAACTTTCAGTTATCTGGCATATTTGAGAAACATGGGACTCTAGTGAATAATAAAACATTTCCGTTAATATGGTAGAGTCGCAATTCATTGTACCATATGTATATAAACCATTTTCAAAGAGCAATAAAGCCTATAGCAAAAAACCCATATTAAACATGAATCTACTCATTTTCTTTGTTGATTCAGAAGGAACCTCAAAATCTTACAGCGATTTAGGGTCACCCTAATCAATGTTACCATTATATTATAGATTTACAGAAGTATCAATTAATAAAGAATTATTTTTGATAGACTAATGAGAAAATTAGCTTTTAGTACATGTGGAGACATGTTTTTAAAATGGAGGGTAGTATTTTATTCCTACGGCTTTTGTTTCTTCCTTTAGTGCTTCTCTGGTTAGGACACAAGCAGTCTATAAATTGTCAATCTATCTATTCCTGCTTCTCTGAGTATGATGGAAAGAGAGCTAGACTTGACATTAGAATATCTGGGTTTGAATCCTGTCTCTGACACTTACTAACCAAGACCATTTGGTCACTTAACCTGTTAAACTTCATCTATAAAATGAAAATAATAATAATTGCCATTAATCACTGGGTTATTGTGACATAGTATTTGTAAACCCTAAAGTAGTACAGAATTGTGAGGGAAAGAAGGAGGCAACCTGGCCAGGCAAGTCAAAGCACTTCAACCATCACCTCTCTTGAGATCTGCAGGGAGATAGACCAGAGTCCTGGACCCAACAGCCTAGAGAATAGTAGGGTCCTCTAAATCACTGGTCCTGCTCAAAGCCCAGCCTCTGCAGCTAAAATCTGGGGAAACAATTCCAATGGAGAAGGGGCTGGTTATCCCCACAAACTGCTGACCAAGAGGCACCTACAAGTTCAACTAGCTAAGAACCCTGAAGGAGGCAGCATGTCTAATCAAACCACCACCACTATGTCAACTACCACTTCCATGAGACCCTAACAAAGATAGCACAGGACCCTGAGTCCAAGAACCTTAGGAAGAGCAATGCCCTCCAGACCACTGATCCTCCTTTCAGCTCACGCTGCACAGCCATCACTGAGAGGAGCAAGCATTATGGAGAAGAGACCCTCCTTCCTCACCACCAGCAGAACCAGCTGCTAAACAACTGCCAAGTAGCCAAAAAGCCCTACTTGTGGCAGCACCCTGCCACCACCACCCTGCAGCCAGTTCGGCTAACCCCAACCTACTTCCATCTTTCCAGGAAAGCAGCTCCCGTGGAGACACAACCTTGGCAACTCCCTCTCTGGAAGCTATGGCCATAGCTAATAAAGACCTAGAAAAGAAAATCCTCCCTGCTGTAGTCCTTGGCACTGTCAAATGTTTCAATATCAGATAGTGACATGATTTTATCAGTGGAAATGACATTAAAGGTCAAACATTACCTTCTGCTTTGTCTAATCACCATGGTACCATTCTGAAAATCTAACAATGTTGAAACCTTCTAGATGGTGTTGTCTTTCCAATTAGAATGTGAATTCCTGGACAGCACGTCTTTTCTATTTTTATCTCCAATGCTTAGCACAGTACACTTAATAAATGCCTCTTTAACTTTCCATCCATTTATTTGTTCTTATCATGTGTGTAGAGAGTGTGCTGGATTTAAAATCAGTGACCCTTAGTTCAAATCCCACTTTGCTGCTTATTAACTCTGTTACCTTGGATAAGTCATTTAACTTTTCTTAACCTTACTGCCTTTAAAATGAGACCTCGATAGCCTCTAGGGTCCTTTCTAGCTCTAAATCTATGATTCTGTGATTCTAAGGCAGCTGGGTGGCATAGTGGATAGTGACATAGTATCAGGAAAACCTGAGTTCAAATCCTGCCTCAGATACTTAATATCTATGTGACTCTTTGGCCAAGTCACTTAACCTCTCTCATCCTCAGTTTCCTAATTTCTAAAATGGAGATAATAAAAATGAAATTTGTTGTTGTTCAGTCCTTTTCAGTCATGTCAGACTCTTCATGACCCCTTTTGGGATTTTCCTGGCAAAGATACTGGATTGGTTTGCCATTTCCTTCTCCAGCTTATTTTACAGATGAGGAAACCAAGGCAAATAGGGTTAAGTGACTTGCCCAGGGTCACACAGCTAATAAGTGTCTGAGGTCACATTTGAATTCAAGTCCTCCTGACTGTAGACCTGGCACTCTATATACTGTGCCACTTAGCTGCCAAATCAAATTTTAAATTTAAATTTAAATTCTACCAGTGACTAAAAGGAGGACATATTAGGTGAAGAGAACAGTGTGAACAAAGACAAAGCATCAGGAGGAAGCTTGATGTGATTGTAGTTGGAGCAACATTCCCAGCCAGCTCTGAAAGAGGAGAGCCACTAAGTGAATCTGAGGCTTCGTTTGCCAGGGGGCCTAACAGCTGAGGAATTCAGAATAATTCTCCTGAGTGAAAAGTAAGATAAATGATGTGTACATGTCCAGGAGATGAAGTGTTTGATCACTTATCTTCTCTGTCAACATTGATCTTTAATCACTTATTTTGTAGTGCTCCACCCAATACAAATGCAATGGGGGGAAAAGGCCCCAAACCAACCACAATGGGGGGTGTAGAGCCAGGAACAGATCATTTGTTGACACTGGGAAGGTGGCTCTTTCCCACATACTTAACTTGCAGCACCATCTGTCATCTGTGCAAAGCACTATGAGGATCCAAGAACTGAACCCAGATTAAAACACATTGGGAGAGCCAGCTCACTGAAGGAAGGGCCCTGCCTTCAGCACTTGGAGGATCTCAGATCGGATCTGTGTGGGTACTCCCATCATTGGCTCGCACCCCATTATAATCCCTCTCCACAAGTTACTTCCGCCAAGACTAAACAAGAGTCAGCACCTGGGGCCCCCTCCTCCCTCTAATCAGAGAGGGTAGAAAAAGGCAGCCATCTCATTTCTCATCCACCTTTCTGCTTCTTTTTATGTATGCTCTTCATTCATTACATTTGTGAGCTCCTTGAGGTCAGGGACTGTTTTTTGCCTTTTTTTTTTTTTGGTATCCCCAGCACTGAGCACAGTGCCTGGCACATGATAGGAGCTTAATTAATGTTGACTGTCTGTGGCAAATGAGCCTCTCTCAAGTTACCTGTGCTGGTCTTCAAACAATTGGCCCAGTCCATTAAGGAGTTCTTGCTCCAACGGCCTTTCCAGCTTGGCAGCCCCTAGAAGAACTTGTTGTTCAGCTGTGTCCAATTCTTCATGACCCCCTGCACCGTACTGTCCACAGCATTTTTTTGGCAAGAATACTGGAGTGTTTTGCCATTTCCTTCTCTAATGGATTAAGGCAAACAGAGTTAAGTGACTTACCCAGGGCCACACATAGTAAGTGTCTGAGGCTAGTTTTGAACTCAGGTCTTCCTGACTCACCAGACCCTATCCTCCTCACCACCTAGCTGCCTTGGAAGAACTTGTATTCCACTGAAATGAGGTCAGAGAACCAGAGTCCCCTCCTTGTCAGGCTGAAGAACTACAACTGGACTTGAGTGGTTAATTTTGAGTCTTCAAAACTAAAAACTGTGTACCTGGAGCAAAGAAATCATTTCCCCAGAATTGTTGCTAGACAGATGTGTATAACTGAGGGAATATGTGTGGTATGAGTTGCACAGGAGTTCCTAATGTCTATTTTCACCTGGCTTCCCAGGGGCAGCTAGGTGGTGAAGTCCACAGAGCACCAGGCCTGGAATCAAGAAGATCTGAGTTCAAATTCAGCCTCACCCTGGGCAAGTCACTTAACCCTATTTGCCTCGATTTCCTTATCTATAAAATGGGCTGGAAAAGGAAATGACAAACCACTCTAGTATCTTAGCCAAGAAAACCCCAACAACAAGGTTTTCCAGGGACTCATCTCAGAGAGTAGACCCAAACTGTAAGTTCCCTGAGGGCAGGGACCAAGTCTATTCTATACTGCAAAGCTTCCCTGCCTCAACCCCACTCCCTAGCTCTATCATATTGATACATATACGGAGAGTGGAGGACTCAATATATAGCTAGAAGCATACCTATTTTACAAGATTTACAATTTGGGGATGGGAATAATAGCCACAGGATTATTATTAAGAAAAAACAAACAATGCTTTGAACCCACAGCAAAAGTTGTTCTCTGCTATCAACATCAATAGATAGCACTTGCCAAGTGTGATGGCACATGTAGTAATCCCTGCTACCTGGAAGGCTGAGATTGACCCATTTCTTCAATGGGCTAAGTCTACTGGCTGTTTGCACTAAATCAGGAATCAATATGACAAGCCTCCAGGAACAGGGAACCATTAGGTTGCCAAAAACGGGGCAAACTAGCTGCAGTCAGAAGGCAATATGTAGTGGGATCAGATCTGTGAGTAGCCCTCGCAATTCCAGCCTAATTGAGATGAAGCCTTTAGTTTGGGGTTGCTTTTTTTTTTTAATGCTATCACTTTTATAACACTTTACATATATTATTTCATTTGAACCTCATTGAACAACCCTGAGAGATAGATACCATTATTATCCCATTTTATAAATGCAGAACCTGAGGCTGAGAGATATTAAGTGACTTGATTGAATCAGAGACCTTGTTAAATGTCTATAGTTTTTGTTAGTCCTTCAATCTCAAAGAGGACCAAGGACATCAGGAGGGTGATGTCTTGACTTGCAAGTGAATTGGATTTAAGTGAGGCAGGGCTGTGTAAAGTCATCAGCCTCACTTTCTCCTCTGGAGTTACAGGCATCCTGTGGGCAAGACATAGGTCAAGACGACTAGCAATGGCCCCTGAGTAAGTGTCTGAGGCAGGATTTGAATGTAAGGGCAGCACTTTACTACTATGCCACCTAACTGCCTAAAGGTTTGGGAAATGACTCTTTCAATGAAGATAGCGATCAGCAGCAGGTCAGTGGAAGTATGTCAAATGTTCTTTGTTTTTTTTACATTGCAAGTTGAAATGAGGAGAGGAGCAAGGATATACCACTTCTAAGATACCACTGCAGATTGCCAAGATCACAGAATCTCAGAATCAGAATGGTCTTCAGAAACCATCTGATACATACTATCTCTGAAACATAAATCTAACTTCAATATCCCCAACAGTCTGTCCCTTTGTTTAATCACTTCCAGCTATACAGCCCATTGAGGGACAGGTCTAATTATTAGGAAAGGCTTACTAATATTCATAAAAGTCTGTCTCCTTGAAACTGAAATTACTGTCTGTTGATCCTAGTTCCACTCTTTGGTAATCCTTAAAAAAGGACATGGCACCCTTATCAGCGGGATGGCTGATGACACTCCAGGAGAACGATCCTATGAACTTAGAGCTCCCAGAAGTAGAGGAAATAAATTGTAGATGTGCAAGGGGACAGATAGGTTAGGAGGAGGTAACAAACATGTGTTTATCTCTGCCCCTAACTTTGGCTACTTTGTCCATTTCATATGGCATCATCTCATTTGGCAAGTGTGCTGTACAGGTTGTCAATCCTTGAGCAGTAGAAACAGCCTATTTTAACATTTTGAAAAGCCATGTGGATGAGGTAGAGAGAACTGGGAGAATAAAAAGATAGACAATTTAAAAAAAAATTAAAAAGATGTCTATTCACCAAACCCTTATAACTAAAGACCTTGATGACCTCCCTCTCCCAACTATCTGAGAGCTTCAATGACTTTTTTTTTAATGATAATGACTTTTTTTTTAATGATCAGTGCAATGATTTTTGAATACTGCTTCTAACTAAAGGTAAATTTATTGAGAGAAAAAAAGAAGGCATCAATTCAAACTTCCCTGGATACCTTTTTACTAAGAGACCTGGGGCATTCCCCCCTAAAACCCTTCTAAATTTTAATAAGGTAAGCAAAATCATTGTTACTTCAATATTTAATTAATACTTATTCAATCTAGCATGTTCATTTTAGCTCAGTCAAATATGATACAGTATAATTTTATTTTTAGATGAACTTTATAGTACATTGGAGACTTCTGTTTCATCAAGGTGGACAGAAACACATTTATACCCACTTTTTATTAAGGAGTCAATGCATTGCAGTGAAGAAGGCATTGGGCTGGAGGACAGGTGGTCTGCTCTGCCCCTTATTCACTGGGTGATGTCAGGCAAGTTACTTCATGACTCCAGATCTCATCTGTAAAATAAGAGAGTCTAACTAAAATGGGTTTGTTTGATTTAAAATAAACAAAGAGAACAGACTGCCAAGAGTTATTACCAGAGAGGCTTGTCAGACAAGCATCAACCAAGGCACCAAGACCAAGCCAACTTAGGCATGTTGCCATCTCTTCTTCTGCTATCCACCTCTTCCCATAAGGAACAGTGATCCTCTGATGCAGACCTCCAGAGACAGTCTTTCCTGATGGGATGAAAAGGATGGAGGTAGATAGAGAAGCAAATCTACTCAACTTTGATAGCCATTAGAATGTTAGCTCCCTGAGGGTAGGGACTGATTTTTTGCATTTCTCTGTATCTCTACTCCTTTAGCACTGTGCCCTTTACACAGAAAGTATTTAATAGATGCTTATTGACTGACTGGGATTGTTGTTGTCATTTAGATATGTCCAACTCTTCATGATCCCATTTGGGGCTTTCTTGACAAAGATTCTAGAGATGTTTGCCATTTCCTTTTCCAGCTCCTTTTACAGATGAGGACACTGAGGCAAACAGGGTTAAGTGACTTGCTCAGGGTTACCCAGCTAGTGTCTGAGGCCAGATTTGAACTCAGGAAGATGAGTCTTTTTGACTTCAGTTCTGGCACTCTATCCACTCTGCCACCTAACTGCCCAGACTGGAGTTAAGCCATCTGTATTAAAGAGTCAGTCAATTCTCACCTCTGTCCATTATGTCTAGCTACCTTCCCCCTAATCCCCACCCCACTCCACCCCAACTTTGGCACCACCAATATACCTCTTTTAACCTCATGCCCAGGAAATAATAAATAAATCAATATTACAACCACATTTGGATTGTGGGAGGATACGTGGCCCACTTGATAGAGTGCTCAGCTTAGAGTCAAGAAGACCTGAGTTCAAATCTGGCTTCAGACACTTACTAGCTGTGTGACCTTGGCAAGTTATTTAACCTTTGTCTTGCCTCAGTTTCCCCAACTGTAAAATGAAGATAATAATATCACCTACGTCCCATGGTTTTTGTGAGGATCAAATGATAATATTGTAAAGCACTTAGAATGGTGTCTGGCACATAGTAGCCATCTAATAAATGCTTTTTTCTTTCGTTCTCTCCTATGGAATTCTTAATGTTGATCACTTTCAGAAGGACAGGGGAGGATCTATGATCTTGGACCAGGAAAAAAAAATAAATCTTTATTTTCACTAACCTTTGGTTTCCTTTGTAATCCTATTTAAGGATTTACAAACATTTTTCTGAGAAAAAGTCCTTAGGTTTCACTAGACTGCCAAAGGTATTCATGACAGAAAAAAAGTTAACACCAAGGTTAGAACAAAGTTCTCTTCCTTAGCCATTAATCTACATGTGTGTTGAGTGGTTCTCAAAGTGTGATCCAGAGACCCCTGGGAATTATCAAAACCCCTGTAGAGAGTCTGAGAAATCAAAGCTATTTTCATAATAATATTAAGGCATTTGGATTTCTTATAGGATAGATATCTATAGACATGATAACAAACAAAAGCTCTTTGGCATCCAAAATAATTCTTTTTTTTTTAAACTTTTTGGTGAGGCAATCGGGGTTAAGGGACTTGCTCAGGGTCACACAGCTAGTAAGTGTCAAGTGTCTGAGGCTAGATTTGAATTTGGGTCCTCCTGACTCCAAGGCCAGAGCTCTATTCACTGCATCACTGAGCTGCCTCAAAGGTGGGAATTATTATATTTTTTCCTAGGGATATTTGCAACAAGATAGGATTTCAAGCTGGAAGGTATCATAGATATTAAGTCCAGCTCCCTCAGTTTACAAGTGAAAAAAGTGAGAAACTGACAAGGGGAAATGACTTGCCTATGCTCGCAGAGTTAAAAAGAGCTAGGATATGACCCCAAGCCCTCTGAGTCTGAGTTCACTGTTCTACCTGTTATAATGAAAATCAGAGCCTGTCCATAATTCTCATTTATGCTTATTGCTCATTAATGATTTGTGGATGAAGTTTTCCAAAAATTAACAAATTAAAACAGATTCTCCTTTGTTGAAGGGGTTAGGTACTGTTCGGTTGATAGCCTCTGGGGAGATGGTAAACATGTGATGTAGTGGGAAAAGGAGTAGACTAGAAGGCAAAACATCCAAATTTTCATCCTGTGCTCAACAGCAACTTGCTGTGTGACGCTGGGAAAGTTAAATCATTTTCTCTGTGCCTCAGTTTCCTCATCTACAAAATGAAGAGGTTGGATTATACTACTATCTTTCAGGTCCCTTCCAACTCTGAGACTCTATGACTATTCTGTGATCTTTCAAGACTTTTTAGATCTTTTAAAAGTTCAAGGCCACCCTGAGATTCATTCACAGTGTTTGAATTCTCAGAATTTGCCACATGTTCAAACTTATGTGGGTTCCAAGATACAGTGCACAGAGTGGGAAATGACTAAGTAATCTTTTCTTTTCAGGAAGAAAAGAGAGTCTATTTCAGAGTCTGGTATATAGGCGATAACATAATAATGGCCTTCAGATTTCTCCTGCTGTAAGAGGAATGCTTTGTTTCCAATTGACTACTGTACTTGTCACCTTATAAAACACATGACCCATAGCCATCTGGCCAGCAGAAATCACAGCAGCATTAGATCCCCATTACATCATACTCTGGGACCCAGATAAAACTGTTCATACTTTGAAGTAAAACTATGTCTCTATTCACATACATTTCTGTTGGAGGAAATGTAAGTGTTCTATCTCTATGTTAGGGCGAAAGATGAAGATCAATAATGTCCACAACAGGGAATAGCAATTAGGAAATTCATTAACTGTGCTTCTATGTATGCTTTAGTTCTGGAGGATGATTGGTGTTTGTCATCTACATTTATCAGATGTCTCACCACCTCAAAATATGTGTTAAGCCAGGCCTCCTGCTAGGCCAAGGCTATAAAATGTGAGACTCGTGACATTCAAATATACTTGTAAAAAACAAATTGCTTTTATTTACTAAAGACCTCTGGTCAGGGTTCAACTACTTAAGTAGTTAGAGTGATGACAGAAATGCAAAGGGATATATAATTCATCACTTTAATTATTGTCCTTGTGGCTATTAGTAATTTCACCATTAGCCATGACACATGTATGTATATATCTAAAACAGTCATTCCTCCCAGAATGAAAAGTAAGTAATAAACCAGAAAACAAATTGAATAATGTTTTCCCTCCTTTTTAGTATTTTTTTTCATTATTTTTATTTTGAAAGAAGGTGAGAGGAAAGAGGTAAGAAGAGGAAGATAAAAATCATGACTGCCTTTTTTTTTTCAATTGGAGTGCTTAGGTTCTCACCTAGAACTTAACTAATTCAACAAACAGTGAACTACTCTATACTATTAATCAACATGTATCTATTGAGTACCTATATATGACAAGAACTTTCATAAGTGCTGGGGATACAAAGATAAAAATGAGACAGACTCTAAACTCAAGGACTTCAGATGCTGAGGGGAGAGAAAACATATAAATGTAAACATATACATAATGAATACAAAATAGTTTTGTGGGGAGCACACAGTAGCTAAGAGGATCAGGAAAGGGTTAGAAGTGACATGCTCAGATTGCACTTTAAAAAAAAAAATTACTTGGAATCTACCAAAGCACACAAAATACATTTATAGATTCAATTATAAAGTGGTCTTTAAGGAAATAAAGAGCAACTTAAATAGCTTAAGGAATATTCATTGTTTGTGGCTGGGCAATGCCAATATAATAAAAATAACAATACTAACAAAGATATGCCATCAAACTATCAAACAGATACTTAATGGAACTTAAAATAATAAACTTATCTGGAGAAACAAAAAATCTAAAATGTTAAGGGAAACAAAAAAAAGAAGGGATGAAGGGGTCATGGAAGTGGTTTTTTTTTTCAATCTTTTTGGTTTCTCTAGAAATATAAAAATACATACTTCTCCAGACTAAAATTTCTCCAGACTAAAACCCTTCTCAGACTTTTCCCTATAGGAAAGTGGAGAAAAACAAGGCTAGAGACTTCTTTTAAAATGGCAGAAGGGTTATAACCAAACTTAAATTCTAGCTAGACAAGACCATTGACTCCCCACCTAGAAACAAAGAAGATGCTCATTGATTGGGGAATGGCTAAACAAATTGTAGTACACCTATATCATAATGTATGACATAATATAATATTAATATTACCGTGCTGTAAGAAATAGTGAATATGATGAATACAGGGAAGCATGGAAAGACTAGCATGAAATGACCAAGAACCCAATATATATAATAACTGCAACAATGTAAAAAGAAAGAACGGCCACAAGACAATCAAAAGTGAATGTTGCAAAATTACAAAGAACAAGCATGATCCCAAAGAAGAGCTATGAGAAGACCTTCCCCCTCTACCCCAATGCTGTTGCAGAAGTAGAGGTTCCATGACTTTTGGCCTATTGATAAGTTTTGCTGATTTTTTCCTCCTCTTCTTTCTCTTCTTTTCTAAAAATAATATTATTTGTTATATCGGATAGCTTTCTGGAAGAACAGTACAGAGGATAGTGGAAGAAATTCTAGTGACATAAAAAAACAAAAGATATCAATAATATTTTATGTTTCAAAAACATCATTGTAAAAGCTGTATAAATTGGAACTGGAAGAAGCTTGACATGGAGATCAAATCAAAAGGCTAGTGCAATAGTTCAGGAGAAAAGTGAGAAGGGCCTGAACTAGAATAGTGGCTATATAAGTGATGAGAATGCAATGTGTACCGAAGATGTTGTGAAGATAGAAATGATAAGATTCAGCAAGTGACTACATATGTTTTGTGAATGAGAGCAAGAGTGAGGAGTTAAAGATGACATCATGGTTGCAAACCAGCATAAGTTGAAGCGTAGTGGTGCCCTTGGCAATAATAGGGAAGTTATGATGTTGAGTTTGAGATACTTAAGGGAAAGTGAGTTTTTAATGTTCATAAACATTTCATGATAAGGGACTGGAGTTCCAGAAAGAGACTAAAACTCGATATATAGACCTGGGAGGTGTCTCCATAGAGATGATGATTGAACCCATGGGAGCTGTTGAGATCACCAATTTAGAGACTATAGAGAGAAAAAGAAAGGGGGTCTGGTACAATGGACTGGGAGACACCCACTGGTTTCAAGCGGGCATAATATGGATTTTGAAAGAGCAAAGGAGAATGAGAAAGACATGGAGGAGGAGTATCAAGAGAAAACAATGTCATGGAAATCCAAAGAGGAGAGCTAATCTTGGAGGAGAGGGTGGATAATAGTGTCAAATGCTGTAAAGAGGTCAAGAAGAATTGACAAAAGGTGGATTTGATCATTTTGGAGACAGCAGTTTCAATTGAGTGACAAGGTCAGAAACTAGATTGAAGAAGGTTTACAAGAGAGTAAGAAAAGAAAGTAGAAGGACTGAATTGCAGATAGCTTTTTAAATAGTTTGGCTAAGAAAAGGAGGAGAAAAATGGCACAATAGCTAGTATGGGTGGTGTTTTTTATTTTTTGTTTTGTTTTGTTTTGGTCTTTTTGTTTTTAGGATGGAGAAGATGTGGACGTGTGTATAGATGATGAAAGGAACCAGTAGATAGTGGAACAAAAATCAATGATTATCAAGCTAGATCAAAGTAGGGGTAATCTGCTGTAGATGGTAGTAGGAGATGGAATCAAAGATGCATGTAAAGAAGGTGGTTGGGCTTAGACAAGAGTCACAGGGAGGTCTCTCATGGTACAGTGGAAAGAGTGCTTGGTTTGGAGTCAGATGACTGGGTTTTGAATCCCAGTTTTACCACTTACAGTAATATCTGCATGACCCTGGGTAAGTCACTCAATCTGTGGCTCTGTTTCCTCATATGTAAAATAAAGAGTTCAGACGAAGACATCCAAGGTCCACTCCAACTCTGTATCTAAGATGTTGTGATTCTTTTCATTAGAAACTGACTTAATGGAGAAAAGACTGGAGGTTTATGGCAAGGGTTTATGAGGTGAGGAGGGGGGAAGAAGAAGAAACACAAAGCAAATGGCATTGATTTTTTTTTTAAGTAAAGTAAGAGGCAAAGACCTTAGCTGAGAGGATGGGAGATGGGATGCTGTGGGAGGTTTAAGGAGAATAGAGATTTGAAACAGCCATTGTGGAAAGTGGCAAAGAGAATCCATTAGGGAGAAATAAAAGGATTGCCTTATTGCAGTGAGGGCCCAGTTGAGTCATATCAGTTTAGAGTGGACCCAGTCATTGTGGGTCCCAGCTACATTCACCAGCACATGAGTTGGAAGAGAGGAACAGCACGATAGGAATAATTTAGGGCTGGGGTTTGGCAAGGTATTCCAGAGTGTAGGGTAGTGTAGAATTTGACTGGTTCATTAAGGGGTCAAGATCGTGAAGGGAGGAGAATATAGCCAGAGCAGAGTTCATGGTCCAGAAAAGTACAGAGTATTTAGTGGAAAGATTGCAGGTCACAGTGAGGATGAATAAATTTAAAAGAAATAAGGCATAAGGAAAGATGGAATGATAAGGTATTGTGATCAGATAAAGGAATTTCAGAGTTCTTGCTCATAGAATTAGAATACTTACAGGTGATGGCAAAATCAATAATGTGACTATCTCTAAATGTAGTTGAGGTGGAGTGGAAGAATAAGGAGGTCACAGGAGTTCAGCAGATTGAAGAACTAGGAGGTTAGGGTATTTGAGAGGATATATGTATGATTCAGGAAGTCACCTGGTATGAAGGCAAGAGCTGGGCTACAAAAGAAGACTGTGTCAGACACTGAACTCCTTGAGAAAAAATGGAGACTATCCTGGGGTGGGGGTGGAGGTGGGGGGGGTCAATAGATAATCCACCAGGATCTGATTTGGTTGACAAATTTGGATTGAATTTTGTAGAAGACACAACAGATTTATGTGAGAAGGAAAAGGAGGAAAGAAGGGTCATTAAGAGGGGAAGATGGCAAGGGTTAATGTTAGTGGGCCCAGCAGACAGGTGAAAATGTTTGTCATTTTCTCCACCAAGCCATTTTGTCTATTCAAAGCATGGCTGTGTGAATATTTTGGCCTCAGAAACCCTAAACTGTTGACTAAGAAGGGCTGGAGTCTGTATCTGTGGGGGGCAGTACCTATTTAGATGAAATCACAGACCCTTGCAAAAACAACTTGTGTGACTACACTGAAGAATGCTTCATTTATATAAGTTTTGATTTAGTTGGCAGCATACTTTGGCTCATTCTTTCAACACAGATGCTTAGAGTACTTTAGCTTGAAAACATTTAAATGGACTTTAAATTGGGTGGCACATTTCTGAATCACACAATTTAGCATTTGATTATGTAGTCTTATGCTGCTTCTTATGTGTACTCTTATTGCTACTCTCAGATTTTAACCTCATTAAGAGCAAAAACTGTGTCCATTTTATTTCCCACATCCCCTTAGCACTGGGCTGAGACCGTAAGCAGCATGGTATACTTAAAAGAAGTGAGGAGATCTAGGTTCCAGTTCTGACTTGGCCACTAATTATATATATTCTCTCTGGGCCTCAGTTTCTTCATCCTTAAAAGGGGATAAAATATCCGCAGATTAGATGAGAGGCATCAGAGTGCTTTACAGACAGCTAGGTGATACAGTGGGTGGAGGCCTGGGCCTGGTGTCAGGAAGACTCCTCTTCCTGAGTTCAAATCTGCCCTTAGACACTTACTATCTGTGTGACCTTGTTTGCCTCAGTTTCCTCATCTATAAAATGAACTAGAGAAGGAAATGGCAAACCACTCAGTATCTTTGCCAAGAAAACTCCAAATGAGGTTACGAAGAGTCAGACACAACTAAAACGACTTAACAACAACATCAAAGTGCTTTGCAAAGGAGAAAAATTTAAGAAAGTGCTCCAGAAATCCTGGTTGATTGCACAAACCAAACACAGCGGTGTAAAGAATAGGCTAGGAACTATGCCCTACTTATTTCACTTTGCCACATGGAGGAGCTTGGTGATTCTCACTCATGGCATCAGACTGCATTCCTAACTCCGGGGATTTTCTCTACGATGCCCCAGACACATAATCATCCTAGTAATACACTACATACTAGGACTTTCAGAACTTCTCACATTAGAACTACTCTATGCCCCTGAAGCATCTCCCTTAGATTGACTCCATTTTAACGGAAAGTGGCCAGGCCAGTCATTTCCTGGCTCCACTCCAGACTCTTTGGGCTTTCCCCATAATGCCACAACTCCTTCGCTTCCCTTTCTACCACTTCCCTCCCCCTACCCTTTTTTAATTTAGCTTCCTTTATGTGTTATCTTTCCCCATTTGAATGTAAGTTCCGTGAGGGCAGAAACTGCTTTTTGCCTAGTATTTCTATCCTCAGCTCTCAGTTCAGTACAAGCACTTAATAAGTACATGTTGACAAAATGACTTGACTTCCCTGGACTTGATTTGATATAGGCATGCCTGGATGAAGAAAGTCCCTCTTGACCAGTGAGGAATTAGCACCTTCTCTATAAATGATAGGATTGCCTAGAACAGTGGGGTCAATAGAAAGGGGGCCAGTAATCCATACATAAGGATCCCTGTAGGCCCATATTGACTGTTTTAAAACGTAACATTACCTATGCTTCATTGTATCTTTATTTATTTTGTTAAATATTCCCCAGTTACATCTTAATCTGGTTCAGCTGCACTCCGGAGTGTTGTGTTCTGTGCTGCGCTGCGGCCTAGAGTGATGAGAATTTAAGTAACTCGCCCAGAGTCACAGAGCCAGTAAGTGTCTGGGGACAAAAATTATTCAACCTACAATAAGAGAGGCTGAGACAGAGCTCTGAGACAATGGTACTTTATTAAAGGATTCAAAGTCCCCTCTAATGAAGTGCACCTCAGATCTTCCTCACAATCTGAGATGCCCCCTCCCACCTGGGCCTTCTTTTTATAGGATTAGATATCTAGACAAATTAGTCACAAATTCAAACAGTCCTTCTTAGCCCTTTTTAAAGAAAATGAATTTAGGGTAAATCAAGGCAGACTCACCAATCTTGAGAAGACTCACCTCAGACTCAGAGAATTTGGGTGCAGACAGCAAGAGTCCAACCTTCCATGGGGGAGCCATCAGTGAAAATTGACTCAGTGTGCACTTCGTTTTTGGGTCCCTTGCAGGGGCTGGCCTAAAGAGGTTGGGGTCCACAAGTCACATTAACGGCTTGCCATTAATATGTGGATTAAAATTGTCCAACTTAGAATAAAAGAGACTGAGGCAGAGCTCTGAGCCAATGGCACTTCATTAAAGGGTCCACAGTCCCCACTAATGAAGTGGACCTCAGATCTTCCTCACAATCTGAGATGTCTCCTCCTTCCAGAGCCCTATTTTTATAGGGTTAGATGTCTAGACATTCAAGAACAGCTATACCATATACAGAATAATTCCACTGGTTGACATATGATGCATAGGCTAAGATAAGCAAACAATATATCAGCAGCAAAGCAAGGAATACCTCCACTGACTAGGTGGTCATAAGATGGTCATAAGATGGTCCCATAAGATGGTCACCTGCTCATGTTGGACAAGAGAGAATGGTCCAGAGGCATAAAAATAAAATTAGGGGACTTTCCATGTAGTTGAGTTACCTCTGTCACACTGAACTTGGTCCCCATGACAAGGAAAAACAAGGATGGAGGGCCTCTGGTTAGTTTCCTATGATTAAGCAAGTGATCTTACAATCTGCAGCTCACAGCTCTGGGGCCTGATATACAGAACTTATAATCACTACCCCTATGGAATCATATCAAATTGATCGATACTGATCAGAATAGAGTAGAGGTCTTCAATGAATCAATTTTCTCATGTCAGAGAGAGAACTTGAACTCATCTTTCTCTAATGATATAATTCACAATTACTAATACATATTAAAAGTTTGGAAGGAGCTTTACACACATGTCATTTGAGCTTAAGTTGTGAAGCTTCTGTTGTATTGAAGTTGTGAACCGTGTGAGCTAGGTACGACAGGTATTATTATCCCCACTTTACAAACAAGGAAACTGAGGCTCAGAGAGGTCCAGTGACATGCCCATGGCTACATAGCTAATAAGCATCAGAGTGAGGATTTGAACCCAGGCTTTCCCATCTCCACCTCCCATATTATGTTGCCTTTCTAATGTGTCAAGATCATTTTCTCTAAGTACTTAGAGAAATAAATTCAGCAAGGAACATGATTTTCATATTTTCCATCATGAAATGGACAAAAATAAAATTGCATAGTCCTAGTCCTTTTTGCTAACTAGAAAGGCAATTGGGAACCTTACACAAGTGGTATATCTATCACCTGCCCATTCTGTTCTTCTTTGGCATTATATGGTAGCTTTGAAAAGAGCACTTACCAGAAAGAAAAATTAGACAGGGCAAATAGAAAGAAGGTGGTCATGGTCATCCCCCCTGGGAAGATGGACTGTTTTAAAAAATAGCATAGTATGTGGAATCATAAGTTCTCTATACTTATCTACAAGTCTGATGCTTAAAGCTATTCTGTGTTGCCAAAAGATATCAAACTTCCAGCAATGTTCTACTTCAAATGGGGGAGCTTTCTCCCTACCCTCCACACTAATTCTGCTAATTAGAAAAAGAAGAAAAGATTTAATTACACTTTTTTTTTAAAGTCTGACCCCCTGCATCATTTCTGCTAAGAAAGAGGATGGAAAACATTTGGCAAGATTGCAGAATTTAATTCTGAAATTCTAAAGATATTCCCTTCCCAGCAGAATAATGTGGACTGCCAAAAATCAAAATTGTTTAGTTGGGCAGAACTGTATAGTTCTACAATTAGTTGTCTTTTTATAACAATGTATACAAGTAGGCAATTCAGAAAATACTCTCTGATGATAGTGATATAGTTAGATACATGATATTACATTAGATAGTAAGCTCTTTGAGGGCAGGGGCTATCTTTTGCCTCTTTTTGTATCCCGGACACTTAATCCAGTGCCTAACCCATAGTAGGTGCACAATAAATGTTTACTAATTGATATGGCATGACATTTTAAAAGATTGCAAGAAAGGGTGATTAGCAACAAAGGCTTGAAAAGCAATCAACCAACTTTTCAAAATAGCCATATATCTCCTTTACAGGGGGCTAAAGTGGTGTTACTTGCTCATGACTAACATGACCAGGACTTTTTAATGACTAGGAATTACATCTTTTAGGCTACAAGTGTGTAAGTTTTTATGGACTTCAGTATTAACTTGACCATAAAGGGCTCCTATAATTAAAAAGAGGAAGCTTGATGTAGTCAGTAACCGGAGGGCTGGGCTTGGAAGTTAGAAAACAGATTCAAATTCAACCTCTGGGTGCCCCTAGACAAGTCACTTAACTCTTATGTGCCTCAGACAATTTCCTAAAGCTTTCCTACTGAGGGCTGCAATCTACTTTGGTGAAGAGAGTTTTGAAGAGCTAGCAGGCCTCTCAAAATTACTGTATTATTATGCATAAGGGAATGGATCTCCTCCTGGCTTTAAGAAGTGCTTTAGCAGCAGCTTGGTGATGCAAGTGGGTAGAGCTTGGGTCTTGGAGTCAGGAGGACCTGAGTTCAAATGCAGCCTCAGACATTTGACACTTACTAGCTGTGTGACCCTGGACAAGTCATTTAACCCTGTTTGCCTCCCCCCCTCAAAAAAAAGTGCTTTAGATCTAGGCCACTGGACCCAGATGGCTCTGGAGGACAAAGTGAGGCTGGTGACCTTGCACAGCCCTCCCTCACTTAGATCAAAGTCAATTGAAAGTCATATCATCATCCCCCTGATGTCACCGTCCTCTTCAAGAACAAAGGACAAACCACAACAATTGATCTAGGCATAGATTATAGCCTTGCTTAGAGGCAGAGGGATGACTTTGGTGATTTCTCAAGGTCTTTATCAAGTCCTAGGATTCTAAATATCACATCGAATGCCTTTGGTTTTCATAACACAGAAACCCCCGTTAAATTCAGGGCAGTCAGTTCTCTAACTTCCAGTAGGTTATTTGTACATTTCTCTGCTATAGCCAAACAAGCCCAAAAGTTGCTGACAGGTGGGGCTGGAAAAGCTTTGGGATTCAACAGAGAAAGAGAGAAGGTATTGGAGGAAAGAAAGTCTATTTTTATGAAAGTTTGACTTTCAAAGCCAAAGCCAAAATAAAATTGTCTTCAATGGCCTATGGGGGTAGCAGGAAGCACTACGCATATTTCTCTTCTCCCTGTATTAATTTGGATAATGAAGACGTTTCCTGACTGCACCTGTGATTTCCCTGTGTAGAGCACTCAGGATAGGGACTTCCTCTCTGCAACTTAGATCTTAGAGAGTTGCCTGGGGTACTGAGAAGTTAAGTGACCAGGACATTTAGGACCCTGTGACCAAGGTCACACTGCCAGGAGACTTTGGAGGCAGGACTTGAAGCATGACATCTTGACTCCAAGGTCATCTCTCTAACTATTTCATCATGCTGCCTCTCAGTGAAGAGTTAACTATAGAAAAAAAATTTTTAATGGTAATTTTTATTTATTTTTTTGTTTTCGACATTTACTTCCACAAGATTTTGAGTTCCAAATTTTCACCCCATCTTGCCCCTCCCCCCACCCCAAGATAGCATGCATTCTAAATACCCCTTCCCCTAGTCTGCCTTCTTTTCTATCTCTTCCCCCCTTCTCTTATCTCCTTCCCCTTCAATTTTCGTGTAGGGCAGGATGGATTTCTGTACCCCATTTCCTATATTTCTTATTTCCCATATTTCTTATTTTCCAGTTGCATGTGAAAACATTTTTTTAAACATGTGTTTTTAAAACTTTGGGTTCCAAATTTTCTCCCTTCCTTCCTCCCCACCCACCCTCATTGATAAGGCAAGCAAATAAATATAGATTAAATATGTGCAGTTATGCAAAACACTTCCATAGTAGACATACTGTGAAAAACTGACTCTATTTCCCTTTATCCTATCCTGCCCACTCATTTATTCTATTCTTTCTTTTGACCCTGTCCCTCCTCAGAAGTATTTGCTTCTGATTACTCCCTTTCCCAGTCTGCCCTCCTCTCTATCATTCCCCCACTCTCTTGTCCCCTTCCCGTCCTATTTTCCTGTAGGGTAAGAGAGATTTCCACACCCAATTGAGTGTGTATGTTATTCCCTCCTTAAGTCAAATCCTATGAGAACAAGATTCACTCATTCCCTCTCACCTTTCCCCATTTCCCCTCTACTGTAAGAGCCTTTTCTTTTCTGGTTTTTTTTTTTTTTGGTGGGATAATTTACCCTGTTCTACCTCTCCCTTTCTCCTTCTCCTAGTATATTCCTCTCTCACCCTTTAATTGTATTCTCCAGAAATGACCCCTTCATTTTCAACTCACCCTCTGCCCTCTATCTATATATCTATATCAATTTATATGTACATATAATTTTTCCCTTCCAACTACCCTAATACTGACAAAGGTCTCATGAGTTATAAATATTATCTTTCCATGCAGGAATGTAAACAGTTCAACCTTAATAAGTCTCTTAGGATTTTCTCTTTCCTGTTTACCTCTTCATGTTCCATTTGAGTCTTGTATTTGAAAATCAAATTTTCTATTCAACTCTGGTCTTTTCATCAAGAATGCTTGGAAGTCCTCTATTTCACTGAAGGACCATTTTTTCCCCTACAGGATTATACTCAGTTTTGCTGGGTAGGTGATCCTTGATTGTAATCCTATCTCCTTTGCTCTCCGGAATATTATATTCCATGCCCTGCAGTCCCTTAATGTAGAAGCAGCTAAATCTTGTGTTATCCTGATTGGGTTTCCACAATACTTGAATTGTTTCTTTCCAGCTGCTTGTAATATTTTCTCCTTGACCTGGGAACTCTGGAATTTGGCTACAATATTTCTAGGAGTTTTCCTTTGGGGATCTCTTTCAGGAGGAGATCGGTGGATTCTTTCAATTTCTATTTTGCCCTCTGGTTCTAAAATATCAGGACAGTTTTCCTTGATAATTTCTTGAAAGATGATGTCTAGGCTCTTTTTTTGATCATGGCTTTCAGATAGTCCAATAATTTTTAAATTCTCTCTCCTGGATCTATTTTCCAGGTCAGTTGTTTTTCCAATGAGATATTTCACATTGTTTTCTAATTTTTCATTCTTTTGGATTTGTTTTACAGTGTCTTGATTTCTCATAAAGTCACTAGCTTCCAATTGCTCTACTCTAATTTTGAAGGAAGTATTTTCTTCAGTAATCTTTTGGACTTCCTTTTCCATTTGGCCAATTTTGCTTTTTAGGGCATTCTTCTCCTCATTGGCTTTTTGGACCTCTTTTGCCATTTGGGTTAGGCTATTTTTTAAGGTGTTATTTTCTTCAGTATTTTTTTGGGTCTCCTTTAGCAAAGCTGTTGACTTGTTTTTCATGATTTTCTTGCATCACTCTCAGTTCTTGCTCTACGTCTCTTACTTGCTTCTCAAAATCCCTTTTGAGCTCTCCCGAGGTCTGGGACTAATTCATATTTTTCTTAGAGGCTTTGGATGTGTGAGCTTTGGCTTTGTTGTCTTCTTCTGTTTGTATGTTTTGATCTTCTTTGTCACCGAAGTAAGATAATATAGTCTGACTCTTCTTGCACTGCTTACTCATGATCCCAGACAATTACTTGAGTTTTAAACTCTTTGTTAAGGTAAAAGTCTGCTTCTAATGTGAAGAGTGTACTGTCCCAAGCTTCAGGGATTAGTACAGCTGTTTTCAGAGATACTTCTAGAGACCTGTAAATTTTCATCTTTCAAGGTGGTATGATAAGGGGCGAGGTGTTGCCTCTCCACCACCACAACAAGCTTCACCCCACCAGCACTCCTCCTCGCCCCAGGACCACCCCTCAGAACTGTGACCCAGATTCAAGCACGAGCAAAGCAAGAGATTCCTGCCTCAGCATTGGCAAAGAGATCCCTGTAATCCCCCTCTGATCAGCCACTCGATTCCCCCTCAGTCTGTGGGCTGGAAGCTCAGGAAAAAGCTGCAGCCCTGGGCCACACTCGAGACTTGTGGCTGAGACCTAGCTCCTCTCTCACCGCAGTCACAGACTTTTCCCAGTGACCTTCTAAGTTGTCTTTGGTGTTCAGGGGTTGAGAAGTCTGGAAACCGCCACAGATGCCTGCGATTCAGTCCTCTGAGGCCTGCTCCAGGTTTGCTGCGGCCTGCACACCCATGCCAAACTGTGTTCCTCTCAGCCTGGTGCAATATACCTTTCCGATCAACCACCCAGGCTCTTTGGCTGGAAATTTGTTTCACTCTGTCTTTTTGTGGGTTCTGCTGCTTTAGAATTTGTTTAGAGCCATTTTTTTAGGTATTTGGAGGGCTTTGAGAGAGAGCTCAAGACAGTCACTGCTTTCCCTCCACCATCTTGGCTCCGCCTCTATAGAAAATTTTAATTTAAATAATAAGTCACTACAACTACAACACATACAACTACTTGTATGCAAGAAGGCAAAACAACTACCAAATTAATTGTCCTTCCTATTTATATCTAGCATGTCTTAATTAATCATTTGTTTCCCTTAAAGCTGTTTGGCCTGGATTAAGGCCATTAGTGGTGGTGAGTAGATGCTAATATAAATTTATTTTATGTCCTTTATTTTCTGGGAAAGACTCAGGTTTTGTCAATATTTTCATGATTTGACAAATAGAAGGAAAGCAAACAAACCATTGCCCATCACAATAGAAAAATAATGCTGGTATTTGCTCTTTTTTCTTGATACAGACATATATACCTGATGTATGAGGTATACATCTGGAGTAGCAGAAAAATTAAACCTATGTTTTTCACAGTTGAATTCTTGAAGCCCTCTTAATACAATATAAGAGTAATTTTGCATTCAGGTAAGTAATTAAATTGTAAAACCATCCCAACAGAGGGGAGGGAAGGCACTCCTATGGGATAAATACATCTTGTGTAAATATAAATTGATATGGATCAAAAAAGAAAAAAACAACCAACCATTACTTCAGAAAATGACCCTTCCGAACAATTATCGCCCTGTAAAGTTCCACATTTCCAGGACATCTCCAACCAGGCAATTAGACCTCATATCCGCTGACTCCCCACCTGAGAATGGACTTTTCCAGTGGAGCTACCCTTGGCTTTGTTCTGTTCTAGACTTCCAGGATTCCACTGAACTTCCATGACATCTCCACCCTCTCCTGTTTTCTGCTCCCCAGCTCTCCTTTGCATATTGTCTTCAGCCTTTAGAATATAAGCTCCATGAGGGCAGGGACTGTCTTACTTGCTTTTATTTGTATCCAGAGCAGGGGCATTAGAAACATAGTTTCCCATGATGGGTGGGTCATTCACCTGCTCTGATTTTATGTTTTGAAAAGCCTGCAGAAAATTACTCTTCTAATTTGGAGTCAGAAAACATACTGCTGTGGAGCAAACATCCTCAATGAAACATATGCTGAGAAGGCATGAAAGAAAGGGTTACTCCAAACAGTCACAATCTATACCACTAGCTACAATGCTTCAAAATTGTATAGCCTTAATTATTTGAAATTCTGAGCTAATGACTAGAACAGAAGTGCAGTTCTCTTATAGACCATTTTTAAAACTACCAAACAGACCTGTCTAATTAACCATGCCCTTGATATTTATTTTGAAGCAAACTGCATGTTTATTTATTGGTCTCAGCATGGCAAGAGGCATGCCAACTTCTATGGAATTCTGTAGAATTCTTGCAACACAGTTCCCTCCCACCCTTTTTGAACAGTGTTTTTTTCCTTGCCTTCTTTTTCCCCCAAATACTTTGAAAATGTTGAACTTTTTTTTTTTTTAAATAACATCCTGTTAGAAACAGAAACATGCAGGGAATATTTACTTGGTGCTGGGTCTGAAAAAGCAGAGAAGAGGCAAAAATGTAATTAAAAAAATTCCTCAGCACAGAAGAAAACGAAGAATGTCAATTAAATGTCTAATGGACACGGCAACATGAGAAAGCACCGTGTGTAAAGGGCCCAAATTCTCTCTGACAGATGGCACACAGTGCACACTGCTGGCGGGTTAATGCTCAGGGGCCTGTTTCTTCTCAAATACTGAAACAATAAAAATGCTTATTGATTTTAAAGAGCCCAGTAATTAAGTATGACATCCGGACTGATAGAGGCTTACCAAGGCAGAACAGCCAGGCTCTGCAGGGTCCTAAAATGCAAAGATATTTAACGGATTCAAATGTCATTTATAGTGGGTAGTACAAGCAGACAGTACTCCAACTTCAAGGAGTTGGTTTGAAGGTTTGGATTGCAGAAGTTTCACGTGCCATCTATAGAGCAAAAAGCTGCAATCTTGGAGACAAACAATTGAAATCTTTATGTTCACTTGCCTTGGGCAAGCAAGAAGAAGTATCTGTCAAAACCCGGATCTCCCTGTTAAGGCTGGAGTTGAGAAATGCACTCCAAATGCCTTCAAGTCAACATTAGCTATGACAGAAGCAAGACTATTATTTAACAGTAGTTTCAAACGTCAAAAACAAACTGTGCCTGGCATTTTGACAAGAGACTCTCGAAAGAGAACCACTTTTTCAGCACTTGTGTAACCGTGGGAGAGAACTACACAATTAATATCCCTGAGGTCTCGTAATAGGCTTCCCAGACCACAAGGTAGTGTTATTCGAAGACACATGTAACACACAAGCTACTAGAAGGCATGAGCAATTTAATTCATCTAGTATGTATTAAGCACTCGCTGTGTTTTGGGAGACCACCATGCTAGGCACGAGGGGAGGTACAAAGATGAATAAGACTTGGGCCCAGTCTTCGTGATGTTTCCAATCTAGTGGAGGAAAAAATGCACTTTTATATTTTACTACGCTGTAAAATAGAACATGTAGATGTTCTACTTTTGTAGATGATTTTTGTAGATGATTTTATTCATCTAACATTATGTAACTATTACCTGAGGTATGGAAGCAGAGGAGACATACAATACCTGGGCCTCTTGTCCCTTCTCTGTCCTGGCTCCCTTTGTTATCTCATCTATTTTTATCTTCAGATATCATGTCTAGCAGCTTGTTCTTTCAAAAGAGAACTGGACTTGGAATCCTTAGAGACCTGGTTTCAAATCCTGGCTCTCATGCTTAGTAATATAACCTTGGTAAAGTCAATTGACCGTTCCTTCATCCAAAAAACTGACGATGACAATTCAGGCCTGCATTTGTTTGTCTACCTCACAGTGATGCTGTGAGGAAAGTCATCAGGTAGTCAGCAAACATTTGTTAAGTGTTAACTATGGTCCCTGCACTGTGCTAAGTGCTGAGATTACAAAGAAAGGTTAAAAAAATGGTCTTGGCCTCGAGGAGCTCACGTTCTAATGGAAAAGACAACATGCAAGTAACTAAGTATATAGGAAATAGAGATGGTGAAATTGGAAGGTAATCTCAGGGGGAGGTACTAGCCGTGGGAGAAACTGGGAAGGCCTCCTGCAGAAGACAGAATGGGAAGTTGGGAAGCAGAACGTGCTTTTAAAAAGTAAAATAACATATAACTGTTAGTTGCTGTTACTATGCAAAAGATTCCCAGATAAGTATCCAGTTCTTTGATTTCATTTATGCTCAGCCTCTCCCCATCCTCTTGTTTCCCACTGCCTGCTAGATATCTCTATCAGGATGTCCTCCAGTACCTCAACCTCAACATGCTTAAAACTGAACTCATCATGTTCTTCTCTCAAACTGTCCCTCGTCATATACCTATACTTCCCCTAATGGTTACACCACGTCTTCATCTACCAGACATGTAACCTTGGAGTTATCTTTGACACTTTCTTCTTTCTCACTTGACACATAAAAACACTTGCTAATTCCTATTGTTTTAGCCTCTAAAGTAGCTTTGAAATCTAGTTCATCCTCTCAACTTAGACCCAAACTTCCCTAGTTCTAGTTGTTACCAAGTCTATTACCTTGATTATTATAGCAGACCTTTTGCTTCAGTATGTCATCTCTCCAATCCATCCTCCAGCTTATTGTTTAAGTAACCATGATGCATGGTTATGATCACTAAAAAAATAAAAAATAATTATTTGGTGGGGATTGCTTACCAAACAGAGTATAAACTCCTGATGATGCCATTCAAGGCCCTTCCAATTCAGCTCCAACTGCCATGTTCCATTCCAGTGTTCTGTAAACAGGGGTGTCCTGGTAAATAACAACTAGCATATTGAAATAAATGTACATACAACACACTTTTAAGTTTCGTTTTCATTATTATTTTCCCACATGTTCTTAAGTCTAGACAACCAGCAAAATGATAAACCAAGCCCTGATATGTGGCATTTACCAATTCTTGAGGTACAAAAAAGCTGTGTAAATGCTCACACTAAAATTTAACAATCAGCTCTCATAATCTAGATCAAGCTAGTGACAGCACACCCTAGTTGATAAACCTAAAGTATTATATAAATTCTAGTTATTGTTGTTGTTATTATTATCAATTATCATTATGGACAGTAAGGGACAGTGAGGAGTTGAAGATGCCATTGAGGTTGCAAACTTGAGTTGGTGGAAGGATGGAGACAACCTACAGAGAAACAGGAAAGTCCAGAAGAAGGGTGGATTTGGGGGAAAAGAGGAGTTCTTTTTAGGACATACTGACTTAAGGATGTCTACAAAACACCCAGCTTAAGATACCTGGGGGTAGTTAGTGATACATAGCTGGAGCTCCAGAGAGAGACTAGAACTAGATATTTAGAACTGGAAACCATCTGTATAGGGTCAATAATTAAAACCAGATCAGAATCTTGTGAAATAAAGACTTTAAGAGGACAAAAAGATGATGAAGAACCAGTAGTGGAGGCAGCAGACGTAGGAGAATATAATACCTCTGAAACTAACGGAAAAAAGAATACAAATATAATAATATATGCATAATACATGTACAAAAGGAGGGGAGGTAAAAAATGGCAAGTGAAGAGAGAATGAGGAGGATGACTGAAAAATAGTCATCAGGTATGGCACTCAGGACATCAACGGCAACATTTGAAAGAGTAATCTAGAGTGGAGAGGCAGAAACCAAAGTACAAGGAGTTGAGAATAGAAAGAAATAAAGGTACTAGGATTAAACAACTTTTTCCAGAAATTTGACAGAAAATGGAAGAAAAGGGAAAAGAGGAAAGAAAGTAGCTTCATAAAGTAAGAGTTACAGGGAGGCATTTTTTAGGATTGAGGAGACTTGAACATATTTTTAGGCAAAAGAGAAGGAATTTGAAGAGATGGAAAAATTGAAGATGAATATGATAAATGCATGAGGCACAAAGTGTAATATGAAGTCCAAGGAAGGGAAGACAATTTCCTACTGGAGAAATCAGGGAACCTCCACAAAGAAAATAATATATTTAAGTTGGGTCTTGAAAGATGAGTAGGATTCAAACTGTTGAAGATGAGTGTCAGGAGACAGGAGCGAAGAAGAAAGTATACCAGGCACAGGCAATGAAGAGTATGAGAGAATGTCCAGAATGGTGCCAAGAACTTGTCTCACAAATGTAAAGGTTAATTTTTTAAATCAAAGATGTTAGAGTTGGAAGGAATCTTGGTGGTCATCGAGTCCAACCTATGTACAAAAGGAATCCCGGCAAGGCTGACAAATGGTTATCTCCACTTCCTGCTTGCAGACTTCCAAAGAGAGGAAAACCACAGCTTCTTTGGGTAGCCCATTGTACCTTGGGATAACTCTAATTGTTGGAAGTTTTTCCTGACACTGAGCCTAAATTTGCTTCTTGCAATTTCTGCTCATTACTCCAGGTTCAGCCCTCTGGAGCCAAATGGAACGTCGAGTCCCTCTTCCACAGGATAATTCAGAACAATGTATTTCTTCTTTGAGAAATAACAAAAGTTATTTTTAGATAACTAGCTATCTGCTTAAATAAGTCACAACCTCTGCAGCCCCTTTGATGTTTCCTGGTCTATAAAATGAGATGTTAGAATTCAGGGGTTCTTAATCTGGGGTCCACAGACCCCCAAGGTGTCATGGATAGAATTCAGGTCTGTGAGGTTAGATGAGGAAAAAGGAATTACATCTTTATTTTCACGAACCTCTGACTCCTCCACAAATCAAAACATGCCTCTTCTTCATCCTGTTGCTAGTAGGTCCTGTTCTCTGCTGGATGAGTGACAACTAATAAACCTGTGTTATCATGTTTAATGGGTGCTAGTTAAGTCAAGTGTTTCCCACCTCAGGATCATAGGTTTAGAGCTAAAAGAGTTGTACCCTCTCCCATTTTACAGATGAGGAAACTGAAGTAGGCAGAGGTTAAATGACTTGTCCAGGGTCACACAGCTAGTAAGTTTCTGAGACAAGATTTGAGCCCAGATCATTCTGACTCCAAGCCTTGTACTGGACCCACAATTCAATCTTTAAAAAAAAAATTACATTTTAGCAGGAGCTATCTGGAGTTCTCTTAAACTGAAAGCATGACCAATAGGCATGCTTTGCCCACACACTTTAGAGTAGTATACTAAATCCAATTCATGTTGGTTAATGATATTTATGATGAATGGTCATAAATTTCAGTGACTAGAGCAAGTCAGTAGAGGGTGAAGAATAGACAGTTAGTTCATAAGAGACATTCGATGCCCCTCTTAGCTGACCGTCTATTCTGCCTACCTGAAGGGTTGCCAGGAGGGATCTGGGTGGAATAATGCATGGAATATTGGACTTGAAGCCAGAAAAATCTCAGTTCAGATCATGACTCAAATACTCAACAGCTGAGGCTGGCAGCTTTGCACAGCCCTCCCTCACTTAAATCCAATTCACTTGCAAGTCATGAAAAGAGGTCCTCTTCGAGAACAAAGGACAAACAACAACGACTCTGGGTAAAACCCCTTAAACTCTTTGTGCCTCATTTTCCTCATCCGTAAAATTAGATTAGACTAGATGATCTCTAAGGTCCCTTCCAACTCTAAATCTATGATCCTATGTAGGTTTTGTGGGAAAGATTTCCCCCCAGAGATGAATAAATCCCGCACATAACTCTCTTCTTTAACTCCCGCTGTTTGCCTATATAAGTTGTCTGCTCCAGCCAGGGGAGTATTCACTGGCCCAAGTCTATGGCTCAAATCTATATTTGTGCATTTGCTCAAGTTGTCCCCTTTTTGCCAGGTAATTCCTTCATCTGAATCCTTTAGTTTCTTCCCAGTCTTGTTCAAGAGCCCCCCACCCCTGTTCAGTCTTCCACAACACTCCAACCTACAGTATCTTCTCCTTCCTTCAAACTCTGCTGGCACTTACTGTCTGCACAACTCATTTGGAACTTATAGATTGCTTTATATTGTGATGTCTATAGATAAAGGATATGTCAATTCAATTCAGTAAACATCTGTTCAGTACCTACTAGGAACAGGACAATGTGGCAGTCCCCTTTCTAGATGATAACCTCTGCCATGGCAGGCACCACATCTAGGTCTATATGCTATACTGTATATTATACACTGACCTATGGCACAGAGAACAAGCTTTGCTATAGTTCCCCCCTGCCTCAGCTGTCCACTCACCTGGAAACTTCCTTCAGTGCCTGGGGCCTTCCACCCTGGAATAGCCTTCTACCTGGCCAGTCCACTTCTCCCATTAGTGAGTTCTTCCAAAGGCCTTCATATTGAGGATGACTCTATGGATTATTCCTCTCCCAGCTGTACTTTTGACTATTAGGACTCTGTCCCACCCCATGCAGGTAACTTCTTCCCTGCCCCTCCCCACCCTCCGTCTGCTTTAGTTTCTTCCGAGTCTTGTTCAAGAGCCCCCCACCCCTGTTCAGTCTTCCACAACACCCCAACCTACAGTATCTTCTTGAGGGTTGGGTCTGCCTTCCTTTTTGGTTGTATTTGTATCTACAGAGCTTAGCACAGTGGATGGCACATAGAAAACAGCATTTAATAAGTAATTAACACCATCATTGCCATTAGAAGGAGTTCAGTGATAAGCCTGAGAACAAAAAATCATAATAAGTAGCTGGCACTTACGTAGCACTTTAAAGGTTACAAAGGGCTTTATAAATGTGATATCACTTGATAATTTCATTTAAAATGTTAGGCTGAGCCTAAAAAATTTCAAAAGGTAAAACCAGTAAGAATCTTAAGTGCTCTCTCTCTTTTCTATTTCAGATTTCTACCTGAGACTGTACCTGAAGAGGATTTGAGAATGGAATTCACTGTCACACAGAACTGCTCCACTTCCAAACCAAGTTAGGAAAGGAGTTTAAACATCAAACAGAATGTGATCCTAAAAGTAAGGGAATTTTTTAATTGGGGGGAGGAGGTCAGAAATGTGCTTTAGGAATTGTTAAGTCCTTGAATAAATCAAAGCCATGAGTTGAGGAATACAGCATCTTTAACTGAAACAATGTAGCAGACCTGCCACCCTGGGGGATGTCCAGTGGATTCCCTACCAAAGAAAACCATGAAAAAGTTTTATAGTTTTAGGAGGAAAGGGGGAAGAGTTAGGTGAGGTAGCAAGGCCTGGTCACGAGACCCCAGTGCCCCTTGGCAGTCAGGGCAAGGAAAGCCACTTCGTTCTGGCTGTTTTGTCCTTAATATCATGAATCCCAATGGAAGGGGTCAGGGACATCAGGAGCTGAGATCCAGCTTAAGCTAGGTTCCCCACAAGGCAAACTCTCTGGGCAGGGGACAGGGGGGACCTAGAATATAGTTCAGTTCAACCTATCAAGAGTAAGTATCTTAAGAGTAGGAATTTAAGGACACTACTGAAATTCTGCCATTACAAGGATCATTTAAGGAAGTGGCAGTCCACATTACATTTGATATTAACAATTTCTGTCACTATATTAACACTTATATCAACAATTTTCTGTCATAATATTCAATTTCTTTTACTCTGAAATTCTCCACTCTAACCACAATTCTATCCTGTGTACCTCTCCCATTCCCTTACTTTGGCCTTGAACTTATGACCACCGGTCCCTGACCCTTAACTATCATTCTCTAAGCTCATCCCCAGTTTTCTGGCTTCTTTACAGTTTTAAAATCATGGTCAACTATGTCAGCCATTCCTTCACCTATGAATACCTTCCCCCTTAACATTTCACCACCTCTACTATGACAATTTTCAACCCTAGGATAATTCCCATTTCCTTTTGCAAGCCTACTGAAGAAAGTCACATAACTGTAATGGCTGAGTCCATTACAATTTCATTCTAACCTCAGCTAGGCTTAGCTGTTGCTTTTATTCATCTGTTATCAACTCTATATCACATGCCATGCCTTTTCTGTTCCCCACAATCCGTTGTGGTTAGAGTGCTGGGGGTAGGGGGTTGGAATTAGAAGACCTGAGTTCAAATTCTGCTCCAGACACTTACAAACTGTGTAACCCCAATCAAGTCACTTAATCTCTCTCAGCTTGGGTTGCTTTACATGAAAAACAAAGTGGTTGAACTACATGGCCCCTAAGGTCCCTTCCAGCTGTAAATCTATGATCCTATGATCCAATGTTCTCTCCTACTCCACCTCCAACTGTAACATGCACACACTCAGGTGAACTCACTTCCTATTTTACTGACATTTCAAATGTTCAGGAATATCTATTTTCTTTCACCACCTCAAAAATGTCTCTCTAGTCATCTATATTTTTGCCAAAGTGGCCTTCTTGCCAAGGCTACTTCCTCTACCTGTGCACCCTTGATTTTTGACATTTGTTTATGGTCATCTATTTTTATATTTTCTTTCCAAAGGTTTAGATATAACTTCCTCCAAAGATGTTATCCAGTTTTGTGAGGGTGTCAAAAATATGCTGATACGCGTTCACAGGTCTTAACAAAACAATTAGTACAGATTTCATAGTGACATCAAGGAGAAAAGCAGCATGAAAATGACTCATGTAATAAAATGCTATTTTATGTGGCAATTTTTCAATAATATCCCCTTAGTTATGCAAAAGATTAAAATTAAAATTGTTTAGAGTAACTTTGCCAAGTTTCATTCCATTTAATTTCTATCATCTGGTGGCTCTCACGGAACAAAGTCATAGTTGCTTCAGCTATGACAAAACTCATTTTACCCAAGAGTCTAGATTTTAAAGAATTCAAAGGATGCGCTCATCTTTTCAGTTCCTCTTAGCCTCATTATATTGTTTCATGTTCTTCAGTAATCTAGGCTAAGAACAAAAACAAAAACATACCCTCAAGTCCAATATTACTAACACACTACTATTTCCATAGTTTTCAGTAGGTTGTCTGTATCTGTCACTTTATTCGTGAAATTAATCCAAACATGAAATTTCCACATCATATAATCCTGAAATATAATAATCTTTAGGTCATAGGATTTAGATCTGAAAAAGACCTATAGAAGTCATCTAGCCTAATCTCCTCATTTTACAAGTAAGAAAACCGAAGCCCAGAGAGGTTACATATGATGCCTAAGGTCAGACAGATAATAAGTGGCAGAACCAGGATTTGAACCCAGCCGGCTTTCTCCACTGTGCTACACTGCCTCTGATAACCTGACTCTGTGCCATGTCCTCACACTTATGTGATGATATTAAAAACTTCCTTTTTAGGAGAACTAGCATATTAAAAAGTAATATTTTTTCATCCTAGACATTTCCAGACTTTACCCTTTAGGAAATGTATAAAAGTCAATGGAAAAACAAAACAAAACAAAACAAAACTGAGGCCTCAGGAAGATGGATTGAGTGGTAACCACACTAAAAACAAACAGAAAAAAAAATACTGCTTTTCTATTCAAGATTATTATTTTTCCCATTCTGGTATGTTTCAGATATTGATCAGGGAGATCCCTTTGGTTGCTCCATTTGAGAGAGGTGGTCAAGGAAGCATTTGGTTAATTCCTAAGTTATTAATACTAACTAATATTCTTACTAAGAACAATAGTCTGTTCTATTTGAGGGAATAAAATGTTAACCCCAAACTATATTTTAACATATTGTAACCTTTTCCTTCTTCAAGATTCTGATAGATGTGTATATGTGCATGTATATATGTATATGTGTATATATAGACACATATACATATATACATACATGCATGCATACATACATATATCACCTTAAATTGTCTTGGATTAGGGAGATGTCTGAGGCCATGCAAGGATTATGTCAATCTGGACATTTCTTTTTTCAGAGATGTTGGGATTTTAGAATGTTAAATTAATAAAAATTGTTTCTGGTCAATTTGTTTCTAAAACACAAAGTAAAACATTAATTTTTTTCAACAGACTAAACAGCTTCAATTACTAAACTCGATCCCCTAAACTCCTTAGTTCAATACACTGAAACAATAGAGTATTTTTTAAAAAACATTTTTGAGATGCTATTTTGTGTTTTTCTAGGAACCTTCCAAAATCTGTTGGATCTCAAGTGCTAAAGTCTTTTTTTAGAAAGGTGCACCATTTTAAAGAAGGACCACTTTAAGGTTTCTTGATATCTTCTTTGCCTTGTTTGTCCTTGACCTCTGTGCAGCCTTTGCCACTCCTGATCAACTCATCTTCTACTTGGCTTCCTCATGGTTCTCTTCTTTGGCTTCTCTTTGTTCTGCCTTCAAATATAAAGGCATAGCCCACAGCTGTGTCTTTGGCCCTCTTCTGTCAATATTCTGTCATGAAAATCTACTCCCACTAATTTAACAATTACCTCTATACCATACCCAAATCTGTGTCATTCACCCTAACCTTTTTTCCTGAATTCAGATCAAATAACTTCAATAGCCTACTAGACATCTCCACTGGGCTCACTTCAAACTAGACATATCCAAAACCAAATGCTTCATCTTTTCACCAACCTGACCCTCCTTCAAAGTTTTGGTTAAAGGCTCCTCCATTTGCCCAGTTACCAAAATTTTGAGTCATCTGCTGGTTCATCTCCCTCATCTTCCCACATCAAACCAGTTGTCCCTGCTCTTACCTCAACATTTGTTGTTTTCCACTCCCATTATAACTACCCTAATCTTATTACCTTCAATTGGGACTATTACATGAACCTGCTTGTTTCCAGTCAATTGTATTCGATTGTCAACTTTTTTTTTCCCTAAAGCAGAGGTCCAATTTAAAAAAATAAAAAACAAAAAACAAACATACACCACCATTCACTTGCTCAATTAATTAGTCAACAAGCATTTATTAAGTGCTTACTATATGACAAGCACTATGTTAGGTGCTGAGGACACAAATACAATAAATGAAACAATCTTTACTTTAAAAGAGCTTACATTCTAAAGGACAATAAGAATATGTGTACGCATACAGAAAATAAAAAATATAGTTAAATGCAATGAAGTTTGAGAGGAAGGGCACCTAATGGCACCTCTTTTTTTCCCATGCACTATCCCTTGACTCCTAAAAATGCAAATCTGTATTAATTTAGCATCACTGGTTATCCAAATGATCACATTTCTTTCTTAATATTTATTTTTCCAATTACATGTAAAATCAATTTTTTACATTTTTTGTAAGTTTTGAGTTCCAAATTCTCTCCCTCCCTCTTCATTGAGAAGGCAACAATTTGATATGTTATACATGTGCAGTCATGCAAAACACTTTCATATTTTAGTCATGTTGTTAAAAAAAAACCCAGACCCAAAACTTCCCCAAGAAAAATAGTTTAAAAAAAAAAAAGTATGCTTCAATCTGCATTCAGACTCCATCAGTTCTTTCTCTGGAGGTGAACAGCATTTTTCATCATAAGTTTTTCAGAATTTTCTTGGTTTATTGTATTGATCATCATGCAATATTGTTGTTACTGTGTACAATGATCTCTTGGATCTGGTCACTTCACTTTATATCAATTCATATAAGTCTTTCCAGTTTTTCTGAAGTCATCCTGCTTGTCAATTCTTACAGCACAATAGTATTCCATCACAATCATAGCACAACTTGTTAAGCCATTTTCCAACTCATAAGCATCCCCTCAATTTCTAATTCTTTGCCACCACAAAAAGAACTGTTATATTTTTGCACACATAGGTCCTTTTCCTTTTCTTTGGGGGGCGGGGAGGGCAGGGAGAGGATCTCTTTGGAACACAGACCTAGTAGTGGTATTGCTGGGTCAAAGGATATGCACAGTTACATAGCCCTTTGGACATAGTTCCAAATTGCTCTCCTGAATGGTTGGATCAGTTCACAACTTCACCAACAGTGCTTTATTGTCCCAATTTTCCCAAATCTCCTCCAACATTTGTCATTGTCCTTTTCTGTTGTATTAGCCAATCTGATAGGTAAGAGTGGTATCTCAGAGTTGGTTTAATTTGCATTTCTCCAATCAATAGAGATTTGGAGCATTTTTCATAAGACTATACATAGCTTTGATTTCTTCATCTGAAAACTACCTGTTCACATGCTTTGACCATTTATCAATTGGAGAATAATTCATATTCTTATAGATTTGACTCAGTTCTCTCTATATTTGAGAAATGCGGCCCTTATCAGAGAAATTTGATGTAAATTTTTTTTCCCAGTTTTCAGATTTCCTTCTAATCTTGGCTGCATTGGTTTTTTTTAATAGGTTTTACATGTATAATCATGTTAAACATATTTCCAAACTAGTCATGTTGTGAAAAAAGAATCAGAACAAAAGGTAAAAACCATGAGACAAAAAAAAAACTAAAAGAAAGTGAAAATAGTATGCTTCAATCTGCATACAGACTTCAAAGTTATTTCTCTGGATGTGGTTAGCATTTTCCATCACGAGTCTCTTGGAAGTGTCTTGGATCATTGTATTGCTGAAAAGAACTAAATCTATCATAGTTAATCATCGCACAATGTGGCTGTTGCTGTTGTGTACAATGTTTTCCTGGTTCTGCTCACTTCACTCAGCATCAGCTCATGTAAGTCCTTCCAGATTTTTCTGAAATTCACCTGCTCATCATTTTTTTTTTAACATTAATTCATTTATTTTTAGTTTTCAACATTCACTTCCACAACATTTTGAGCTCCAAATTTTCTCCCCATCTCGCCCCTCTCCCCACCCCAAGGCAGCGTGCATTCTGAATAACCCTTCCCCTAATCTGCTCTCCCTTTTATCACCCCCCCTCCTTTCTCTTAATCCCTTCCCCTTCTAGTTTCCTATAGGGCAGGATAGATTTCTATACCCCATTGCCTGTATATCTTATTTCCTAGTGGCTGCATTGGTTTCCAAACAATCATATTTCTTACGTTCTTATGAATACCCTGGCATGTTCTGTAGCAGTTATCAAGACTATACCTCCCACTCCACCTATCATGTGTACCTGTTGTAACCCTTTCCACCAAGATTAGGACTTGACTTTGGTGTTATTTTTAGAGATGATCTAGTCCCACCCCCTCAACTTCTCTATCACTTAGTATGGTCTAAAAATGCATTATCCTGTGGTCAAACTCTCTAAATATAGTAAGGCTGGTCCTCAGGCAACAGATGTGCAAGCTGTCATTGGATTCATTTTTTTTTAAATTAACTAAAAAAAAGGTTTCAAACACTGATTTTTGATAAAAATTTCTTTCCAGCTTAGTAGAACCTAGTGCATATTGGTAGGACTTGCCCTCAGTTGCCCTACTCTTCAAAAACCCAAGGTCACCTTCATGACATGATAAAGCATCAAGACAGGCCTTTAATGGAGGTATTTTCTAGGAATTCTTATATTAACATAGTCTAAGAAAACTAGAAAAGAGAGTGGAATAACAAAAACACTACAATACATACAAAAGTCTTGATGTTCCCCTAATTTTACTTGTTAAAAAATAATGCAAGTCTGAGAAAAAGCATCCATTCTAGTAATTCCTTTAAAAATCAAAAATCTTGGTTAGGTGTTCATTCTGAAAAAATCATTGCATGTACTATAAAAATGTCACAGAGTTCAAATACTTTCAGACTGTTTTTCAAAAAAGGCCAAGCCCTTCTCCTTCACGAAGAAAGAATGTGTGATTAAAGTGTCATATTGCATTTTACAAAGTACAATTATAATTGTACAGCAATTTACAGTACTGGTGAGGGGAGCAAGACAAAGGTTACCAGTTACACCTTAGAGAGACCAGCAAAGAGCAGCAGTGAGTAGCTCAGAGGTATTTCAGGTAGAGGGCAGTAGACCCCAGCAGAAAGATAAGCCCAACAAAGATTCCAGCTCAACAGAGAGAAGAACCCTGAGGCCAATGATGTTACCAGAGGACACAGCTGGTCCTCTGAAGAAGCAAAGACAGTGTTGGCAGCAATGAGGTAATCCAGCTGGAAAGCCACCCAGAAATGAATTCTCCTGGTATCATGTGTCCCCTCTCCCACTGGTGGTGCTATAAACGCTGAGTGTAACCCATGTGTAAGAGGGAAGTCTTTATTTTCACTTATTTTGTTGTTTATTGCTTTGAAACCATGTGTCTGGTTGGCCTAATAAAAGAAACCCATTGATAGAGACTTCTACAAGTCATGGTTTTGAGCAGATGCTGACCCATAATATGCTTCCAATCTAATGCAGCTTCTGGGGAATCCATGTGTAAGGAGTGTCCCATGTACTACCAACCTTCTTATACTTTACTCCCCTCTATGAAATTTATCAACCTATTATAATAGGTTACTTACCATTTTTTGCACACAACACACCATCCGCCATCTCTGAACTTTTACTCCAGCTATTTCCCAGACCTGAAAAGCTTTCTTCATAGTTCTACATCTTAGAATACCTAGCTTCCTTCAAGACTCAGTTCAAAGATCACCTTTTATCTCTAGACTCTCCCCCTACGGTTACTTTCCATCTACTCTGTATATATCTTGTAGGTATCTATTTGTTTCTGGAATGCAGTACTCTAGCCACTTAAGCTCAATTCTTAGGAGTATGTTCAGGGTGCTGCTAATGCAATTCTGTACATTGAAGAGGCTGGGGGCCTGCTTCCAGGAGAGTGGGGATGGTATGTAATTCGAGTAAACAGTAGGCTCTTTGATTGGCTATGCCTGCATAACTGGAACTAGAGGGGCATTCAGAAGTCGCTAGCTGACTTCATCTTTTTGGTTTGACTTCTGCTAGCCAGGACAGACAATGCTGTCAGGGCAGAGAACTTGGGTCGTTCCTGTGTTAGGCAGGTATGTGGCCTGTGAATATGGGCCTCGGTTCTTTGCCTCCGAGTTTGTTCTTCCATTTTAAGCAAAGGAGAGTGAAGGTTACAACCTTGTGAGTTTCAAAAAGTCCCAAAGTCAAGTCTATGCCAAGCTTTGCTGCTAGCCAGTCAAGCTCTGAGGCCCCAAAGAGTGACTTTCGGGACCACTGTCCCACAGCCTTGGAGACAAGGACTCATTCAGCAGCAATGCCACATTTGGATACAAATCTGATGATATTAGTGCTATGTAGAAAAAACAGAAAGTCTGAGGCCACTCTCCCAAAGCAGGGGTAATATATAGGAGAGTGTACCCCCAAAAAAGTGTTGGGAGGAGGGAACATTTATACTTTAGTACTTGTTATCTCTTAAAAATAAATTCTCTCTGTAAAAGCAAATCGATGTTAAGTGGAACTGGTGGCTATCAGTGAGTGGAACATGCCTAGAATGGCAGCTCAAGCTGATAGAATTAAGAGACCTCAAACCCTTAAAGGGATCCCCAGAAACTTGAAGAGGCCAGAGAAAACACTCAAAACATTTACATACTTCCCACATTAAAACATTCCTCAAGGGCAAGAATTGTTTTCGCCCTTTTTTGTAATTCCAGAACTAAAAGCAGTGCTCACAGCACTAAGTGCTCAATTGACTGAAAACTAAACAGCTCTTGTTTTTATAGTATTTTACCATTTACAAAGCACTTTCCCCATAGCAGGCCTGTGAAGCAGGCAGGGAATCATCTAAATTTGACCTCTATGGACTTCTCATATTTAGTTTTCAATATTGACTTTTTTTTTTCTTTTTGGTGGCTTGCCCAGGGTCACACAGCTAGTATCATGTGTCTGAGACTGGATTTGAATTCACATCCTCCTGACTCCAAGGCTGGAGCTCTCTCCACTACACCACCTAGTCAGTATATACTTCTTGCGATACCCTTTGCATACTCTACCTTCCAGCCAAACTGAACTAGCGGGGCTCCAAATGCTCCATACCATCTCAAGCGGTTCTCATGCCTGGAATACCCTTCCTCCTCACCTCGGTCTCTCACAATCTCCAACGCGTTCCCTTAACTGCTCACTACTTGTTAATGGTCTCTCCTTCCTCAAATACCTTTCACTCATTTCTCCGTGCATCTGTGGAATCCTCCTATTAAAAGGTAAGCTCAAGGAAAGAACTGTTTCCATTTTGTTTCTTTGTAGCCCCAGGGTGCACATGGTGGCTTGCATACAATTAATTAAAGCAATACTTTACAGATGAAGATACTGAGATTCAGAAGTTAAATGACTTGCTCATAGTCACATTGATGGTAAGTGGCAGACCTGGGACTCAAACCCAGGTCATCTATTTCCCAAATCCAGGGTCCTTACATTATGGCTCAATATTGCTTCCCTAAATCTAAAGTCACTATCAAAAATAATTACAGATACTTAATTTTTCTATTATTTGGTGGATTTTTTGTTATGAAATGGAAAGCGATGAAATAAAGAATATTATGTAGTAAGAAGTTTTAAATTAACTGACATTTATGAGAGTATGCAGTCATTTGCATTTTGGACAAGGTATTACATTTGATTCTAAAAACTGATTTCTCTGAAGCAAAAAATTAATCAATCTAGTTATAATCAATAATATATACATTTCAGGAAGATTTATGTCAACATATATTCTCCCAGTTTCACTGCTGAAGAACACTGTTGACACCATCCAGTATAGGGACATATTGATAATTCCACTAACAGTTGTTTTTACAAACATTTTTGAGTTATACTTGAAACCTGAGTTTTTTTTAATTTCACAAGTCAAATCTACACAGAAAATATACTTCCAGTTACATCCATAGCAAGACTAAGGTGGTGGTATGTCACTTATTATCTCTTTAAAGTCCTCTTTTGTTGATCTTCAGGTTTGTGCAAAGCAAAAAGGATTGTTTCAAGAGAGTGTATTGTTATACTACAGTGGGACAGTCCTTCCGAGAAGCTCTTAAGGTGACATGTGAAGACTATAAAAGGAATAAAAATGAGCTTCATTCTGTAGAACCAAATTTCTAAGGAAGAGTTTTTAAAGCTTTTCTTCTAAAATAAATAGTTTTGCTGCCTACATTATTCTTCCCCCCCTCTTTGTCTACCCAATTGCATATAATGATCATTCAGTATGCAATCCCATTCTTTCTGAGCAAGTTGCACAGAAAAATACTAAAAGGTAGAGGTGAATCTTATGAGCCAATCAGCATCACAGGACAACAGTGGCACAATGTGAATCTGCTACTTTCAGATAAAAAGAGAAATTGTTTTAAAACAACAGCACCACTTATTGTTTGAGCATTCCCTTTAAAGCCTCCAAACCTTTGGGAAGGACACGAAGCACTGAAAATATCTCTGGGAAGGCAAGGTCAGAAACAAAGAGATCATAATTGGTCTAAGTTTACACTTCCTGTTTAGAATGAAAACAAACCTTTCACCACAAACTCTTCACTAAATGTTCAACCAGTGAAACACTGAAAGGGAAAAATTGCACACATGTAGCAATCAGTTTTGACAAGAGGCCCATCAATAGCTAAGTCTTTTACAGCCACATCATTATCAATCTGATCTGCCATATCTGATGCTTGACAACACTGTCTTCACAACTGTCGACCTACCCTAGAAAAGTCTATCTTGTAAATCACAAAGAAAGATGACAGGTTTCACAGATTTCGTAAGTGCTGATAGGAAGAGAGGCAGAAAAGTATAGATATTTCTCTTGAATGTGTTGCAGAAGCAAATGTGCCATTTGCACACAGTGAAAAGGTTTATGACAATCTCTTACGTTTATATGGTACTTTACAAGAAGGAAACGAGAACTCATTAAATGCCTACTACATGCCAGGCTCTATGCTAAGTGCTTTACAAATATTATCTCATCTGATCCTCACAACAACCCTGGAGGGGAGGTGCCATTATTATTATTCCCATTTTACAGTTGAGGAAACTGAGGCAAGTAGCAGTTAAGTGACTTGCCCAGGGTCAAAAGGCTAGTGTCTGAAATTGTATTTGAACTCAGGTCTTCCTGACTCCAGACCTAGTACTCTATCCAATGTACCACCATGCTAGCTATACATTAACAAATTTTATTCCTACAACCATACTGAGATATAAATAATGCAAAGATTATCTATCTCTCTTCTACAGATGAGAGAACTGAAGTTCAGATAGGTCACAATCTCCCCAAGGTAACACAGCTACAGTAATAAATTCAATAGGATAACCAAATTCTTGCTGTAGTAGAGTACCAAGTTGCTTGAAATCACACTAGTTCAGAAATGCCAAAGACTGGCTATTTGTAAAGAAGTGCTGAAAAGTGCTATAAATGTGTCATAGTTCAAAGGGCTCTGGATTTGGAGATAGAGGATCTGAATTTGAGCTCTGCCTCTTAGAATCTACATGACCCTGAACAAATCACCTTCTCTGGGCCTCAGTTTTCTTATCTGAAAAATGAGGGGGCTGGACTAGATGGCTTTTGAAGTTCCTTCCAGTTCTATGATGATTTTGGGACAATGACAGTTATCAGTTAAAACAATTTACGGAATTCTATTAAGCCCTTAGTATTCTGCTAGGACTATTGGGGAGAAAGGAAGCATAAAGAGATAATCCTCCCATAATAATTTCTTGAACAAAGAAAAAAAAAAATGAAAACTTTTTCCCCCATGTAATGCAAATACAGGGTGTTCCAAAAATCTCAGCAGCTTTAAGCCTCAGCTATTAAGAAGTAAAACTACTAAGACTTTGGAATATCCCAGAAGACTCCATCAAAGATGGTCTAGTTATTGAACATAAAGTGATTACTATATAGAGGAAAGAGCACTGAATTACAATGCAGGGAACTGTTTGTAACTAGATCAACAAAACAAAGATGCACCATGGAGTTTCATTATAGAGAACCATTCTTGTAATGGTATCCCCTTTGAAAGGGATTTTACCTGAGGTATTATCTCAAATGCCTACCTATCATGATCACAGACTTAGAACCTCCTTGAAAGATGAAGAGACTCTAGATGTGTGGGGTGGAAATTAGAGAAAAACTGTAGAATTTATCAGATTCAAAGAATCTTGGGGTTGAGGTGGGGTAGGAGAGAAAAAGAAAAGACCACTTGTGTTCTCCTCATTAAGGTAGAGTAAACAAACTCGTCAGCAGCAGTCTCTCAGTATAGCCATCGTAGGAATGGGTGCATTCTCCTCTACCACAGTCTGCTGGGAGTCAAGAGGATGTGAGTCCTTCCCCACTTCTTCTGTTTCCCTCTCCTCAAGGTTACCCCTTCCCAACTCTGTGAGTTTTATCTAGCATTGCTTCGTGGGACTGAAGGTATGTAACATGCTATAAGGCAAAAACACAGAAACCATTTTCTCACTTAGGAATGACAAAGCAGACAAAAAGAACTAAATGAGAATAAAATTCATTCATTCATGCATTTATCCATCATCTAAATGTCTACTACGCTCAAGGCACCTGGCAAGGCATTAGGGTAGATGCAAAGATGTAGAAGACACAGTTCCTGTCCCTTTATTCTAAAACAATAAAATATGAAAAATATTTGTTGTAACTTAATTTATATCTCCTTAAAAATTAAGAATACTTAAAAAATAAAAGATAACAAGAATAAGATATATTATTGAAACCAATTATTTCTTAGACATCATTAACATTTTATGAGTTTTTCCTGTTCAACATAAAAAATTTTTAAATACAATCCTTAAATGTACATTGTCACAAGATTTTACTACATCATGAAGTTATCTGTGTTGTCTTCCATTTCCATGTTTACTGTCTTCTTTTCAATAATCTAGCAACCACCATTACTGTTGGCTTTCTTGACAAGCAGATATCAAACACATTCTGAGTAAAAAAATAAACTCCATAGGAAAACTACAGGGAAATTATTGTAAAATGCTCAAGAGACTAATTTATAAGAAATGAAAAAGAACTAACGCTGGCATTGAGTTGAGAGAACTGACAATGACAAAGTACTCATCTACAAGGAGTTGAAGATTATAAAAATGCAAGAAGCTCTGGAATTAGATATATGATAAAATATATCACTGAAGTACTATAAAATATTTAAAGGTTGTTGGGAATCTTTGCCAAACTTCAAGTGATGGTTCTGAAAATTACCCAACCTAAAAGTCAAGCCACCTGTCTGATGAAGAAAGTGTGTAAGAGATTTAATTTTTGATGCCAATTTCTCAACTGGACCTATAGACTTATTTTTCCAAAAACCAGGCTACATACTGTATATGGCAGGCACTTAATAAATGCTTAACATAATCTTCCAGGACTAATATATAATTATTAACTATGCCTATACAAGATCTTAAAGCCAAATTCTCATTACATTTTAGTTTTTCAGACAATCTGCAAAACATTTTTAAAAGCCAATCTCTTTCTATTAATAGACTTATTTCCCCTTCATTATTTCTTTTTACAAGTTAAAATTGTATAGGTTATTTGGCCCTCCAGCTGATTCACAGTATGATCATTTACTATTTACTAAGACAAAAAAAGCCAAAAACAATAATTATACATTTAATATGCATTTTGCTTTTAAAAGCAAGCTTTAAAGTACATCAGAGATCTTATAACTTATTAGTAAAGATTTTATAGTGCTTACAAAATTGTATCTAAAATATATATTTATTTATTCTAAATTAACAACAGCTTCTTGAAGATAGAATAATAATTTATAGTAGCCTACACATGCTATTGTAGCAAAGGCTGGTTGCACATATTCAGCATGAATTCTATTTTTAGGATTTCATAATTACCAGCCTTAAAACGTGAAAGCAGATTAAAATTTGGCACAAAAGGTCTTAGTCTAGTAACAAATTCTTTAAACTAAATTTTATTTTTAAAAATCTACCTAATATCACAGGAGAATGTGGGCGTATATGTACCTATATACGTATACACACATATACATACACACATATATATACATATATACACACACACATACATACATACATAGACTATTTTGAAATAATTTCTCCCATGTAGCAAAAAATTATTATCAATTTCAAATATGAAATTTGGATAGAAATTAACTAATAATATGCTTAAAACTATTCTTAAGTGACTATAATCTCAAAAAGCAGATAAAAATGCACAGAACTTTTAAACAAGATCTTTAATATGCATAAAACTCTCAATACATATTTAACCAATAGACTGGAATTCTTCACTATTGGGTATGTTAATACATTAAAAAAAATTACATGCCCCCAATTGCATATAATGAGGCTGTAAATCCAAGGGTTCCAATGACAAGTCAACCAAGCCAAAGTGGTTTGTTAACATTACCAGAATCCCCAAAATAGCATTAGAACCTTCATTTCTACAGATTTGGGGGTTGTTATATGTGCAAAAGAATTAAGAGGTGCTAAATTCCTTGTGACTATTAAAAAGCCACTTTAAACATTGCGTAGTTGCAAAAAGCCATTTTCTTTCCCCAAAATTCACATTCATTCTAGTTTTGCTCTTTCATGACCCTTATTTTTACCTACTCCATCCTCTCCTGAACTCAGACTGAAAAACGATAATGCTGATAATCTCTCACAGGCTTCACATACAATACTAGCAATATTTGTCTAAATAGGTGTTTATTCTTTGGATCCTCTCCAGTATTGCAGGTAGATATGCACTTAAAAACATGTCACGAAAAGTTCATTTTTATCACAAAAGACAAAAAATTCAAATACTCTAGGCTTTTGTTTACACATTAAGATAGAATCCCAACCACAAAGCAGGGTACCCATAACTCACACTGCTGTTCATAGAAAAATAAAAGGCAAGAAAATAAAAAATAAAAGAGAAAATATCAGCTGAACGTTCAATTGAACTCTTGGCTTTCCTCTTTATGTCATTTCAATAATTTTTTTAAATGTTCATAACATACTCATTTTCTGCATGACCATAGAATGTTTTGGCACATTAACACTGTGACACAATAAATGTTAAAAAAAAATTTTAAACCCATCTATTAACCAATACTCTTGTTTGTGGTGCATCGTCATTTTTTTACAGTTACTTAAATCAAATACACAAAGGTTTGTAACTGATTTACAGAAGTAGCAATCACAGATTGCAGAAATATATATCACTGAAGGGAAAAACTGCATCTTAGCAATTTTACAATCCAATGTTTTCTTGGTATCTCTATCATTTACAGGCTTCTTTAAATCTTGGTGTTTTTTTTTTTCTGTACAAAAACATATTTTTGCTTTCTTCATTCTTGATGAGATTTTTCTGCAGTGACTTTACATTCATACTGCAAAAAATTAAAAAGTTAACAAATGAAGCTTTCTTTTATAAAATGGCTTCCAGATAGCTATAAAGCTAAAATAAAGCTTTGCAGAATTATTAGAAAATGGCAAAAGAATATGGAGATACATCTACAGATAATTAAAGAGCTTAGTTAAAGGCTTAAAAGGCAGGAGGAAAGTACAACCTGTTTGCATAAATATGTGTGATTTAAGACTAGAATTACTAGTATAAAACAAAAAGAATAAGTAGGTCTTTTTGTATGATCATAAAGAAAAGAATGCACTAGCACATTAGGATTATTCTGTAAATCAAACACTGTTATATAAAGAAAATACTCTTAAAAATTTGAGCACAGGTTTTGCACAACTGATTGAAGATAACAGAAAGTACTAGACATGGTAATTAGATGTCATGATTACTAAAGACAATGAATTAATCTAACTTGCTCAAAAGCAAATGAAGATGGTCTCAATGGAGTAGCTTTGTAAAAATTACTAATACCCTAAATCCAACAAAATGGCAGAAAAATGTGGCAACATTTACCAATGAGTTTTTAACTCAGAAATACTCTGAGTGTACCTGGAACACAGGTACACCGCAAACTCAAACTAAAAGTAATGTGTTGGTCACATAAATCCTTTCCAGTTTCTCATTTAATGACATTTATCTTTTTTATATCATTTCGACCCAACGGCTCCTACAAATTATTCATTTCAACATATTCCCACAGTAGACAGATCTTTAAGAATTTTGTCTTCACAAACCAAATTTCTTTAAAGTAATAGGGGACCGTGAAATAAAACATGCCACTAACAAAAATACTACACAAATAAACTTCAACTTACCATAGCCAGCTGTCGACCAATGTTTCCCATTGTTATGCCACCAGCAAAAAATATACATGGTAACCAAGAACGAACATAAAGAAAATCTGGAGATGTATATCTAGAATGAAAGAAATAAATTTTAGTGGCACAGAGAAAAAGGAAAACTACAACCAGAACAATTTGACTTAGCAAGAAAACTATCATGAAAATAATAAATTGAATGTACTCAATTTCTAAATATGTTTAAATTTAAAATCTCTTTTTCTTTTCATTCATCATAAACCTCCACCAAAAAGACAAATACTTACTGATAAACTCCATTATAGACTAGTAGTTGAGTGACCACGGTTGCCAAGAAAGCAATTCCTACTCCAAGGCCAAAACCACTTCGTGATCTATCAAAAGTCCACCACAGACCAATGGATAGTGCAGCTAGTGTGAGAGACAACTGTATATTGTTGTCAAAATCTACTTTCTGGGATTACTGTTAAGGATTCATTTTAAAATTTCCAACCAAAGCAAAACAATGGCATTTTTCTAAATCAACAGAAACATTGGACTGGATTCTACTTGTGAGAAAGGAGTATTAACTGTGCACTTTCAAATATACTGTTTTTCACTTCAACAGAGAACACTTTAGCGCATGAGAAATTAGTAACATTACCATCACTATTTACTGAGGTAACAGAGGACATGGACAATTTAATAAACAGAATATGATACCCTTTAACATGTCCCAAAAGTAAACAGTGTATCCTTTCTTCAATTACAAGATCAGGTCTAATTCCATGATACATGATTTTCTCTACTAAAAATATATTTGAAAGCTTCTCAACACAGGTCTAAAAATTAATATACAGCTTTAGGGCTGGGTTTTTTTTTTTTGGCTTTAAAAAAAAGTCCTCATGAGATTATTTCTGAAACTGGTTTAGAATTACTTGAGAATCATACAGGAATTTGAAAATAGAAGAGTTGACAGCTATTTAACAGGGTACCACATTTTCTATGTGATTTACTGACAGACACATTTTATAATAATGCAGTTCAGAAACAAGAGTACCAAGGACACAGTATGCCTTTCTATTATGTCAACTGTTCTAGTTTTAATTTGTTGTGGATAAAGCCTTGAAATGGGCATTATCTTGCAACCTGTCACGTTATTTTGGTGTCTGAGACTTTTTGGTATAGGACAGTTAGCTCAAGTGATATTTTATTTCAAGCACCTACTTAAGCATCTATTCACAAATGTGTGGCTCTTTTCTTTCCCAAATCTCTTTTTACAAAATAGAGCTTTGCAAATTCAATTTTCTCATTTCTTTGCTAAAGGATTATACTAAAGGTATTAATTTCAGATGTCATTAAAAGGGCATTATCTATGTCCCACAAGGCCACACTATGGCTCTTCAGACATATGAAGCTCTCTGGGATTGGGGGTAGGGGGGAGGTGTCCAGTGTTTCTCTCGAGACCATCTAGTTCTGCCTTCACTGCACAGAAAGACAAGCACAGTAGACAGCATTAAAAATATCCCACAAGGAGCTCTCTTTTTCCTTTCAACATATCCTATTGCTTCTCTTCTCCTCCCAGCAACCAGCACTTCTTCTACCTCACTTAGCCTGAAGTGTTCAGTAACAAAGGATTAGTCGGGTGCAACTCTCCAAGGTTACTAAGTGTGGTCATTCATTGTCTAGGTTTAGATTGTACTATAACCTGGTTTATAGCTGTACTTGATGGAAAAGCTTTTCTTATCCTTCAGTTGGCAATAAACTTAACAGTCCAAAATAAAGCTCATACTGTTCTCTGATTTCTAGTAAGCAGTAAACATACTGCTAGAGTATGAAACCTGGCACTGGATGGATCCATTTTAGATCTCATTCAAGGAGTTTGGTTGGTATCATTAGAGGTGAGTATCACAACACACTTGAAAAAGAGCAATAGAAAGATATGTCCCAGTATGTCTCAAAATGCAATGTGCCTTTAGAAAGTCCAAGAGATTAAATACCACATTCTCACAACACAAACAATGGCTATAGACCTTAAGATAAAGGCAATAAGGAAAAAAGGAACAAAACTTAAAAATAAAGAAAAATTAATAGAAAGAAGGAAGCCTCTGGTAATTTTCCCACTAAAGAAAGGAAGAGAAAAATTAGTTTAAAATAAAGCAGGATCATTCAGATTTGAAATAGACCTTTTTTCATCAGTAAAGGAAATTGGACCTAAATGATATCAGTGTAACATAAACTCCTTTGAGGCAGAGATTATTTCCCTTTTTGTCTTTATATCATTAGTACAGTGCTCTGCACACAGTGACTACTTATTAAACTGCTACCTTTAAGGTCTCTTCTGGGCAGCTAGGAAGTGCAGTGGATAGAATGCCAGGCCTAGAATCAGAAAGATCTGAGTTCAAATATGATCTCAGACACTCACTAGCTACGTGACCCTGGCCAAGTCATTTGACCCTGTTTGCCTCAGTTTTCTCATCTGTAAAATGAGCTGGAAACGGAAATGTCAAATCACTCTAATATCTTTGCCAAGAAAACCCCACATGGGGGGGTCACAAAAAGTTGGACACAACTGAAATGACTGAACAATAAATAAAGGTCTTAGAGCTCTAAAATTCTACTTTCTAAGTCCCTCTTAAGCCTATATGATTTATTTTCTACATGACCACAAAATTCAAAGGACTGAATAAAATTAACATCTTGAGACTGTTCAAAAGAGAAAGAATAAATTATCAATGTGGAATCATAATAATGGCCCACAATGTCATCTCAAAGATTTTCATTCATTCATATGCTCTATGCACAAGGGTATATTTGCATAGCCTAGACATTTATTAGACCCAAAAAATAACATTTCACCTTAACATAAAAACTCTAATTTCTTAAAATTTGGAAGGAACAGAAAAGATTATTTCCTACCCTCCCTCTAGTTACTCTTTCACAGTTGACCTCTTAAAATTATAGTAAGTCACAACACAGACCACTATTCTCAGTGTTCCCACTCCAAGGTTCTTGCAATTGCTACTCTCAAGCACTATAGCTTACAGTGTTTGAAACAGAAAAAGATAAAGGACATTTCTTAATACCTCCACTAGAGCAGAATCAAGAACAACACATCTAGGTTGAATCCTACGAGAGGGAGAGAGTTTTTATGAGGTTGTTTAGTTTGTCTGCTCTGGAGTAGAAAACAGAGCCAGGAAAACATGGGCTCACAGAATTACTGCTGGAAAGAATCTCAGAGGCTTCTTGTCCAACCCCCTCATTTTAATGATGCAAATAGGACCAAAAAGCCATGACTTGTGACTTGCACAAGGTTCACTCAGGTTTTTAAGTGATAGAGGAAGTATCTGAATTCAGGTTCTGAGTCCAAATCCAGGACAAAATGATTCCTACAGCTCCTGAACTCCTCCACGTAGGTCCCAGGGTGCCAACAATGGTTTAGATAAGGAAAAGGATGAGTCACAAGGTAAATCGGGGAGGAGGGGAGGAATGGGGAAAAGAGTTATATAAAAAAGGCAAGGAGATCTGAGCAATAAGAACAAAGAAACTGAAAAATGGCCTATGATAAAAGCACAGGAAGGGAAGGAGAGCAGGTAGTCAAGATTACCCCAACCCCCTTCTACATTACAATAATCAATGAAAATGCACTGCCTCCAATTTTGGAATGGAAGTCAACTAGTAGCTCAAAGGATGGGTGATACGCCTGACATAACCTATTAGCAGTTAATATGAAAAGGAAAGAGGCATTTAAGAGTACAGTAGCCTTTGCTCATTATGCCTCCACATCCTTCTTCATTTTCCACTCCCCAGAAAAAAAAGGGTACACAAAGGCCAAGAAGAAAAATTGTGATTAAAAACAATTATTTTAAAACCCTGAACTTCTATTTATATTAGTGATTTTGTATTGAGATAATATCCAAAATTAATGAAAATGATTAGACTACTGATCCCAAAGAGTTAAGATTGCATGTATGTTTAAGAATTTTACCTGTCAATATCTAGTTCACTGTTTCTACTTATTCTTGTTTGGGGGAAGTATTATTCTTTTGGTGTTTTGTTGTCATTTATTAAGACAAACAAATAACAGTCTACCTTTCAAATATTTTATAGCTTCTTAAAATTCTGACAAGGCAGAAAAAGACAAAATTTAAAAGTACCCAAACTCTATGCATTTCTTAAGGATAAAACATAAAAGAAACATCCTTATTTTAAAAAGAAAAGAAATTCTTAAGAACATGGTTTCACTCTTGAAGTTAATAAACTAGATGTAATAAACTTAATCCAAAGAACTAACTACTGAAACTGTGAACAGGTTTAAAAGATGCATCTGAAAATTACGTATTTTAAGGTAACACTTCACCTACATAACTACATAACTGCTCCCATGATGTTTTAACAATACATTTCAAATTCTCTTTATGAATAAGTGGGAATATCAAATTTTGACAACAGTTACACTGAAAGGGGCTGTTTAACCTTTGGTTCATAGGAAGCTGCTTTGTTATTATGCATTTCATTACAGTGAAAAGGATACAGCACTGGCATGATTTATACCAACAAAGACTGCTACACATCGCATTACACTGGACCACTCTCTTTTAAATTTATGTGGCTCTCCCAGATGCCTGTCAATGCAGGGGTATAATAACCCAATCACAGCTGTGGAAAAAGGAGAGAGAAAATTAAGCCATCTTCACTGTAGCACTGGGAGATTCCAAAGCTAAAAGACTTACTATAACCAAAACAAGCATTTAAAAGCTCCTTTTTAAAAGCTTTTCATCAAACATTAAAATTTTAAACTTGACTAAAATAAAAATGAGAACAATACTACTGAAGGAAACATTATTAACTACTATAGGATATTAATTACAACTGGCAAAAGTTTAACAATTTTTCAAGCTATGTTTTACAATTTAGCAAATTAGACTACATTCATTTGAGTTTTCTATTACTAATTAGTATGATACAAAATAGTTTTAAAAAGATAATCAACTACTTTGTACAATCGTCCCTCTAAGCAACGAACGAACGAACTTGTAGCATCAAATACTACATATCTGACGTAAACCGAGATGGTATATATTATATTTACATGATGTACTGATGACCTAATTCCTGTTTCTGGCAACTATCTATAGTCTAACTTTTTAGGCACCATCCCACCCAATCTGGTCTGACAGTACCATTTCATCAATAAGGTGACAAAAAAAATACATATAAAATTCATTACACACATACATTAAAAAGCAAACCATGACTTAAGAGTTGAATCTATAGCTCAAATTTTAAAGCACTTTTTATCTAGTGGATAATTAATATTTACTGACTGATTAAAGTGACTTCAAAGAGACAAAATACATAATCATAGTAACATTTCTTAGTCTAGAAAAGATAACCCTGCAGTGCTAAGTAGGCAATGACACAGCAAACATTATAAACAAGCAAACCAACAAACCATAAGGCAATTTGATGTAGCAGAAAGAGCACTAAATCTGGAATGAGAAACCTGGCTGTGCTGCTAACTAGCCCAGTGAACTTTCAAGTAAGTCCCTTAGCCTCTCTGTGCCAGCTTCCTTGGCTACAAAGTGGGGATAGATAATATTTACAATTCCCTTCCTCACAGGACCATTGTGAAGAAAGCCTTCGTTAAGTTTTAAAGTGCTGTTACCAGTGGGCAGCTAGGTGGGACAGTAGATAGAGAACCTGCCCTGGAGTCTGGAGGACCTAGGTTCAAATCCAGCCTCAGACACTTGACACTTACTAGCTGTGTGACCTTGGGCAAGTCACTTAACCCCACTGCCTTGCCAAAAGAACAAAAACAAAAACAAATAAAGTGGCAATGCCTTAAAAATGGAAAATATTGTTTGAGACGTGGAACTTGCTTGCCCTAATCTCAATACAAAACACTTGTTAATGTGTTTATTTTACCATTTTTCAAATGGTAGAGAATTTGTCATTTTGTTTATTTTACCATTTATCAAATAGTAGAGAATTTGTCACATCTGAAGAAAAGAACCCTAATGAACCAAAATTTTTTTTCAGCAAGTTCTAAGAAGCAAATATATTTCCACGTGCCAAATTCAACTGGAAATAGATTAAGCATTTTCAATTTACCAATCTTCCTAAAAAGGGTCATTATACTTCCTTTCTAGTAATAAAGACACAACTGTCAGTAGAGAAACATGATTACAATTTCAATATAACCCATGGCTTGTCATTCAAACACTGCACCAAAGTCTAAAAGTCAGAGACGTTCAGAAGCTCCCCTTGCCTGTCTGGATATGTTTCACAGGTAACGCATCCAACCTTCAAGGGAAAAAAAATTGGATCCATTAATAACCAAAATCACCTGCTAGCTGACTAGTGAAGCAGCATTCGAAACAAGATGGTGTGACCACCCGCCCATCTGGAGGTAAGATGTTGCAGCAATGTAAGGTTTTGTTTTGAGGATTTTTTTTTTTAAACACAGAGAACTGTGGGCTGTGACTTGACCTGAGTGTCTATTGAGTACATAGATGAGATACAGAGCTTCACACCTAGGATTCAACAGTGGGAGAATTTCAGTATCTGATAGTAAATTTTAAAGTTAAAGATTATGTTATTGAAAGTAAATTAAAAATCCTTAGAGACCGAGTATTTCAGAAGTCCTATACAATAAATTTGACAACATAGCATGGATTGATCCATCCTAGCCAGTAATTCAAATGCAACTGATAGGACATTGATTCTTTTTTCCTCAGGAATTTATGAAATAAACTATTTTGCCTGTCTTCTTTTTGGTTTCTTCTTGTGTCTGAGTGAAATTGACTAAGATCAGGCATTCCAAGTCAATTTTCCTCAGCAGCTGACGCCATAGGTAAAGAATTATTGCATGGAAAGTCCTGACATGTCTGTGCAAAGGTACAAATAAGTAAAAATGACTATATTTTTATGCACGTGGTACAAGACTCCCAAGCGAGAGACAACTGAAAGAGAGGAAAAACAGAAAAAGGAATTTAGACTGCCATTCTGCCATTTGCCAATAAAAATCAAATCCATTGAGTATGCAAGGCTCTCAGTTGTTCACTGAGAGAAGGAGAATTCTAGGAAACTTGTCACTTCTCATTACATGTCTTCTTTCTTTTAAATAAAGGTATGGCAGAGCTGGATAGCAGATATTTACAAAACTGTGAGCTGCCACTACTAAACTGTCTGAGAACTCAGTGGGAGTGTCTATGCTTCCCTTGCTCTCTGGCACTTTAATTCATATCTTAATAAAAAGCATGTAACTATGTTTTGTTCATGGCCATATAAAATTAAAGTCAGGCTAGTTGCTGCTCCAGCAGATATTTCTCCTATTTGGAAAAAAATTCTCACTCCATCTGTATGGGATTCATCTGTATGTAATAGTCATTCGTATTCTGCCAATTTATTAAAACAGAAGAAGCTTACAACATTATTAAGTCTCTGTTTCTCCACAACTACATATCTGAACCATGGGAGTCTACAGTTCTTTAATGAAAGAAAACAGCCAATTCAAATACATTTCTGTATTTAAAATCAAGGTTGAAAAGTCAAACAGTTCATGGGAAATAGGGCCCTCCTAAGCTCAGGACTAAAATGAACCTGGCTTCAAATTATGACTGACTATGTGATCAAGGGCAAATCATTTAGCCCATTTAAGCCTCAGTTTTCTTAACTGTAGAATGGGGATAATCCTACTATCTACCTCTCAAAGTTCTCTTAAGAAAGAACTTAGTAAACCTTAAAGGGATATTTAAATATAAGTTGTCCTTGGGAAAAAAAAAAGACACTGGCCCAGGAAATTCAACTTACTAGGCACCGAAAAGCCAGATGACAATAAGTTCCCTTTCACTGGGGTGGGAAACTTGCAAATTGTAGAACCTGTGGCTGTTTTTCTAGAGCTCTACCACCCCCTGAAGATTTTCCTCACCACTTCCTAACAGTAAGAAGTCAAAGTACATGAACAAACAGTTCTCAAAAGAAGAATATAACCATATCATAATTACCATTAGAACACTCTAAATCACTAAAAATAAGACATGCAAATAAAATAATCCTAAGGCTTCACCACAAACTCAGCAGACTGGCAAAAGTGACAAAGGATGGGAATAGTCATTGGTGAAAGGGCTGTGGGAAGAAGGGCACACCAGTGTATTGTTGGTAGAGCTGTGAATCAGTACAATCATTTTGGAAAGCAATATAAAATTATGCAAATAGAGTGACTGATCCATACCCTTTGACTCAGAGATTCCACTAATTAGGCATATATCCCCAAGGTCATTCATTGATAAGAAGAAAGCCCACATATACACCAAAATATTTATAGCAGCACTTTAGAAGAGGCTAGGTGGGACAGTGAATAGAACACTGGGCCTGGAATCAGGAAGACCTGAATTCAAATCCAGCCTCAGACACTTCCTAGCTGTGTTACCGTGGGCAAATCACTTAACCTTTGCCAGCCTGACTTTCCTAATAGAACCCACCTCTCAAAGTTGTTGTGAGGATGAAATGAGATAATACCTACAAATTCTAAGCACAGTGCCTAGTACACACAAGGTGCTTAATAAATGCTCATTTTCTTCCTTTCTTTCCTTCTTTTTGCTTCTTTCTTTCATTCTTCTTTCACTTTTTTTCCTTTCTCCCTTCCTACCTTCCATAGAAGCAAAGAATTGTAAACAAAAGAGATGTCCACTGATTAAGGAATGGCTAAGCAAATTATGATATGTGAACATAATACAATATTACTGTACTGTAAGAAATGCTGAATATGGTAAATACAGAAAAGCAAGGAAAGAATGGCTAAGTGAAGTAAGCAGAGCCAAGAAAATATACACCATGACTACAATAATGTTAATGGAAAGAACTATCATCAAATAATCAATTGAATTAAAATAATCCAGGGAATACCACAAAATTATAGAGAATAAATATGACCCTAAAGAAGAGCTACAAGAAGACACCTCCCCCCATTCCTCTGAAGGGGGGAAAGTTCCATGGGTATAGAATATTGCATATATTTTCAGACTTTTTGGATGTGTTGATCTACTGTGGCTGATTTTTTTCTCTTCCTTTTTCTTTTTTTCCCTTTAAAAACCAAAGATATCAACAAAAATTTGTTTTAAAAAAGATTTTCCTCATCATCTTGTTTTCCTCATCTTTTCTTCCACCAATGACTACCTTCAGTAATGACATTCAGCAAATGACAGTCAATTTAATTCAGCAAAACTTTATTAAACTCCTACTATGTGCATATTGTACTAGAACCTAGGGTTTCAAAGACACAAAGGAAATAGTCTGCAGTCTCAAGTAGCTTACGTTCTACTAAAAGATATCATGTACACAGATGAGTAAAATCAAAGAGGAAGAAAACATCAAGAGCTTGGGGAAAGAGGGCAGGTGTTAGAGAGAACGTGCCTCCAAATTAAGCCTTGAATGAAGACAAGGTTTTATGAGACAAAAATGAGGAAGGAATGCATTCCGGGTATGCAGGATAGCTTTTGCAAATGTAGGTGATGTCACGTTAAGTTTAGGAAACTACTCATAGCCAGTCTGGCTAGAATGTACTGTCAGTAAAGAAATACCAGTCCAGCTATGTCCTTCTCCTACTCAATAACCTCCAGTGGCTCCCTACTGACAACTCTAGGTATAAATATTACTTCATCTTTACCTTTCATTCTTCTTTAATTTCTAGTTTTGTGTAATAATTATAGCAGTACATTCGTATAACTTACAAATAAAAATAGATATACATGGGGGGGGTGTGCTCAAATGTTTTACTGATAGGAGTTTACAATCAAAGATATTTAGCAATCCTCATTGAAGACAGTGGGAAGCCAATGAGGTTTTTAAACGGGTGGGACATGATCAAATCAGTCTGAAAATCAAGACCCCCTACTCTAGGCCTTTCTTTCTGAAAACTTATACCATCATATTCAAATTGACAAATTTAGAATGATTAACATTAAAAAGCAGAAAACAGGGACAAGGGAAAAGCCAAGACAGTCTCATACTATAATTGACTTCTATTTTTCATCTCTGAAATTTTCATCTTTATTTCTTGAGGAAGAATTAACCCAAAATAATGTGTGATAGGTAACTAGAGGAGGTAGAGGCAATATGGCAGAGTAGTGGGAACCAGTACAGCTGAGCTCTCCCCACCTAAACTCAGCCAAACAAGCCTAGAAAAAACACCAGATATAATTCTGATGGGGAAATTCAAGAAAAAGCCACAGTGGGCCATTTTCTCAGGGAGACAGAGAAGTCTCCCTGACATTGGGACTGGGTTCAAGCAGGAGTACTGGACCACAGTAATACCCAGGTAGAGGCTGAGCACCAGGGCAAGAGGAGGTTCCACACCTAAACTTAGGTACCATGACAGAAACAGGTGCCATCTGGCAATTTTGCTGCTTACTATTCGGTTTCAAATCATAGATCTAGGGCAGAATGAGGAAGGGACTGGGGTTCAAGGGTGGTATTCCAGGGAAGAGAGAAGGACAAGGCACAGGGCAGTACTCTGAGAAGGAATAAGTTCAAAGGCAAGCAGCAGTGGTGGCTCAGACCTCTGCAGCAGAGTGCTATCTCAATTCCAACTTCTAACCCTGTTGGAAGCCTGAAGGAATAACTAAGGCAGGAATCCCAGAACAAAGCCTACAGTTCTGTCACTTTGAACCAGCAAGGCTTACCATGTGGCTGGTAGGAGCAGCTGAGCACAGCAGCAGTACATTGGTGCTCAGACCTAAACCCACGTCAGGAACATGCAGAGTTCATACCAAGGAGTTAGCAATCAGACTTTGCCCTAAATCAGACTACTATGGGAGCACTGAAAGCCTGCAGGTTTTCCAGCCTGATTTGTTCATAAATGCCTAGAATAACACAACACTCAGTACTGCAAGAAAGCAGCAGCAAGACCAGACCAGACCTCCAGAAATGTACAGAGCTTGGTCTTAACATCAAGTCTGAAGTCAGGAAGTAGTCAGAAGAATAAGCAAACAAAAAAAGAAAAGAACTGCACCATAAAAAACTATTATGGTTACAGGGATGTCAAGACACAAACCTAGACAAAAAGAATGAGTCCAAAACATCTAGAAGCAAAGCACCAGGGAAACACACATCTTGCACAATAATTTAACTAGAATTCCTGGAAGAAATGGAGGAAGAGTTAAAAAATACATTTATCAATGAAATGAGATTGCTAAAGGAAAAAAAATTGGAAGAGAGATGAGAGCTATGGAAGAAAGAATCAGAAAGTGAATTAACAGCTTAGCATAAGAGGTACTAAATCTTGGCCAAATAGGATACTCCCTGAAAATCAGAATCTACTATGCCAAAGTCAATGACGCCAAGAGACAACAAAAAATATTAAAACAAAGTCAAAAGACTGAAAAAAAAAATAAAAGAAAATCTAAGGTATCAGAAGGAAAACAACTGACCTGGATGACAGATTGAGGAAAGAAATTTAACTCACTGGACTACCTGAATTCCGTGATTAAAAGAGAGAGCCTAGACATAATATTTAAAGAAATTTTAAAAGAAAATTACCCAGATCTCTTAGTCACCTCCTGAAAGAAACCTAAAATAAAAACTCCCAAGAATTTTATACAGCCCAAATTTAGAGCTTCCAGGTCAAAGGAAAAACACTGCAAGCAGCCAGAAAGTAAGAATTCAAGTACTGAGGAGCCACAGTCAGGATCACACACAATTAAACAGTTTTCACTATCAAGGAGAAAAGAGCTTGGAAAATGATATTCCAGAAGGCAAAGGATACTAGCTTTCAGCCAAGAATAATTTATCCAACTAAACAGAGTATAATTCTACATGGGAAAAAATAGATTTTTAGTGAAAGAGAGGACTTCAAACATTCCTGATTAAAAGACCAGTGCCGTAAAGAAACTGAAATTCAAACAAAGAAGTTTAGAGAATCATAATTGGCAAATATAACAGAACAAATTTAAGAGACTAAACAAGAATAAACTGGTTACACTCTTATATGGGAAGTTGATATGTGTTCCTCTGAACCCTATCATCATCAGGGGTCACAGAGGGAGTTCAACTAAATAAGGCCCCTGAGAATAATTCTGCTATATCTTGATCTTAAGAGAACGGAAAGATAGAGGGAAAGGAATAGACTAAGAGGGAAAGGAAGGTAAGAGAAAATTTTCTCACATAATCAGAGTATGCAAATAGAGATTTATACAAGCAAGGGAGTAGAGGGGGCAGTGACACTTCAATCTGACTCTTATCTGAAATGGTCAAAGGAGGGAAGAATATATTCACACACACAGTTTGGACACAGAAACACATTTCACTCAACAGGGAAATAGGAGAGAAATGGAAGATGGGGAGGAAATAAAGGGAGGATAGGTTAAAGTAGGGATTAATTCTAAGCAAAATAAAACTCTAAGGTCATACAAAAACATTTATGGCTCTTTTCTGAGGTCACAAAGGAGAATCTGAGCAAGTGTCCATAAATTGGAAAATGGATGAACAAGTTATGGTATACAAACATGATGGAATAATATTGCGTTGTTAGAAATAATGAAGAGGATGGTTTCAGAGAAACTCAGAAAGACTTGTACGAACTGATGCAAAAAGTGAACAGAATCAAAAGAACTAGTACAATGACAACACCACAGTACAGATGACCAATTCTGAAAGACTTTAGGAACTCTAATAAGTGTTATGATGAACCACAATTCCAGAGGACTAATGATGAAACATGCTATTCACCTCCTCAGAGAGAGGTGAAGGATGCAGAATGAGACATATTTTTTTGTACACTGCCAATGCAGAAATCTGTCCTGCTTGACTATACTTGTTTATAACAGGGGTTGTTTTTCTTTTGTTCTCAATGGGGTGGAGAAGGATGAAACAGACAGGAGTGAAGGCAAACTTTTGCTGATCAGAGGGAGAAATATACATTTATTTATAAATATATCACATATATTAATATATTATAGAAATATATTTTTAAAAGAAAAAAACCGGAATCTAAATTTTCTAACTCTATTCCCCTTCTTTGTCTCTCATGCTTCCTGGAACTGCAATAACTTTCCCAGTGTGAAGTTGTCACAGCTTATGTATATCAACAAAGGAAAAGGGGAAAAAATTGCAAAATGAATAAAAAGTAATGTTTACATTTCATATTTTATTTTCTGAATTTATATGAACGGATATAGTTACTACTAATACTAGCTAACATTTATAGAGCATTTTAAGGTTGCAAAGCTCTTTATATACATTATCTTATCTGACTACCTTACCAGCCCTGTGATGTAGATGCTATTATAGTCTTAATTTTATACACAGGGAAACTGAGGCTTAGAAAGATTACGGGACCTGGAAAGGGTCACACAGCTTGTGTCAGAGACAGTGCTTCCTAACTCCAAATCCAGCACTCTTGCCACTATACCACAATACCTCTCTAGTAAGCAGAGCCTAGAAAACAATGTACACAACAACAAGAATGATAATTGAGGGAACTTTAAAAATTGCTGAATGCTCTGCAATTAAAATGATCAAACTTAGCCCCAGAGAAGACATGAAAACGTATACCTCCCTCCCTTCTCTGCAGAGGTAGGGGTGTATATAGATTGTGGGATGTTTGATATGCTGGTTACTTTGCTGTACTATTTTTTTTTTCTTTCTTACTCTTTATGACAAGGAAGGAGATATATCTCTCCTACATAGGAGGATAGAAGAGTGACAGATTTGGAAATAAAGTTGATTTTTAAAAGATCAATTTTTAAAATAAATTTCTTTTTTTTCAGGTTTAAGACTTAAGTACCTTTTTTATAGGGAGAAAGGACCACAGAGTCAATGCTACCTCAGCTCACTGGTCCAACATTTCTTCATAGAGTACATTGGAAACTGAATGTCGCATATTTTATCAGACATGGTTGATGAGTCAGTTTGTTTGGCTTGGCTACATATCTTTGTTAGAAGGAAAGATTCCATGTGGGGATGGGAGGAGGTATTAGAAAATGACAGACGTAAATAAGAAAAAAAAGCATCAATAATTTTTTTAAAAAGTTACACTGGATAAATGTTCCTATGTCCAGCGTGTGGGCACTAACCACAGTCCAGTACTGGTCAAGCTTGGCCCCAGATCTGCGTAGGACAGAAGCAGTGAATACTTACTCACTCTTCCCCTTCCAAAACACAGGCAGAAGCAAGCAGCTGGCAACTCCTTTAATTTAAATCTTGATTTATCTTGGAAAGAACAAAGCAACCATGGCTGCCAGCAAATGCTTCTCTGGGCCTAAGCAACATTCTTTGTTCTTTCTAGTCACTACCAGAAAACAGAAACAAACTAGTTTGGAATTCAATCTGTTCCCTTGGTGAGTTAGGGTCAAAAATTTAGAACTCTACATTTAAGAAATGTCTAAGTAAGAATCAGACACATGGAGATATAAGCAGGGACTACAAGACAGTACCACAGTATTAATAGCTACTGAGCCTAAAGAGGCGGGAAAAAGATATTAGACAGGCAGCTTAGAAATAATATAGGCTTATAAATACATTAGAGATTTGCTTTAACACTCCCTTGGTTCTTCAGCAACTATATCCTTTGGAATAGCATTCAAGAAAGCTTCACTTTAGAGTAAATTTTGTAATGTACTAGAATCTTGCCAGAACATTTTTCCTGGGATACATGCAACAAGTCTGTGACACAGTTGATTCCATTTTACAATAAGATACTTCTGGCACTTTTAATAACTGGTTTCCACTGAATGAAATATGAGTCTCCATATTGCATTGAAAGATTTCAGTTAATTTTACATATACCAGGAGAATTAAAACAGACACATTTAAATAGTCTGACAGTTTTCTCCTAAATTCTCTTCTACTAGATTTACAGAAGGCATGATTCAGTAAGAATCTTCAATAATTCAAAAAGGTTAAAAGCCCAAAACCTATTCTTACTAAAAACTCAACACCAAATAAGCTCATGTTAAAGAAGCCAGTTAGTAAAGATAGTCACCTAATAAAAAGAAAGTCAGGATCTACTTTCCTTACTTATTCAAGTATTTATTCCTTTTAAGCTATTATAATTCTAACATTATTAGAAACAACATGCCTGGGGGGAGAACACTTTTGTGCACAAACTTTAAATATAACATAATTAGGTTTCAAATGTCAACAAAACTTTTCAATTTATTTTTAAAATCTCAATACCTTGTTTTACTTCAAAAACAAAAGCAAGACCAGATTAGCATATGCAAAAAGCCAATCAAAAAATTAAACAATGACATGCATCTTCAAAATAACCCCAATGAAACAGATGTCACAATATCCATTTTAAAGGAAAAGTGAGACTGAAAGCTTATGACTCATGACACTAGGAGAATTGACGTCAAATCTAGAATCAAAAAGGTAAAATATTATTTGTTCAGAGCACACCATTCTCATTTATTTTAATTCCATGCTAAGCATTAAAGATAACTTCTACACCTACCTGAAGCTGTGCCACAGCATGGTGGTACCCACCATGCTGAAGAAAAGATGCTTGCAATCACATCAGGTGGAAAGAGTGTGACATTTCTCTGAATCTGAAGTAGATTTAATACTAATGCAAGAAACACTCCAATCAAAAACAGAACTACTCCACGAATCACCAAGTTCATACTCCGACTAGTGACAGAAGAAATGTATGGCCCACACTTTGGGGGCACAGATGATGCTGTCTCTCTCTCTGCCATAGTTTCATAAGTTCAATAACTGCTAACAATCACAGTAGATAATAGACTTTTCATCAGTACTTCATCTTGTCCTAAATTAGAATCTACCAAAAATCCTGCAAAAAAAAAAAAAAAAAGATAAAGGCGAAAAAATCAGCATGAATAACTGTTCAACTTTTTGGTAAATTACTGAAGAGGTTAAATTATAAAATACTGGATCCCAACTCACATAAATAGTACAATTATCTACTGAAGAAAGTTAATTTTAAAAGATACAGTGTAAATGATAATGAAAAATTGTTGTTCAGTTGTTTCAGTGGTGTCCGAATCTTCATGACCCCATTTGGGGTTTCATGGTAGAGACACTACAGTAGTTAGCCATTTCCTTCTACAGCTCATTTAAAGATGAGGAATTCAAGCAAACAGGATTAAGTGACTTGCCCAGGGTGACACAGCTAGTTAAGTGTCGGAGGCCATATTTGAACTCAGAAAGTAGAGTCTACCTGACTCCAGGTCCAGCACACTAGCTATTGCATCACCTAGTTGCCTGAAATGAAATTTAACTTAAAAAAATATTGTTACAGCTTATTTGTTGAGGAAAAAAACAGTGAGAAAATTATAACACTGAAGAATTTTATAAAGGGTTAGAATGAACAATGGAGAGAAGTGAGTATGTCAAACTTCTATAAGTTTGGACTTCGCAGAGTCAATCATTTCTAATTCTTTCATTTCCCCTTAGTTATATAGATAGCTGGTTGTGAGAAGTTAGTACATTCTAAGATGACATTGCCATTTAGTTCCTTTTTATAACACAAGTTGATCTGCTCAGGTATAACAACGTATTAAGGTGTAAAAAAAAAATATTTTTTCTATCAAGAGAAAAAGGTCTGTCTTCAAATTGCATTGTCTGATTTTCTGGGGTAGCTCATATGATTGATTTAGAGAACACAAATGAATTCTGTAAAGTACAGGCTGACCTTGGTTACCGATATATACAGGACCTCATCAGCATGGACTCCAAGAACAGACAAGAGGGTCTTTAGAATAAGGTCTTAGGGTGTTAGTTTTTCCATTTCTAAAAGAATAAAACCTTTTCATTCAATCATTTTCTCTTGCATGAGTCAATGTTTAAATAACTAAGATACATAAGCAAATGACATCTGGAGTTATGGCAAACTAGTAATGCTTAATTTTATCCTATTCAGACCTTAACTGAAGAAATCCTCAGATTGGCCAGATTTCAATTCCTATTGCAAAATACAAATTCAAATGAAAATAAAAGTCCATGTCTAAATATCTTAAAAAGGAACTGTCTAAATCAAACAATAAAGTATTTTCCCTAATTCTTTTCATTCAAGTTTATCAACCACTAGAGGTGATTTTGTGGGACACATGAAGCATATGCAATACATTTTAGAGTAGTCTCAACAGAAGAAACAAAACCAGCACGTTATAGACTGAACTATAATAAAGGCTTTTTCAAAAGTATCAGGTGATAAGTTGTTTTTTTTCACCAGTTATCTGAAAGGAACCTAATGGACTAACTTTCAAATACGATCCAAAAAGCTGTCTGAGAAGCTTCTGTGGAACTCACATAGTATTTTCCTACAGGAGAACAATGCAATTACCTTTCAAAGACCGTTATCAGTGTAGCTACATGCAGCACTTCCAAGTTACAATACTGTCTTTCTTGCTTTTGGAAAAAATACAGTGCTCGAGTTTTACAAAGAGTGTAGACATGCTTGCAAGACAATACCCAGTCCCAACTTATGAATAGGATTGTTCTAAAATTTAATTTTTTAGTTAGCAGTTTAGAAGTCTGATTGCATTTCCCAATAGAAATGTTATGTATTATACCATACGCATATGACATATAATGTATGTGTGTGTGTGTGTGTGTGTGTGTGTGTGTGGTTAGATGGCAATACCAGCTAGTTAATCCATACTGTTCTATAGCTCAAACTAGATATAAACCAGATCATGACAGGCAGTTTGCTAGAGGGTAAAGAATGATGGACTTAAGAGGCAGGAGAACTGGATTCCAATCCTGCTCTGACACTTAATTAGCAAGCAAGGGCAAGTCACTTCATTTCTCAGAACCTCTTTTCCTCATCATAAAATGGGAAATGAGGCTATGGCATAAAAAGCATTTTGTGAACCTTACAGCTCTATATAAATGTTATTATCATCATTTAGAAGACTGATTTCATAGGTTTTCACTCAGCTGCCCCAACATTAAGATGGGACAGGAGCGAGAGCCACTCACTCTCTGGAAGCGGATTCAGAGGGAGTTTCCATAAATGGAACTCCAGGACTTAATGAACAAGTGCTAAAACATATGTGTTCATAATATGTGAAATATTCATTAAGGTGGGGATTATCTCTATGGAGCAGAATTTATTTTAACAGTTTTGTCTTATGGCAGCTCCAAATGAGTTAGTTACTAAAAACATTAGAATATAACAATTTCAGCCATGTATTTCCACAGCATGGGCCCCAAAACACCATACTAATTTGAATACAGTCTATATTAAATAAATACTGTACTCTTAAAATGAAATCTCTTGGAAAGGAAAAAATACATACGTATACTGAAAAATAACACTAATTATAGATTACATTCAGGTTTTATCCCCTCCAGATTTAGGGAGGGAAAGCACAACCCATGTTCAAACTAATATAGTTGATAAGTATAGATATATATGCATGTATATATGTATGTGTGTGTGTGTTCTACCTTTTAGGGTAAACTGACATTCTAAAGCTTGAAAAACAAAATTGAGGACATAGTTTATATTTGGATTACTGTCAATATCTTTGAGAGGTTACCACAAAGTTTTTTGCCCTCTGCTCTACTGGCTAAGAGAATACTATCTGAGAAACTCAAAGTGATCTAACACCTCACTGATTTTCTGTGTGCATATCTCTAAAAATGGAAACATGTTTTATGTTAAGCAATTCTTAAGAAAACAACAGCATAAATGCTAAATTTTTAAGGTAAGGTCAAGCTTCATAGAAGCAAAAGCAAAGTATTGTGGAAAGAGTGCTGGTCAGAGGGCATGGACTTGAATTTCAGTTTCATTACTGTGAGCTTAGGCAACTCACTTAACCTAACTGTGCCTTAATTTCCTCATCTGTTAAACAAAGGAGTTGGACTAGACAATCTGTAAGGTCCTTTCAGATCTAATCTACGATACTGCAGTCACCAGTTAGGTGTTCTTAAGCTTTTTTGTATCACAGAACCCCTTTGGTAGACTGCTGAAACCTTTGGACCCCTTCTCAGAATAATGTATTTAAATACATAAAGTAATGTCAATTATATTGAAATACAGTTATCACAAGTTCATGAATCTCATATTAAGAACTCATTTAGAGCTTTTTAATCTCTTAACTTCCTAAAATTGTTTATTCTATTCTACTGCTACTGTTTACATAAGCCTTACCTGCTGCATTTATATAATTCTAGTTCATCTATATAATCTTATAACTGAGAGAATCCATTTGTTTCATGTAATTGCTTGAAAAAGGTCAGGGAAACTACATGAGAACACCTCTCTGAGTAGCAAAATAAAGGTTCCATAATTAATAAGAAGGTCAGAATAATTTAATATGGGAAATTTTAGGGACCCAACCCCAACCTTCTCATTTCAGAGATAAGAAAAGTGAAGTCCACAGGCCAAATTTTGCAAACAAACAAACAAAACAAGAAGTCTGCTAGAGAGCCAAGAATGCACCATCAAGCCTGGCCAGCAGCCTCAAAAACAAACTCTGTTGGTTACTAAAGGAACTGAGTCAAACAATTTAGGTGGATCAATGCTGATCTATCAACAGTATTTTTACAAAAAAAAAAAATCAAAGTGCATGTCTAATTACTGATTGTGGATTAAGAGTATGATTTCATATACAAATAGATAATATATATGGAATAATAAAATGTGGCCCACAGAATCAGAGAAATCAAGTCTGAAGGGCCTTCAGTGACCATTTAGTTTAATACACTGATTTTATATATGAGGAAACTAAAGTTCGGAGGTTAAGCAACAAGCCAAATGTCAAACAGGTAGTAACTGTTCATGTCTCTGGATCTGGGTTCTACTTCCACAGCAGTCACTATAAATTGTAATTAATTTTTGGACTAGGGAAATGAAATGATATTCCCAAGGTTACGCAGGTAAATGTTAAGGATCACAGGTAGAATCTGAACCCAGATCTTCTGACTCCAGAGTCAGTATTCTTTCCACTGTACCATGCTGCCTCCTGGGAGTCCTTAGAAAGTCACTTAAACAGGATGAAAAGTAAAGTCTTTTCCACTCTACAACAGGAAGACAGATATAGGATAAAATAGACATGATAGAGAAATTTTCATTTATAAGGTTGTATGTAAGTTAAGTTTTGCTATTTAACCACCTTTCCTTTCAGATTAATTTTTTCTTAAACAGTTGTAATGACATGCTCCTTGAAGGGAAAAAACACAACTGAACTAGAAGTCAGATGTGTTAGCTTGGTCAAGTCACAACCTCTGTGGGCCTAAGTTTCTTGAGTTGTACAAATGAGAAGGCTAGATGATTATTAAAGTTCTTTTCAGTGCTAAGGTATGATTGTTTTGTAGTAAACTGACAACTCTATTAAGAGTGTGGGACACAAGTATTATTACTAAGAAGTAATCAACCATTATAATTAATGACAATTTATATCACAGGAATAGGAAGGCTCTTAAGTCTTTTCATGAAAATAGGTACTGCAAAGTCACATAACAGGTAACTTTTAAGATTAACTTTTTAAGAATCAGATGCGACTTAACGACTACAAAACATTACAAAAATCAAACTATAGTACTCTCTGTGTTCAAATGATTACTAAAGACCCTATTCTACATGTATTTCCTAAGATAACCTGTATTAGAGTCTTCTGACAGAGAAGCTATAAAAATAATGAAGTCAAATTACTACCTCACTTCTCTTTCATATGGTTAATCACTGCAATGCTTTCTTAATTAGAACTGTATTCCTAAAATAGTAACATTATCATTAGACTAATTCAGCAAGTCTGGTAAACCAATCAGGTTAACTCTTCCTAAATTAAAACAAATTCAATTCGGAAGGTACCTAAGCAAAGTTAAATATTTTAACCTAAACACACTAAGGAAAAAGATATGCACCATAAAACTAGGGGGGAAAAAAACTTACTGTGGTCCACTTCACATTAAAATCTACTAAGCCTCTCAGATGCAAATGTGCACACTAGGATACACTCAGAAACCAGTAGCTAAAAGATTTTCCCATTCCATTACTGTTTTTCAATGCCAAATGCCGTTAACATTTGGAATTTGTTTTCACATGACATTTAAGTACTTCTTTTCAAATGAAAACATTTTACATCCTTTATGTTCAAAGATATCTACAAAAGCTTCAGCTATCATATTTTGGAAATCTCCCTCTTTCCAAATAGACATGTCATGATCCAGACACTTTACTCCAGAAGTGCTCTATAAACAACTTTGACAGAAAATGCTACGAAAAAAATTTCCAAGAAAAGAACAGATAGAGAAAAAAATGAAGGGAGAGTGAGTTAAAATCTGATTTTTCCTCTCTCTGATACCCACCAGTCTCCTCCCTTCCATTTTTTTGCCCAATGGTTTATTAGCCAAACCAAAAAGACTGAAATAATAATCTAATTACTCCTTGACCTATTTCTCTCTCTCAAAACAAACAAAAAAAGAGTACATTTTCCTTTGCCATTCTGAATTCATTTTTTTCCTAAACAAACTTCGGTAGCCGAGGAATTTACAGGAATCCCTACTCCACCCCTCCCCTTTGTAGCAATGTAGAAGAGATACACCTCAGAAAGAGTTCCGTAAACAAACAAAAAAAAAAAAGGTAACCACCTTGACCGTTTCCTAAAGCTTGTTTGGAAAAACTGCTGTTTCCCAGCACTAAGTTTCAACACTTCCTGGACAGCTGCAACCAATATAGTAACTACCAAGGCACTTCTATTCCCAAGGCTCACAGACCCCCTGCCAGTCACCAACATTCAACTTCGGGGCCCCAGGGGGGAGCTGCCCTTGGGCTCTGCACAGCAGGTTAACCCCCCTCCCCAGCCACTCGTAGGCAGCTCCCCCCACCATGGTCCCCCCCATTTCTGAGCCTGCAGGGTCGCCATGGCCACCCCTGGACAGACGCTACCTGTGCGCATCCGCCCCGCAGCCCCCCTCCGCCCGCCAGCAGCCTCACCTCCCACACAGACCCAAGCCAGCGTCCCGGGTTCGCAGCCCCCCGGATCCCGCCCCCCGGCAGGCCCGGGCCCGCCCCCCCCCCCCCCCCCCGCCCGGGCCCCCGGGGCCCCCCCCCTCCAGGCCCCTGCGACCCGGCCCCCATCCCCGGCCGCCACGGCGCGGGGCTCTCCGCCAATGCCCAGCCGCTGGGGCCTCCCCCGAGCCGACGCATAGCCGGGGGGTCCCGCGGCGAGGGCCGCCTCTCTCCTCAGGCCGATCCCTTCAGCGCCCGGTGCCGCCGCCAGAACCTTCCCCCGCCCCTCCCCGCCCCCAATAACTCACCCCAGCTTCCGCCATCTTTCCCGGCCGGGGCCCCCCCCACCATCACCACCACCGGCCGCCACTCCCCCTCGCTGGGTTCGCCCGAGTTCCTCCCCTCCTTCTCTCTCATGCGCCTGCGCAGCCGCAGAGGCTTGGGAAGGGCGGCTTCCGGCGGGCGCGCGCGTTCCGACTTCGGAGCCGCAGGCCCGCGAGTCCTGGCACTGCAGCTTCCGGTCCCTGCGGAGGTGCCGCTGGCGGGGCTCGGTGGGTTGGCTTCGCCGGCACTCGTGTGACCGGGCTGGCTATGGGATGAGGAAACGGTCCGCTGTCCGTGGGCGGGCGTGAGGGAGACGTGCGCACACACACGCACACACTCCCGGGGCTGCCGGGAGCCCGACCCGCCCCGAGGCCGGTGTGGGGGTGGCGGGCTGCGTGATTCGGGCACAGTCAGGGTGCGCAGCCATCGCGCTCGCGGTGGCCCCGGGGCCGGGGCTGTGGAGATCACGAGCTCCTAGGTCCAGAGTGGGAAGCCCTGGAACCCAATCCCCTTCTTTCATAGATGCGGAAACGGGGGCCCAGAGCAGCGAATGACTTGGCCTCTTTTTTAAAGAGGCTGCCTTTTGGAAGTTGGGAAATTGGTTACATTGTTCGTTTTCTACCACCTTAGGACCACAGAAGTTACCAGGAAACAACCAAAGAGATCTAGATACCTCGAATCATTAGAATATTAGAGCTTGAAGCTGTCTGTGAGTCCAGTTTACCTCCTACCTCATTTACTCGTGGGGATGTTGAGAGATTAAATGATTTGCCGAAAGTCGTACTACCTGTTAGTGACACAGCCTTGAGAAACCTGATTTCCTGACCTAGTCTTCTTTCCATGCTGCCTCACTTTATTTTGCCTTTAGCAGTGTGTTTGAAAGTGTTTTCCAAACGTTGTGTTTTGTCTTCCGAAATGCCACTGTCACCTCCTCGAGGGCAGGGATTATATTCTACATCTTTAATAATTTCCCCACAGTGCATAAGACAGTGAAGAATGGTATAGTGGACCGAGCATTGGAGTTGGATTAAGCTGACCTGGGTCGGAATTCTGACGTTACTATTACCTCATGAACAAATCTTGACTCTCTCTTTAGTCATCTGTAAAAATGAAGCAGTTAAACTAGATAACTGAAAGACATTCCAACTCTAAATCTTATGATGGTATGAGTGCTACCTCATCGGTACTGCAGAACCCCAGCTTCACAGAATCTAATTTTAAAAATTTATTTTATAATAACGATACTTAGGAGAGAGAAGGGGCTGTAGGATGGATTTTCAAATTTTTAGGCTTAATCAAGACAATCTTTCCTGAAAGGTAAGGGGAAGACTAAATCAGAAGTCAGTACTCAACAAACTGTGGCTTAACAAATATTTATGTTGATTTCCTCTATTCTTTTAGTCTTGTGAAACTATCTCCTCTGTATCATAGGCTCCTAGTGAATGGGAGCTGTGTGAATATATTCGGCCAGATATGGTAATGCTAAGAAAATGTTACAAAAATTCTCATTAAGAATACACAAAATGCGTACAGAGACAACTATTCCTTCCTCTCCTTTCCTACTTTCACTGCCTTAGGCAAGCCTTTCATACATCTTAATAGGACCTTCAGGAAATCTTAATGAAAACCAGTAGACAATATAACTTCTTGTGCCTGATGCCCCGTATTTCATTTATTGCATTCTGTGATGATTGGGCATGGAAATAAGAAAATCCCAAGTGAGTTAATTTCCAAAACCGAATTAACTATTTGGGAAATAGGACTATTCTAAGTAATCTGTGACGTATTTTAGTAGGGCAAGCCCTGGATTACTTGTTGGGAAGACTTGAGTTTAATCCTGGCTCTGTCACTGACCAATGATATGACCCTGAGCAAAATCATTTAACTTTTTTGGGCCTCAGTTTCCTCATCTATAAAGGAAGGAATTGTATTAAATTATCATTATCTTTCCTCTATAACTTAGTAGGTCCATAACAGAACTTATTTTTCCCCCCAAGCCTTCTGTTCCAAATGTACCTGATATTGACAAGGATACCACCATCCTCCCAGTCACATCTTCATTCTCAGTCTCCCCAAATACATAATCTGTTGCCAAATATTGCCATTTCTACTTTAACAGCATCTATTAAAGACTTCCTCTTCACTCATATAACCGCAACTCTAGTACAGGGCCTTATCACCTCTGACCTGCACTGCTATAATAGGCTTTTAACTCAGTATCCTGCATCTTCTCTCCCTTTCCAATCTGTCATCCACTCAGCTGCCAATTTTCTAAATTGAAGGCTTGACCCTGTTAGCTCCTCTTCCATCCTCCGCCACTAATCATGAACTCCAGTGTCACCCTATTACCTCCAGAATCAAACTTGGCATTTAAAGCTCTTCATAACTTGTCCCCTTTCTATCTTTCAGTCTTCTTGTACTTCTCTATACACACTACATTTCAGCAACAATGACCTTGCAGTTGCTGCTAGGAAAAAAAACTACATCTCTCGTCTCCTTGCCTTTGCACTTGCTTTCTTCAACACCTCGAATGCTTTGCCCCCCTGCCCTTTGCCTCTCAATTTTTGTGTTCAAGATCCCACCTACTCAAGGAGGCCTTTCTACATCCCCCAAACCTTCTGAAGCGCTAATGCCTTCCCCTCTCAGATTGTCTTCCATCTTTGATTTTGTTTTTTAAATTTTTTAAATTTGATTTTTTTCAGTAAGCAAAAATCTGAGTTCTTAACTTCCCACTCTACCTCCCCCCCCAACTTGGGAATTAAAGATTCCCATTACAAATATATGTAGTTAATCAAAACAAACTTCCATATTGGCCGTGTCCAAAAAAGAAAAATGTCTCGTTCTCCCATCTGAGTCCTTTATCATCATTAGTCCTCATGGTTGGTAACTACGATAATAAGAGTTCCTAATTCTTTCAATGTTATTTGCCTTTACCATATTGCTGATATATAAACAGTTCTATTCACTTTATTTGGTATCAGATCATACAAGTCTTCCTAGGTTTTTCTGAAATCATCCCCTTCATCATCTGTTACAATAGTATTCTGTCAAATTATATACTATAACTTGTTCATCTATTTCCGAATTTATGGGTCTGCCCTCAAATCGCCACCTCAAAAGAGCTATAAATATTTTTGGAGGGGCAGCTAGGTGGCACAGGGGATAGAGCACCAGCCCTGAATTTAAGAGGATCCGAGTTCAAATCTGGCCTCAGACACATAACACTTATTAGTTGTGTGACCCTGGGCAAGTCACTTAAACCCATTGCCTAGCCAAAAAATATATATATATATATCTATATATAGATATATAGATATATATATAGATATATTGTATATCCTTAGAATTAATACTTTGCTTAGGACTGGATCCCTTCCTCCATCTACCCTCCTTATTCCTCTCCCTGCTTCTCCCCTTTCCCTGTTGGGTATTCCTGTACCCAACTGTGTATGTTAATGTGTATTCTCCTTCCTTTAACCAGTTCAGTTAAGAGTGAGGTGTCAGTTGCTCCCCCTCTACCTCCTTTTCACTTGACAGATGTCTACTTGTGCACCCTAATTATGTGAGAACATTTTTCCTAACCTTCCTTTCCCTTCCTGTCCCTCAAGGATGTCCCTTTTTCCTTCTCTTTCCATTCTTCTCTTAAGATCAAGACAAAACAGAACCACTCCTGGGACATGTCTATTTAGACTGCCTCAATGACCCCTGGTGATGAGAGAACTCAGAGGGAGACACATGAATCATCTCCCCATATTAGAATGTAAGTAGTTTATCCTTGTTTAGTTAATCATCATTGTTCATTCATATTCACCAGTTTATGTTTCCCTCTACTCCTGTTTGAGCTTCAGAGTTTCTACACAGCTCTACTGGTCTTTTTATCAGGAGTGCTTTGAAGTTCTCTTTTTCATTAAAAGTCCCATTTCCCCCCCGTAGTAGTGTACTTAATTTTGCCAGATAAGTTATTTTTGGCTATAAGCCTATATCCTTTGCTTTCTAGAATATCATATTCCTAGTTTTCCAATACTTTATTCTGGAGGCTAAGTCATGTGTGATCCTGACTGAGACTCATTGGTACTTGAATTCTGACTGCTTGCCATATTTTTTCTTTGGTCATGAAGCTCTGAATTTTGGCTATAATGTTCCTGGGAGTTTGCATTTAAGGGCTTGTTTTTTTCAGGAAGTGACTGATGGATTCTTTCTATTTCTACTTTGCTCAGTGGTTCTAAGGGATCTAGGCAATTTTCTTTTGTGATTTTTTGAAATAAGATTCTAAGTTCTTTTTTTAAAGTCATATCATTCAGATACTTCAGTTTTTAAATTTTTCCTCCTCAATATGTTGTCCAGGTCAATTGTTTTTTGCTATGAGATACTTTACATATCTTCTATTTTTTTTAGCCTTTTGACTTTGTTTTAATATTTCTTCTTGTCTCATAGAATCATTGGCTTTGATTTGGTCCATTCTAATTTTCAGGGAATGTGTTGGTTGGACAAGATTTTGTACCTTTTGTGCCAAGTTGTTAATTCCCTTTCCAATTCTTTTCCATAGCTCTTATTTTTCTCCCAATTTTTCCCTCTGACAATCTCATTTATAAAAACTTTTTTAAAAAATGTATGCTCCTTAAGTACCATACTGAATTTTTGCCTTTCCTTGTATCGCCAGCACTTATCACAGTGCGTGGTACATCATTTTGTGATAAATATAATTAATAAGTACTTGTTGACTTGTAAGGTCTTTTCCACCTCTAAAAATACTTGTGGTTCAATCAGTGCCTACCAGAGGAAGAAAAGACAATGAAATGTTTGCTTTCTTATCATCATATTTTGATGATCACCCTCAACAGAAGAAGTAAATCGAAATAAATTCCTTAACTTAATTAATATAAACACTAACTACAGTTTACTTGCCCTGCTTAGGTGAGTCTGTGTTAGGCTTGAATTAATGATAGCTCAGGGCTTCAAGACTAAACTTGATAGTAAGCTTCCCAGGACCTTGAGCTGGGAAACCTAACCTAAGAAAGTAAAATGCTGTTGAAAGTTTAAAACACTCTTTGTTCTGATTACGTAGCCAGGGTCCTAAATTAGAACTTTCATCTGTTTTATTGTCATTCCACGCTACTTCCAATTCCTTAGAAAAGTATCATTGTTAAGTGGGACATCTTGTAAAGAAGATAGCACAGAGAACAATAGAATAACCTCAAAAGGCCAGGAAATTTCCCTTTCTTAAATCAGTAGAATGATGGAGAAATTACTACTGTTCTTCACGATGCACACTGAATTGCAGGGCCATCTCCAGTTCTTCTGATCTATATCTGGCTACTGGATCCAGATGGCTCTGGAGGAGAAAGTGAGGCTGGTGACTTTGTAAGCCTTCTCTCGCTTAAATCCAATTAACTTGCAAGTGATGCCATCATCTTCCTGATGTCCTCTTCCAGAATGAAGGACAAACCATACACACACACTGAATTGCACAAGAGCAAACCTTCCAATATAAGAATAGGGTAGAAAAGAACACTGAGATTTGAAGTGTTTAATAGGATGATATATATGTGAACATGTTTTCTTAAGTATGCTTAACTTATAATTATTTATAATTGAGTTTTAATATTGTTGGAACTTGTGCAGCTATTTGGCATATTATGGCTCAAGGATGATAGGTGGCCATCCTTGTCTTGTAATCTTTTTTACTTCTCTATTGCCTACCACAATGCTTTGCATACAATAGGCACTTAATAAATGTTTTGAATGAATTCTTTATTATTTAAATACTTTAATTGATGTGTGATTTCATCAATTTGTTGACTCCCTTCAGATCAGTTACAGATAACCATCCATCCTTTTCTTGGCATCCTGTGCAATTCTTGTCCACATCCCTTCTTAAATCCTTCATAAAAGGTCTAGCCAACACAAGAGAAGTCTTCCTCTAACTCTCTAGAGGTTCACATTAAAGGATAACACCCCATTGATCTCATCAAGCACCTCCCTAAAGATCTCAGTGAAATCTTGATCATTCAACCTAACTATCCACACAGAAAAAAAAAAAGTAAATGAAGAGTACATATTGCCTACATTATGACATGTCGTTGGATGTGCATCTCATTGAGTTAATCTATCTGTACATATATCTTAAGTAAGCCTTACAAAGGGAAGAGTGAGTTGGGCTGAGACTGGCGGGGAAGAGAGTGTGCTAGATGGCATTTGGAAATTTGCCCTAGAGTTATCAATGATCTCAAGCTGTTCCTTTACATAAAACCCCTATTTTTAGCGCTATTATGATACTATAATGATAGGAGTCATAGAACACCATGCTTTCCAAAGAATGAAAATGGTGGCTTATTCAAAGGCAGTGGAGAGATATATTGGTAGGTATAAACAGGCTATAGCACATTACCAGTAATGAATTGCAGGTAAGAAGTCATATAAAAGAGATCCTCTAGGATTTATATGACCAGAAAAGGAGGTGATGTGATCATGTAGCAAGAGTGAGACTTAAATATGAACAGCCTAAATCTTTGAATGAATGAAAACATGAACTACAGTAATTTAAATGTTGGTATAAAGAAAATGTGGTGCAAGAGAACCATATTGTACGTCCCCAAATCTAATACAAATTACTTGGAATATCCATTATTTTAGATTAGTCTTACTACGTTTTGAGTGGTTTATTATCCAGTTGGTTGAAAGATAATTGTCTTGCCATAGCAACTTTCAAAGGCCATCTGCTAAGTTTTGGAGTTGTAGTGATCTCTATCCTTGGAAGAGGTAGCTAAAATGAAATTTAAAAATCACTGAAGTATTTGTGGCATACATTTTTTCATTAATATAGGTAACTAAAAGATGAATATATACATACGCATGTACATATATACATATGAAACATACAAATGTTTCTAGGCACAGATGAGGAAAAAGGAATGAAGTTGTACTCCCACATGGAGCCATCCTTAACACCATCCATCAAAGAAAATCAAGAATCAGAAATATCTTTAGCTGGTTTCTTTAATTATTACAATAATGGTTCCTTACATTGTGACTTCATGATTTTAAGAGGCAGAGCAACAGTACACACGTGGGGAAGAAAGCAACTGGGTGACAGACTAAGATTAGAAACTTTTATATAAAATACTGTACCAAGCATTTGCACTGTCTTCAAGAGCATTCAACCAACACAAGACTTTAAATAAATTAATTTTCTAAAAACACTGGCAAATTAGCACTCAGCTTAAAATCAAGAGGCTTTGTTTTAAATCTCAGCTTTGATGCTATGTAACATTAAGTAAGTCACTTTAACCTTGCAGAGTCATTGTTTCTTTATTGGAAAATGAGGATAATAATGCTTGAACATTACCTTATATTGTTATGAAAAAAGCACCTTCATAATCTTAAAGTACCATATCAAGGAAAAGTAGGAATATTACACCATGGCCTCACATAAGTTCTTAAACATCAAGTTAGTAAGTCCTTTTGCAGCGCTGGAGATAGAATCCAATAATATCATGAGGCCTAATGACTTTAGTTGTATTGTTTGGAAATGATGCCATTGTAATTTGGGGCATCGTCTGCACATTATTATAGCACTTGCCCCCAGTTTCAAAATTCAGTTCAAGTTTCTTGTCAAAAGATTTATGAGTAGCAGAGAGTGTATAACTGAGGATAGTCCAAAAAGGAGCAGTTCTTTTAATTGGGGCTATCCCTATCCGTATAAGGCCATAAGTAACTATCTGTTTCTTTTGGCTACCTGGCCAAGGTCCTAATACCAAAATCTGGGTAGAGTAGTGGGGAAAGGGAATGAATGGCTTCCTTTCTCTCTCTTCCTCTAGGAGTGAAATCTAGGGAATCTGCTGAGAGTCAATATTAAGATTTTGCCACCTAAAAAAAAAGTCAGAGTCACCTAAAAGAAAAATTCAGAGATACTATCAAAATCTCCTTGGAAGACCTTTAGGCCCCATTCCCTCTAATCTGGATCCTCTCTTTTTCTCTCTGCATTCCCTCTCTCAGTGATCTCATCAGCTTCCATGAATTCAATTATCAACTCTATGCAGATGACTCTTGAATCTATTTTGTATTGGGTGTGTGTGTGTGTGTGTGTGTGTGTGTGTGTGTGTGTGTGTGTGT
>NW_020950326.1:3909902-4089902 GCF_900497805.2 Vombatus ursinus | reverse complement strand
AGGGCCGGTGCTCTATCCACTGTGCCACCTAGCTGCCCCTCATTAAAATTTTTTAGAACATTGAAGGGAAACTTCTATGATGTAAGATTAACAGGTACTTAGGATAAAAATTCTTTATGCATTTATACTATTGGCTCAGCCTTCATACATTTAGTTACTTCATCCAGTCCATTTGCTCTACTGACAATAGTATTTGCCAAAACTTCCAAAGTAATTCCAATTACACAGTGATTTTATAAAATAGTTGCTTTTCATTTTGGAACTGAAATGAACCTATGAACTCATTTCCCATAGGTTACCAGTCAGTAAGGCTATTAAATATTTTGTGCAGCTGCTGCTCTAGGCCTGATTTTATTTCAAACCGGCATTAGTTAAACCACAGTCAAGTCTAAAGTTTCATGACAGACTAAAAGGGATAAAAAGAGGAAATCTAACAGAGAAGTACTTATAGAACAGTGCGGATAATGTCAAGTCACTCTTCTTGAGTTTTTGTAACAACTCAGCTGTAGTTCTTTTCCATATATCTTGGTCTCCTTGGAAGACCTTTAGGCCCCATTCCCTCTAATCTGGATCCTCTCTTTTTCTCTCTGCATTCCCTCTCTCAGTGATCTCATCAGCTTCCATGAATTCAATTATCAACTCTATGCAGATGACTCTTGAATCTATACATTCAGCCCTCATCTGTGTCCCAAGCTCCAATCCTGCATCTATATGCAATATCCTCATTAGAATGACCCATAAGTACCTCAAAATGAGCACATTTAAAACATAACTCTGCATGCCATCTTGGGGTGGGGGGAGGGGAAGGAGGGGGAGAAAATTTGGAACTCAAAATGTTATAGAAATGAATGTTGAAAACTAAAAATAAATTAATTAATGTGCAAAAATAAATTAATAAATATAAAATAAAACCTAACTCATCTTTCTCACTTTGTTTTTGCTCTTATTCATTTGTTTCAATTGTATCTGACTCTATCTGACCCCATTTGGGGTTTTCTTGACAAAGATATTTCTATTTTATTTCATTTCCTTCTCCAGTTCATTTTAAAGATGAGGAAACTAAGACAAACAGGGTAAGTGGACTTGCCCAGGGTCACACAGCTAGTAAGTGTCTGAGGCTGGATTTGAACTCAGGAAGAGGAGTCTTCCTGACTCCAGGCCCAGTGCTCTATCCACTGTGCCACCTAGCTCCCCCCCGTGTTTCCCCTAAACCAGGGGTGGGGAACCTGTGGCCTCGAGGCCACATGTGGTTCCCGACCCCTGCCCTAAACCCACTTTATTGTCTAACTTCCCTTTTTCTAGCAAGGGTCTCACCACCCTTCCAGTCAGCCAGATAACCTCAGAGCATCCTCAATTCTTTACTCTCACTCACCATCCATAACCATTCAGTTGTCACGTCTTGTCAATACTACCTCCTTGACATCTCTAAAAGTCATCTTTTCTCTGTGCATACCACAACCACTTCAGTTCAGGTCTTTATCACTGAAGATACCTCCTACCTGGTTTCCCTACATCTATTCTTTCCCCCTCTCTAATCCATCCTCCAAAAAATATAAATTGATATTCCTAAAGCACAAGTCTGACCTCATCACTCTCCTACTCAACATGCTTCAATGGCTCTCCATTGCTTTTATGATAAACTATAAACTCTTTTGACCTCAAAAACCCTCACAATCTGGCTCTCATGTATGTTTCCAGATTGATTATACATTATTCCCTCTCATATACTACACTGTATGCACTAGCCAAACTGACCTACTTGTTTTTAGCTGTATGTGACATATCATCTCATGTCTCCATGGCTTTGTACACCACAATGCCTGGAATGCTCTCCTTCACCACTATTTTTTGGAACCTTTAACTCCTTTTGCAGCTCAGCTTAAGGCACACCTCCTTCAAAAGGCATTTCTTGATTCCACCAGTTATTAGTATTTCTTATCCAAATCACTGTGTACTTATTATATATATATGGCCTGTATTTATATATCTGGGAACATGTTCCTATAAACACTTAAGCACTTAATAAATCTATCACCCCAACATAATGTAAACTCCTTGAGTGTAGAAACTATCTTACTTATGTCTTTGCATTCTGAACACCCAGCACAATACCTCACACAGAGTAGATAGTTAATAAATGCTTGATTGATTGATACATAACTTCTACTCGGTGAATACCATTAAGATGATTGTTAGAAAGGAAATGTCACTGAGATTACACTTTTCAGCTCAGTTCATTTACTCGGATTGCCTTTTACCATTTAGCACTAATTAATACAATATATTGCATCCTACACCTACCCATGATGAGCCTCTATTGTTGCTAACCAACAATCAACACATTAAATTAAATTCAACAAACATTTAGAACTGAGAGGATAAAATCCCACATTTTCTTGGAGCAGTCAAGGCATTGCTCATTTAAAGGCTCATGACCCCCTGTCCTTAAATACATAAAATAGCAATATCAGACCCCATAGATCTTGCACATTTCTGACCCTAGGGCTACCTAATAAGCACCTCTAATGATCCGCTTGAACAGGTGCTGGTGGTAAAGAGTCCTTCCTTTTTTCCCACATAACATTTGGTACATCTCTTATGACATTACATACTGCTTTTCATAATATGTAAGCGTGCAATTTCTTCCATGCTACATGAATTTTTCAAAAACAGTGACTATGTAGTCTTCGTATGGCCTTTCCCCAAAGTACCTAGCACAAAACCTTGCCCAGTGCTAGATATGCAGTAAATATTGGTTGAGCCAATGTATACAAAAAAGAAACATGGCAGTTTATGGCCACAGAAAAAACCTCTACTATCTAGAAGCTCTATCAAGAGCCTTAACTAGAGTGCTTGATTGACACTTTGCCCCCAAGGCTGGTAGGTGATACAGGGGATAGAGAGCTGGGCCTGGAGTCAGGAAGACCTGAGTTCAAATGTGACTTCAGACACTGATTTCAGACACTATGTGACCCTGGGCAAGTCACTTAACTTCTGTCTGCCTCAGTTTCGTCAACTCTAAAATGAGGATCATAATAGTACCTATCTCACAGGATTGCTGTGAGGATCAAATGTGATTATGTTTGTAAGGTGCTTAGCACAGTGTCTGGCATATAGTAAGGACTTAATAAATACTTGTTCCCTCCTTCCCTTCCTGAGGCATCATCATTCAGATGGCTGTGTTTTGTACTTCCCTGCTACCAACATCCCCCTCCTCCCCCCCGCCAATGGATTTGCACTGGAATTATGACTCTGGTTATATTTTTAGTGTGAATGCCTCAAAGAATCATAGACTTGCCTTACAATACTTCATTAGTGTGAAAAAAAAAGGATCCCGAATGTGAGTCAGCTAGGTAGTTTATGAAATTGAAGTAGGCCTGTCCAGTAATGCAAGATACATTTTTATTACAATGTAAGCTCTTTGAGGGAAGGGATCCTATTTTTGCCTTTCTTTGCAACCCAATACTTAACTCAGAACCTGGCACACAGTAAGCATTTAATAAATGCTTATTGACTGACAGCATCCCTCTTTAGCCACTCAAAACTACATAAAAAAAATCTATCATTCTTCAAAAGAACATTACTATTAGGATCTTAACTTCTACAAATTGAAGTATAAACACTATATACTTAACGTATCCTCCCTCTCCCAATTCATCCTTCATGACTCAGTTTCAATAGAAACTCACCTAGCTTTTATCACCACTTTTTGGCCACGTAACTAAAGAACAAAGGCTGAAAACTGGGCTTCTACAAACCACAGATTCTACCACTCTGGAAGGAGAAGAATGGAGGTGATGATCTTGACTGAATCCCCAGTGATCTGATAGTTAGACATGTTTCAGATGAAGCAATAAAGGAAGAGAACAGAGGATATAAAAGGAAAGGGTATGAAGTCAAATAAACAATTCCTGAAAAGTTTGATGACAACAGGCAACAATTGAAAAAGTAAAATCAAAACAAGGTCATTTTGAATGTAAATGCAAAATAACTGGAAAAAAATCAGTGAAGTATAAAACAAGGTGAGGGAATGATTACAGACAATAAACTATTTGTCAGAGAGGCAATGATAAAAAAATAGAGAGGTTAAGACATCTATTAGTTGTTACAAGGATGTGTAATTTGAGGTAAAAAAAAAAAAAGTAACAGTTCCTTAAGGTAGTTGTGTTAGCATCCCTTCACCAGACTTTGTTGTTCTTTGTACTTTTCAAATGTGAATGTTTTTTACCTCTCTTTGAGATGAATGTGTGGATAAATATGATTTTTATAGTCCTACTGACTCTCTTAAAAGCATTCTATTCTAGAATAAAATTCTTAAAAGTATTCCATTCTAACATCTATTGTAGTTTCTTCTAGAATCCCAGTTTTCTCAGTGATTGTATGTTATTCTTTTTAAAAAATTGATTAAAGTACTAGAGAAATCTTTGATTAACAATATGTCTATACAAACAGATACAGAGAGTATATTTGGCATGATAATAAATTGAGGACAATTTCCTCCAGTAAAATCAGTAATGGTATACTTGTATACTATACATCAGTCCTTTATGACATCATCATCATCATCATTCAAGGAAAAACTGGAGAAAAATATGGAGGTGAGGGGTTAGGATATTGTTCTCATCACCTCATATAATTTGTAATTGCTGTCGAAAAAGATCACTAAACGTTTTTCATCTTGTTCAATTCAACAAATGCTTATTTAAACATTTATTAAGCATCTATTTGTAAGGCATCATGGCAATAAAAACTGGGGATACAAAGACAAAAAATGAAGAAGCTCTTCTGCAAAGGCTTATATTATACTGAGAGAATACAAGTTCTCAAATACTCAAATGGATGTGTTCTAACTGATTTGTATGTTCCCTCTAAAAGGCAATTCATTCATGCTTGCCCACCCTATGTGACTCTTTTTAATGTTCAAGTTCACAGGGTATGGGAGGGGGGAGATAAGCAAACAATGTCAGGGATGTCCAGTGTACTGGGAGCCTTCTTCAATTTTCAAAAAATAAGTTCTAGCACTAAGGACGTCCATCAATTTATCTCTAGCCCTTGCCACATGACCAGACCATGATTTTTTGTTAGTTTTGTGATCATATGTTTCATTGGTGACATCCTTTACTCTGATATTTCCTCCACAAAGTTCTCCTCTGATGCTTCATCATGGTGTGGAGATGACACTGGATTCTCAAAGGTTATGCCAAATGAACATTAGCTCTGGCAGTTTTACCATGCTGGAAAGAATCTAAATATGATGCAGATGACAGACTTTTTTTTTGATGACCCCCTGTGCTAAGTACATAAAGGCTCATCACCAATAGGTTGGCCATTTAATGATTAATTCTTTGACCGGGGCAACCCATGAAACGACACACACACAAATAAGTAAATATATTGTCATTAGAAGCAAAAATAGCACTAATCACTCAGAGGATCAGAAAAAAAGTTTTCCTAGGAGATGGCACCTGAGTTACACATTGAAGTAAAGTGGAGATTTTAAGAGGTGGAGGTAAGGGCGGGAGGGGGGAGTACATGTGTTCTCAGAATGAGAAAACGTATCTACTATCAATCAGTCTATTTAAAGAGAACTTGTTAAAGGTCCAGTATGCAACAGTCACAGCCAACACTAGAATTCCAAATGTAAAAGTAAGCTAGTTCTTACCTTCAAGAAGCTTATCTTTTACTTTGGGGATATAAAAACTTCACAGATAAATAGAGGATTATACAAAATAAATACAATGTGATTTGGGGAGTGGGTAAACTGCCTCATACTAACAACCAAGAAAATCAGAAAAGACCTCCTGGCAGTAGAGTAAATGTTGAGTCAAGGGAAATAGTAGACCAGTTTCCCTGGAAAACAGAGTGTGTGAAGGCGTTATTGCATTGTTTGAACCCAGCCCTGTGTGGCTTAGAGACCAGACTTGTTTGTTGTTTAGAGACCAGATTTATTGTTTAATCCAGGATGTGCAGGTCATGCTTACCCAGAAACCTTTCAGGGGAGCCAGAGATTGCTGCAAGGAACGTAAGGAGTTTCCTCCCGTTATACTTCTATGTTAGCCTATGTTTCTTATTTGGAAAACTGCCTATGTGCTGGCCAATCAGTTATTGTTTCCTTGTTACTTTGTTTGAATTCTCTATCATGCTAAATTTACAGACTCTCCAGGGGAGCAGGCCACCTATTTTGGCTTTCTCTTCTGCTGGATGACAATAAACTTCTTTCTAAAAACTTTTTTTAGGTTTAGGTTTGTTTTCGACCAATATCAGTAATATGTAATGAGTCTGTAAAGGCAAGTGGGCAGCTTTAAATGCCAATCTGAAGAGTTCATGTTTTATCCTAGAGGCAACAAGAAGTACCTAAAAGTGTTTGGACAGGAGTGTATGACATGATCAAATGTGTTTTAGGAACATTAATTTGGCAGTTATGGGGATGATGGAATAGAGAAGGAAAAGATTGGAGGCACAGAGACCTTATAGCAGGAGACCTTGCAATAGATCTTGCAATATTGCAGTAGCCTAAGTGTGACATTATGAGGGCTTGAACTAGGGTCATGGCCAGGAGAGTGAAGGGAAAGGGGACAGATATGAGAGGCATTGTAGAGGTGGAACCAGTGCAACTAAACAACTTCTTGGAAGTGAGAGGAGAAGTAAGGGTTAAGGATGATTCTATGGTGGCAAATCTGGGTGAATATTAAAATGGTGGCACCTTCACCTCTCCACCTTCTTTGCAGAGATAAGGGACTATGGATGTCAATCAGTGGACCAATAATTATTTATTAATCACCTACTATGTTCCAGGCACTGTGCTAAGTGCTAGAGATACAAAGAAAGGCAAAAGATATTCCTTGCCCTCAAGGAGCTCACGGTCTAAGGAGAACAACATGCAAACAACTATATACAAACAAGGTATATATAGGATCAATTGGGAATAAAAAACAGAAGGAAGACACTAGAATTATGAGGGACTGGGAAAGGTTTCCCTCTAGAAGGTGGGATTTAAACTGAGATTTGAAGGAAGCCAGCAAAGCTTGGAGGTAGAAATGAACAGGGAGACCATTGCTGGCATGGAGGAAGGCTGGTGAAAATGCCCAGAGTCAGAGGAGTGTCTTGTTCAAGGACCCGTAAGGAGTTCAGCATCACTACCCTAAAGAGAATATGGGGGTGGGGAGGGGAACAGAAGGGAAAGGTAATAAGGTATAAGAAGACTGGAAAAGTGAGGAGGCAGGTAATGAATAGCTTTGAATGCCAAACAGAAAATTTTACATTCAATCCTGGAGGTGTTAAGGTGTCATTAGAGTTTCCTGAGAAGGGGGTAGGTAGACTAACTGGTTGTTGCAATAGTCTAGGCATGAAGACATGAGGGTCTGCACCAGGGTAGTGGTAGATAGAAGGGAGCTTATTTGAGAGATGTAATAAAGGTGAAATAGACAGGCCTTGGCAACAGATTAGATATGGGAGGTGAGAGATAGTGAGGAATCCAGGTTTACTCTTAAGTCATTGGCCTAGGAGGATACTGTTGCCTTTACAGTAATAGGGAAAGTAGGAGGGAGAGTTTGGGGGAAAGATAATGAGATAAGAACCTGACCATAAAAAATATTATAAGGTGATAAGGAAGCTCAAGACACAAACTCAGAAGAAGACAATGACTTGAAAGCATCTACAAGCAAAATTCCCAAAGAAAAATGCAGATTGGGTACAAGCCCAACAAGAATTCCTAGAAAAGCTAAAGAAAGCTTTAAAAAAAGATCAAATTTTTTTTTAAAATTAAAGAAGAGCAGTATAGGAAATTTGGGAAAAGAAGTGAGAATTATTCAAGAAATTATGAAGAGAATTGAGGCACAAAAAATACTGATGAAAATTCCTCCTTAAAAATCAGAATGGCTAAATTGTAAAAGAAATAAAACACCTCACTGGATAAAATAACTCTTAAAAAATTAGAATTACTCAAATGGAAGCTAATGTCTCTATGAAACTTGAAGAAACAATAAAACAAAGTCAAAAGACAGAAAAAAATAGAAGAAAATGTGAAATATCTCATAGGAAAAACCACTGACCTAGAAAATAGATTCAGAAGAGATAATTTAAGAAATACTAAACTACCTGAAAGCCATGATCAAAAAAACAAAAAAAAACAAAAAACAAAACTCAGACATCAAGATATTACAAAGGAAAACTGCCCAGATATCTTAGAACTAAAAGGCAAAGTAGAAATGGAAAGATCCCCCTGTCACTTCTTGAAAGAAATCCCAAAATGGAAACTCCCAGGAATATTATAGCCAAAATCTAGAGCTCTCAAGTCAAGGAGAAAATACTGAAAGCAGCCAGAAATAAATAATTAAAACACTGGAAGCATAGTCAGGATCATACAAGATTTAGCAGCTACCACCTTAAAGGAGTAAAGAACTTGGAATATAATCTTCCAGAAGGCAAAGGGACTAGGATTAAATCAAGAAGAATCTACCCCTTAAAATTTAGTGCAATCCTGTAGGAGAAAAAAAGGTAATGAAATAGAGGACTTTTAAGCATTCCTGTTGAAAAGAGCAGAGCTGAATAGAAAAGTTGACATTCAAATATAAGACTCAAGAGAAGCATAAAGAGGTAAATATGAATGAGTAATCATAAGTGATTTAATAAGGTTACACTGCTTACATTTCCATGTGGGAAGATGATACATGTAACTCTAAGGAATATTATCATCATTAGAGCAGTTAGAAGGAGTCTACCTAGGCAGAGGACATGAGTATGAGTCTGTTATGTTGGAATGATCTCAAAAGAAAAAGAGAAAGAGGGATGCACTGGGAGAAGGGACAAAAGAGAGGAAGAATGGGAAAATTATTTCATATAAAAAAGGTGTGTAAAGAAGAATTTTTACAATGAGGGAAAAAGGGAGGAGGCAGGCAATGCTTGAACCTCACCTTCATCTGAACTGGTTCAAAGATATGTGTGTGTGTGTGTGTGTGTGTGTGTGTGTGCATATGCATGCATATACTTTTATGTACACATATGTATATACACACATATATATCCTTCTAATATATGCATAGATATCTGTCTCTATGTATGTATAAATGTCTATCTATACACACACAGAAATGGGTGTAGAAAATCATCTTACCCAACAGGGAAGTGGGAGGGGAAGGGACTAAAAGAAAGGGAGAAGGGTGATAATAGGGAGTATAGATTAAGAGAAACAGTGGTCAAAAGCAAAACAGACTTTTGAGGTGGGGACAAGGTGAAAAAAGGAGAGGAAGATAAACAGAAGAGACTAGGTTAGAAGGAAATACATAGTTAGTAATCATAACTGAGAATCTGAATGGGATGAACTCACACATAAGACAGAAGCAGATAGCAGAATGGATTAGAAACCAAAATCCAACGATAAGTTGCTTATAAGAGATACACTTGAAACAGAAAAACACACACAGAGTTAAAATAAGGGGTTGGAGCGAAATCTGTTATTCTTCAGCTGAAGTTGTTTTTCATCCTTTATTCTTGAAGAGGACCAATGACATCAAGTGATGCCATGACTTGTGAATGAATTGGATATGAGTGGGGCAGAGCTGCAGAAAGTCGTTAGCCTCATTCTCTCCTCCAGAATAAGTGAAGTCCAATGGCAAGACAAAGGTCAAGATGACTGGTGATGGCTCAGGATGTTAAAAAAAAAAGGCAGGGGTAATAATCAAGAATAGACATAATTTTTTAAATTATTTATTTTGATTTATCAACAATCACTTCCATATGCTTTTGAGTTTAAAATTTTTCTCCCCCTCCCTACCACTCTCCCCAAGATGACACACAATCTAATATAGGCTATACATATACATTCCTATTAAACATATTTTCACATTAGTGATGTTGTAAGTAAGAATTAAAACCAATAGGAGGAACCACCAGAAAAAGGAAACAAAACTCAGCAGAAGAAAAAAAATAGCAAATAGTGTGCTTCGATCTGCATTCAAACTCCATAGTTCTTTCTTCTTTGTGGATAGCATTTTCCATCATGAGGCTTTTGGAGATGTCTTAGATCCTTGTATTGCTGGGAAGGGTTAAGTTTATCGATATTAGTCATCGCACAATGTGGCTGTTATTGTATACAACGTTCTCTTGGTTCTGCTCACTTCACTCAGCATCAGACCAGAAGTCTTTCCGGGTTTTTCTGAAGTCAGCCTGTTCATCATTTCTTATAGCACAATAGTATTCCATTGCATTCATATACCACAACTTGTTCAGCCATTCCCCAATTGATGGCCATCCCCTCAATTTCCAATTCTTTGCCACCACAAAAGGAGCTGCTATAAATATTTTTGTACATGTGGATCCTTTTCCTATTTGTATGATCTCTTTGGGATACAGCCCTAGAAGTGCTATTGCTGGGTCAAAGGGTATGCATATTTTTATAGCCCTTTGGCATAGTTCCAAATTGCTCTCCAAAATGGTTAAGAATAGACATAATTAAAAGAGATCCAGGAAAACTATATTATGCTAAAAGGTACCATAGATAATGAATTAATACAAATACTGAACATATATGCACCAAATGGTATAGCATCCAAATTTGTGAAGGAAAAGTTAAACGTTACAGGAAGAAATAGATAGTAAAACTATTCAGTTTGCTACCCTCATACCTAGATCAATCTAACCATAAAATAAACAAGAAAGAAGTTAAGAAAATGAAGGGAACTTTAGAAAAGTTAGATATGATAGACATCTGGAGAATGTGAATGGGAATAAATAAAGATCCAGCAAAAGAGATTTAGAAGGAGTGGTCAGATAGATAGGAGAAGAACTAGAAGAGAGTGGCATCCCAAAAACCAAGAGAGAAGAAAGTGTCAAAGAGAAGAGGGTGACCAACAGTGTTAAAGGCTGCAGCAAGGTTAAGGAGAATGAGGATTGAGAAAAGGCTATTGGATTTGGCAATTAGGTAATCATTGGTATCTTTGCAGAAAGCAGTTTCTGTGGAACAATGAGATCAGAAGGTGGATTGTAATTAGTTAAGAAGAGAGTAAGAAGAGAGAAAGTGGAGGCATCTTTTATAGACAACCTTTTCAAGGTGTTTGGCTACAAAGGACAGAAGAAATATAAAGCAATAGTTAGTGGGGATGGAAAGATCAAGTGAGTTTTTTGAAGATGAGAGAAACATGGGCATCAGTAAAAAAGGAGCCAGTAGACAAGGAGAAATTGAATGCAAGTGAAACAGTGGGGATGAAAGAGGGGGCAATTTTTTGGAGAAGATGTAATGGGATTGTTTGAGCAGGTTTCTTATTTATTCATATCTAGATATATCTAAATCTTTAAAATAAAATGAGAATGGTATCTGTAGACCAGTCAACTAGTTAATGAGCAGAGCTTTAGTTCTATTTCATTTACAAGACAGATAATTTTTAAATTGAAAACCATATCAAAGTATCATTTGTCAATTGGAACACTTCTTAATCAGAGTATGAACTGGAATATTTATTTAAAATACTGAAGTTTTCCCAAAATATCCACTAAATATGCAAGACTTGGGTGGAGGGATATTTGTTCTAAAATTAATTTACTTCATTTTCATCATCATCACTAAGAAACAATAGCAATTTCTTCTTTTGGCTTCAAAATACTTTAGCACAGGAAACCTAGCATGTTGAATGGTAACATAGAAGTGTCCTATACTCCATCCCTATATCATTGTGCGATTTTGCAAAGTCTTCCTTTTAATGGACTTTAAGTTGGTTGCTCTTTTGACAACTTAGAAAACTATATGTTGCTCCTCACATATATTTTTTTTAATTACAAAGTGATTGTTGGGGAAGCATGCAGCGTGTCAAAATTGCACAATAGGCTTCATTTTAACTAATGTTTGGCTTCAGATATTTACTAGCTGTGTGACCCTGGGTGAGTCATTTAACCCCTCTGTACCTCCATTTCCTTGTCTGTAAAATGGGCATACTAACAGCATCTACCTTATAAGGTTGGAATGAGAAGTGCTTACAAATCTTAACGCTCTGTATAAATGCTAGCTATTATGATTATTTCAACCACATAATACCTTCCCATAGCATCAGTGTTTCTCCTCCAGGGCAATGTTTTATACTTAATCAGTTCTATAAACAAACATATGACACAAGCAAAACCTTTTGTGTCCCAGATATTTTTTAAATTTGTTTTTCTTATTAAAGTATTTCATTTTTTTTCTTTTCCAATTTATTAAGCTTCATGGTAAAGCAGTCACACAAAACAAATACAAGAAAGAGAAGAGGTCTTACCTCTCCATTAATAATAGTATGTATGAATCCTAGTGATAAATAGAGTGCATCTTATTTCTAGGTTTGAGATTTATACTTTGTGTTACTATTTTTCTGCTGTTCTACCTTGGTCTTTGCCTATACTAGTTTCGTTTCCAGTAAATCTTGTCTTCAAACTGGTTATGTTATTCTTCACAAAGGTATAGTATTGCACTTTAAAAATGCTAGAAACAAAGAGAAAATTAAAACAACTAGATTTAAATTTAATTGTTACATTTTTTAAAAATTCATCTATGATTGTTATCTAGTTATCTAGCACTTTTTGGTACTGCTTCTTTGCGGACCTTACCCCCCCTCCATGTTACCCAACAAATACACACACACACATACACACACACACACATACACACACTTCTTGGTCTCTTCTTCCACAGTTTTGAAATCTCTAACCTAAGAAAAAGAAGTGGGCTCAAGACAGAGCCTGGAGAGACACTCATATTTGATGAGTTAGAGATGCCTTTTTGTATCACATATACTCTGTCAACTGGTATATATAGTCTTATATTATTTTTTGGTTGTTTCATGAGATATTTCATAAAAAATTTTGGACTTAGTTTTTAAACGTCTTCATAACCTGACTCCTTCTACCTTTCCAGTCCTTTTTTTTTCTTTTTTGAGGATGATACTGATTTTCCCTGCCTTGCCAAGACTTGCCATGGCCATTCACAGGCCCAATCCTAGTGAAGATCTGTGTGGAAGCTTTAACCTGCCCTGTTTTCTGCCTGTCCATCCCTCCTGAAGGCAGACTGGTGGCATTCCACTCTGAGGGCTCAGAATATTAGTTCTGATACACAATGAGCTTTTAAGCCCTACCACAACTCAGAACTCCTGAGCCAATAATCCTCAGCCTCCTCAGGTAGTAGGGATTATAGGTGTGGACCCCAGCACCTGACTTTTCCCTGTCTTTTTATACCATGCTTCTCTCCAAACACTAGTCTGCAAAGTGGCTATACCGGCCCACTTGCTGTTGCTTGTGCACAGTACTCCATCTCTGTGCCTTTGAGCTGGCCATCCCCCAATCCTGTAATGCTTTCCCTCTCCACCTCTGCCTCTTAGATTCTTTGGCTCTCTTCAAGACTCGGCTCAAAGGCCATTGTTCCAAAGAGGCCTTTTCCATTTCCCACTTCCAAGCTGCAAATGCCTTCCCTTGTGAGCCTGCCATCCACCTACTCAATATATATTCTGTATGTGCCTAGCTATTGGTATGTTGTTTCTCCTGTTCTAATGTGAGCTTCTTGAGAGCAGGGGATATTTTTGCCTTTCTTTGAATCTCCAGCATAATGCCTGGCACATGACACCCACTGAATAAGTGTTTGTTGACTTCAGACTGACAAAAATAAAAGTCCCAGCTCAGAATCTGTTGTATGACTTTGGACAAGTCGCTTAACCACTAGGGGACTCAGTTATCTTATTTGTAATACAGGAATAATAGTCGTTTAATTTCCTGTTTCGAGGAATGTCTCCTATAACCTCTAAGTATATAACCATAAATGAAATATATCAGTTTTTATTATCTCCCTAAATATATAAAGTCCTTGAGAACAAAAATGTCTTGTAACCCCTACATCAGCAAGCCAGTCCTGCACAAACAGTAGTTCTGCATCCAGAAGTACAACCTAAGATTATGTAAACTACCCCTAGTCACTGAGCAATTGAGTGACAAAACCAAGAACAGTCCTCAGGTTCACTATGCAAACAGCTTGAAACCACCCTCCTCCACAGAACCTAAAGTAATGGAATGTTGCTTGTCCAGAATGATTGTGGGGCTTGCAGGTATATAATCACTCACTAGTCAGTTTGTAAATACTTTGCAAATTGCCCTGTTTGTTAATGTGAAAAAGCACTGTAGAAATACAAGGTATTATAGTAACCAGGGCTGAACACGGGAGATAAGGTATTGTGGAAATATGAACAAGTGAGTGAGGCATCAGCGTGTGTCATGTATCCCTCTGCTGGGAAGAAGCTTATAGGTTCTCCCCTCACATTATCCAAGAACACCGACTCCCCTGGGTGAATAATTTGAAGGACAAATTACCACTCTTCTGGGTACCAAAGCCAGCTATAAGCTGAAATTAAATTAAATCATAAAGCACTACAAGAAACGGAGGGAAGAGTCAGAAATATAAAACCAAGGGAATCCAAAGTTAAGCATGAAATATTAGAGTCAGGGCCATGTCCTTGCCTTCAGTGCTGATGAAGTAAAAAATGAAATGCACCCTGGTTTGAGCTTAAAGGACTACCATCAAATCCCCATTGTTAAGCACTTACCAACTACTGTGATGACTTTAATTCTAAGGGGGGAGGGATCTTGCGGGGGAGAACTGTGGTTGTGAAAGTGAAAAGAACACTCAAACTGGCTTAGTCACTAACTAATTGAGTGACCTTGGGCAAACCTCTCTGGATCTTAAGTTTCCTCATTTAGAGAACAAGGGAATTGGATTACCGGATTTCTTGGTTCTCTTCCAGACCTTAAATTCTGTGATTCTTATCTTCATCTGGATGGTTCCAAAGGTCAAAGTGGTCAAGCACAAGAGTTTCCATGGTTTAGCCCTTAAACCAGACAAAGCTCATTATGACTCTTCACAACACCAGCCCCAATCACCCCATCAAAATTCTCTTCACCACCCTCTCTGTCTCCTAATCTTTACCTCAGACACATAGGGATCAGAAAGGATAAAGGTGGCTGTGGTAATAATACAGGTCACAAAGCTTTGTTTAAATAAGGATCAAATGTAAAATCCTCCGTTTGGATTTTAAAGCCCTTCAAAACCTGACCCTTCCCAGTCTTACATTTTACTGCCCTCTGTGTACTCCATGATCCTGCAACATTGGCCTCCTTGCTGTTCTTCCCACATGACACTCCATTATCCAGCTCATTCATTGCCTTTTCACTGGCTGTCCTCTATGCCTGAAACATTTTCCTTCCTCCCTTCTACCTCCTGGCTTCCCTCTGAGATCTCCTCCTATTTACACTGTATATATTTGTACTTTTTTAACCCTATAGATAGATAGCTGTTTGCATGTTTTCCCCTCTATTAGAATGGAAGTTCCTTGAGGGCAGGAGCTATGTTTTTGCCTTTCTTTTATCTCCAGTGCTTGACACAGTGCCTGGCAGATAGTAAATACTTAATAAATGCTTATTGATTTATTTATTAAATAACCTTGTTCTTAAACTCCTGTTGGGGTTAGACTCCCACCCACTTCCCCTAAAGGGTGATTTATTATTTGTTAGATGTCCTGAGGTTTTAGTAGCTATGGCAACTGGTCACTTTATTCCACCATAAGGCTTAGACCCATCCCAGGCTGTCAATCCCATTAGGCTTTTAGGCTGAAGAGATATTAGGAATTGTAGATGTAATGTCCAAGGGACTCAGTAGCCAATTACTCTTTCAGACATTGCTCTGACTCGGAACTCTTGTTCTAGCAAATGGTAGAACCTTTGCCTCCCTCCTGGAACTCCTGGCTTTCTATAAGGCTTAGTTCAACGAACACCTTTTTTTAAGAATTCCTTCCTCATTCCACCAGTTAGTTACTTTCCTTCTGAAATAACTTTGTACTTTCATATATATATATAAATATATATATATATATACATGTATACATATATATATATATATCTCCTATATTTACTTCTCTGGGAACATGCATTGCTCCTGTTGAATGTGAGTTTCTTCAGGGTAGCGACTGTCTTACTTATCTATCTGTATCTCCAGAGTCTAATTTAGAGTCTAGGATATATTCTGCACTTAATAAATGTTTGGTCGATTGATCAAATGTTAAATCTTTAAGGGACCTTGGAGATAATCTAGTTCAATATCCAATTTCATATATGTGGAAAGTGAGACTCAGGGAGGTAGTCTTAACTAGTGAGTGGCAAAGCCAGAGCTCAAATCCAGGTCCCCTAACTCCTGTCCAGTATGCTTTCTACTATGCAACATAACTTAACCTCTACCCAGTTTAGAACTACACTTTTCTCCCTTTATTTATTCATTGTAACCAAGTCACTCCTTTTGCACCCGGGCCTGGGCTTGATCTTCTATGTCTAAAGCCTTGATGTTGTTTGATGGCCTGCTTATACCTCTGTCTGACTGCTGCTATATTCTTTGATTCCTGATACACCTTGTCCAGATTTCCTCTTAGCACCTCCTACTAGGACCTCCTAGTTCTCTTTCCTTGCTTTTGTGGGCTTATCCACAATATGACTTACCAGGTACTAATAGCTGTACTTTCTATACTTCTCTCATGTTAGGAAAGGAGCTCTAGTGCCTAGCCTGAATCTAAAAAAGTCAATCCCCTAAATTAGCAGTATTTAGGAAAGCAGATAGAACAGATAGATATAATTCTAGCCTTACAGTACCCCATGTCTGAGAAAAGCACAGGGACCAGCCTCTTGGCACCTCCAGTCTCCCTTGGAGAGGGATGGGCTAGATAACTGAGATATCTCTCAAAGCTTCCCTGAGAATAGCATTTAGAGAAATCCATATGTATAAATAACCTGCATGGACAACACCCTACCCCTACACTTCAAAAAGGTGTAAAATTTATATTATCTCTCACTTACATTATTTGCATTTTAATAGATACATGGTCTTAATCCAAAGGCAATGAAGTCTAGTGATTCAATAGAAAGCATCCTGAATTTGGAGTCAGAGAAACTAGGTTCAAATTCTGATTCTGTCATTTATTACTTGTGTAACTATGGGCGAGTCATTTAAACTTTCTGGGGCTTGCTTTTCTTCATCTCTTAAAATAATAACAAAAGTATTTATGTAGTGCTTTTCAAATGTAATTTTGTTTCATCTTCTCAGCAACCTTGGGAGATAGGTGCTATTTTTTTCTTGTAGGCAATTGGGGTTAAGTGACTTGCCCAGAGTCACACAGCTAGTACATGTCAAGTGTTTGGTCTGAGGTCATATTTGAACTCAGCTCTTCCTGACTTCAGGGCTGGTGCTCTATCTACTGCACCACCTGGCTGCCCCAATAGGTGCTATTTTCAGTCCCATTTTATAGAAGAGAAAAGTGAGGCAGATAGTAGATAAGTGATTTGCCCAGGGTCACACAGCTAGTAAATGTCTGAGGTCAAATTTAAATTCAGGTCTTCTTGACTCCAAGCCTAGCAATTTATCCCCTGAACCACCTAGTTGCATAGCCTACAATAACCCAGAGTCTCTTTTGTGTTATGACAAAGCATTAGAGTAGGCCTCTTATGAAGGTGTAAATGTACAATATTGGTGTTATCTAGCTACTTGGGGAAATAACATAAATGAAGACAGAAGAAAGCAGCATAATTCACATAGAGTATTGATGTACAAGCTCTTCACATGATGAATGTTGTACATTGATACTACTCAGAATGCTGATGTTTTTTTTTCTCTTGCATTTTGGCTGCTTTGTGCAGTGAGCTTTTAAAAAAATTAGAAAGACTTGTCTCTCTTTCTCTCTCTCTCTTCTACGGGAATACATCCATCAGTGTCGGGAGGGAGCCCTGAAACAGTCAGAGATTTTCCATCTGTTTGTGCTGCTTTTAGCTTTTCTTGGCCCAATGCAAAAGCAGCACAGACAATGCAGGGATTTCTTTCCTGGGCCAGTAATTAAGCACATTTCCTTTTCGGTTATTCAGCATTCCACCTGATTCAAAATCTTCTTCCCTTTCTAAAGCAGAGTCCCACACTACTTCTCCATGTTATCCTGAAGACTTCCTTAGAGAGGACTTGCTAATGTGCTGTTCCTTCTCTTATTGCCTTTCTCAGAAAGGCGGTTGTCATCAAAAACTACCTTCTCCATGGTAATGACATCATTGGGAAAGCAACAAGCAAGAAAACAGATCATAACAATGAAATATACATCTGTAAAGATGAGGTTAATCTCCAGAATCTCATTTTTAGAATCTATATTTTCCTAGCCACCACTGTCTAGTGGCAATTGGCAACTAGGTGGCTCAGTGGATAGAGAGCTTGGCCTGGAACCAAGAAGACCTGTGTTCAAATCTATCCTCAGACACTTTACTAGCTGTGTGACCCTAGACAAGTAACAACCTCTATTTGCCTCAGTTTCCTTAATTGTAAGATGGGGATAATAACAGTACCTACCACCCAGGGTTTCAGAATTAATTTAGATATTTATAAAGTGCTTAGTATGGTGCCTGACACATAGTAGGAGCTATATAAATACATATTCCCTTCCATCCCCACCCCTCTCCATTCCTGCAGTAGTAATATGAAACCCAAGGGTCCTTTGTGCTAATTACAGTATAAGCAGGAAAGGAAACCAAACATGAAATGTGTTTGAAGAATCCATAGTTCACAACTGGCTGAGCTATTGGGGCATAGAAGGATAATGTTTGCCGCTGACTTTTTTTTCTGTGCAGACTAACAGAATCTCATAGTGCAGAGGTCATCTATTCTAGTTGGCATCTGGGTAGCAATCTCCTATATACAGTATAGGAGAGTGGTCATCCAGGCAGCTTATGAAAGACAGGGGACCCCCTACAGAATTGAGAGAATGTCATAGGTAGAAAGGACCTCATTTGACAGAAGAGAACTCTGAGACCCAGAAAGATTAAACGATTTACTTACAGCTACTGTTGGTGATCCCTTACACTTCACTTCTGTTCTAATTGTTAGACAGTCCTGCAAAAATCTACCACTTTGCAACTTCTGCTCCTTGCTCCTTGATCTGCCTGGTAGGGTCCAGTGAATCACTCAAGTTGTGACTAACAACTTTCATACTTGGGGCGAGCAGCACTCAGTATTCCATCAAATGTAGGGAGGGGTGAGTCTACCCTCTTAGGCAGAAATGACTGAGACGCTATAAGGCCACTGATAGGCTACTGCCTTACCTGGTGTACGAATACTGACTGTGCAGGGGAAAGGGGAAAGCAAGAGAAAGGGAAGTGGATCTAATAGCTTCAGATTTTAACTAATTCTTTTTTTATTTATTTTAAACTTAAATATACAATAAGAAAAAGAAACATATAAACTTAAGTGCTAAAATGTATATACAAAATAAAGAAAAGAAAAAACCATTGCCATGTGCACAGCAGAACGTAAGAGAGGATTCAAAATATACAGCAATAAATTTCCATTTCAAGAAAGTCTATATAATAAATACTACACATTATATTCGAAGCTGTCCATCTTTTCTTGGCCTTTTTGTAAGTTTTCTTTTGTTCTCCGCTGTGCACTTTTTACTTTGTTCTTTTTTTTCCTCTTCGTCCTCCCCCGCACAAGAAGGCTAAATTAAGGGCAGATACACACACACACACAAACAACATATATTATATATACTATATATGTAGAAATATACACAAGTACATATGTATAAATATATAGAATATGTACATATGCTTACACATACATACATATACTTAGAAATCTATAATCTAGGCATATACATTCATATAATTCTTGATAACTAGTTGCTAAACTTAATTATTTCTATACTGACCAAGGACTGAAAGTGCTTCCTCTAAATTTCAGTGCCTAAGGCAAAGACTTATCACCCTATCCTAGTTAAAGTTCTGTTAATCAGTCTTCTTCCAGATACTTAAAGAAAGTTTTCATCTCATCAAAGCCCCTCATTTTACAAAGGAGAAACTGAGGCCTAGAAAGGTGAAGTGACTTATTCAAGGTCATACAAATAGTAAGTAATAGAGCCAGTTCCTAGAAAGGTGAAGTGACTTGTTCAAGGTCATACAAATAGTAAGTAATAGAGCCAGTTTTTTAATCCACATCTTTTGACTCCAGATCTTTTGATCTTTGAAGGGTTATCCCAAGGGTGTATATGAGCCAGAGAAAATCATTCTGTGCCCTTGCCACATATAAAGCTAGAACCAGAAACCAGATCCTAACTACTCGTTGGTAGCCACCTTCATTTGATGTTACCTGGGAAGACCCCATGTCCCCAATATCCATGCTACTATCAGTAATTCCATTATGATAGTTTTGTTCCTTTAGATTTTTTCAAGTGTTTAGTCTTTAATATTTCCTAATACATAAGACTCCATGAAGCCTGGGGTTTAAATCTTATCAGCCAACATTTTCAGGATAAATTGTGAGCTAAGAGAGGGTAATGGCCTGTTGCATTGGAAGTCAGATCCAAAAGTTGAAAGGGCTTCTGGGGGGTGGTGCAAAACATGGAGGCTCATGGACCCCAAGAAGAAAAAATGGGTAGGAGGAGGTTTCAAATGTTTGCTGTCAAGCCCATTTCCTCCTACCACCACACAATATACTTCTGGGTTGGTAGTTGATTCAGAAATGCTCTTTCCTTCCTCTAATCCCAAATGGCACATTGTATATCATAGAATCTCAGAAGTGGAAGCTATAGATGTCACCTAATTCAAACCATACCTGAATAGAAATCCCAGATAAGTGGTTATCCAGCTTCCACTTGAAGATGTCCAGTGATTATTAACTTAATATATCAAGGGAGAATGTGCCACTTTTGACACTTTTTTTTATTGCATCAAGTCTAATTCTATCTCTGCACCATCTATTCATTATATCCTTAAGGCTTCATTGCTCTTCATTATATCCTTAAGGCCAAAAAGAGAAAGCCTAATTCTCTTCTACAGCACAACTCTCCAAATATTCCAAGACAAATATCATGTGTCACTCCCAATCCAACTCTTTACCCCATCCTTAGCCCCTCTGCCATTTCTATTTTTTAATTTAAGTTAAATTTTTTTTTAATTCTGAACATAAACACTAAATAAAATGAGCACTTCCATACACATAGTAGAACAGGAAAGGATTGTTTATGAACCTGTGAATTCTTGTTATGTAAAACTTGTTTTTTTAAAAAAAAGTATATAATAAGTTCAACATGTGACTTTCAAAGCTATCCTACTTGTCTTTGATTCCTTCTGTCTGTCCTGTAATCTTCTCTTTTCCTAAATGATTCTAACTCTCTTTATTTCATGCTTCGTCAGTTCACACATACCTTCTGAGGGTTTCCTGAAACTTCCCCTTTCGTTATTTCTTATGGTACAATAATATTTTATTATATTCATATACCATAATTTTTAGGCATTCCCCAAATGATGGGCACCCCTTAGTTTCCAGTTCTTTGCCAGTACACAAAGAGCAGATATAAGTGCTTTTGTACTTCTCCTTTTTCTTTGAGCTCTTTGGGGTATAGTTCTAATAGTTGTTGGTCAAAGGGTATGCACAACTTAATGACTTTGGGAGCATAGTTCCAAATTGCTTTCAGAATGGCTAGACGAATTCACAACCAATAATGCATTAATGTGCCTGTTTTTTTCTTAGTCCCTCCAACATTTGTAATTTCATTTGTTTTGCTGTCTTTGCCAACCTGATGGGCATGAGGTAGAAACCCAGAGTTGTTTTATTTTGGATTTCTCTAATTATTACTAATTTGGGGCATTTTTATATGGTGGTTGATCGACTCTTTTCTTCTTCAGGCTAAACATACTCAGTTCTCTCAAACCAATCTTTGTATGGCATGGGTTTCAATTCCATAACCAACGTGGATGTTCTCTTCTGGACATGTTCCATTTTGACTATGCTCTTCCTAAAATAGGGCACCCAAAACTAAATATAACAATACTTCAGATGTTCTCTGATCAGAGCAGAATATAGTGGACCTATTGCTCCCTATTTCTGGAAACCAGGCAACCTAAGATCATGTCTCTTTTCTATTCCCATGACCCAAAACACGTATGGCAATTTAGATAATAGATCATACAAGGTGGGGCTAGAGCAAATTTTAGAGATCATCTAGTCCAATACTCTCATTTTACAGATTAGGAAACTGAGGTCCAGAAAAGTGAAGTGAATCTCTAAAGATCACACAGATAACCAAGGAATATAATCTAAGTCTTCTGATTTCATAAGTCAATAGAAATATCCATTGATATTTGTAGGGCTATCACATGGAATAATATATAACCTGAGTAACAGCAGTGTAAAAGATTTAGCCCAATCTTCTAGCCTGTTAAAAGCTTCCATTAAATCAATCCAACAAGCTTATATTAAATGTCTGTTATGTACAAGGCACTGTGAGAGCTACTGGAGATGCAGAGACAAAAAAAAAAAAAGCATTGGCACTCAAGGAGTTTAAATCCCACGGGGAGAATAGGTATGTAACATGGCATAGAGAACTGGAAAAAGTGATAACTAAGATTTTTGCTGGGGCAAGCAAAGAGGTAACCCTTAGTAGAAGCCATTGGTAGATTAAGGAGAGCAGAGTGGAGACCAGAATATGGTAGTTTCCTATTTTAACTCATTATTTATATATATTTGAACCCCAGACTTTTTTTTTTAGCACCACCAGTTAAAATTGCCTACCTGAACCATTGCCCACTCAGAGGAAGGGAGTGAGTGATTGAGAAGGGTAAAGGAGGATAACATTTATCCTCGATACTAGGGCTACTAAGGATCCCTCCAAATTTCTCTACTCTTGAGAAATTGCTCATTGTTGAGAACGAGAGTAAAGAGAAGTTTCTGGCACTTCTCCTGAGAGGGATAAACCTAATATTCATCTGTTACTCTACTATATGAAGATATTATTATATTGTTATATACTCTCAATATAATTATTAATTTCTAAGCACCTGCACAATGGATTTTAGACATTAAAAAATGGAAAAAAAATCACAAAAGAGACTATCAACACAGACCAATAAAATCTGAACAAAGGGCTTCAAATGAGAATTTCTTCACTTGAAAGATTACAGAATCACAAGTTTTCTAGAGGACATCTAAGGCTATCAAGTCCAACCCCATAGCTGATAAGAATTTTCTCTGTAACATTCCCAACAAGAGATCATTCAGCATTTTGTAAAGACCTCTAGTAAGAAGGAAACCACTACTTCTCAAAGCAGGCCATTTCACTCATGTATAGCTCTAACAATTCAGAAGTTTTTGCTTAAGTTGAACCTTGACATACCTCTCTGCAAGTTCCATCCATTGCTTCTAGTTCAGCCTTCTGAGGCCAAGTAGAGTAAGTCTAATCCTTTCTTTTTATGATAGGATTTCAAATACAGGAAGACTGTTATCATGTGCCCACTGTCTCTGGGCTAAGTTTCCCCAGTTTTCCTTTAGCTGATCCTTATATAACATGGTTTAAATGCATCTCACCATCTGGTCATCCTCTTCTGTATGCTACCCAGCTTATCAACATTCTTCCAAAAATGTGATGCCTCAAACTAAACACAATATTCCTGATGCAATCTGACCTTAATGCATCCTATGGTTGTACCAGCTTTCCTGGTTGTCATATCACACTGTTAATTCATATTGTACTCATAGGATGCAAAACCCCCATATCTTTTTCAGATGAATTATTGTCTAATCAGGCTTCTCCCATCTTGTATCCAAGATATTACTTTTTTGAACCCAGATATAGGATTTTACATGCATACCTATTAGATTTCAGCTTATTAGATTTAGCCCAATCTTCTAGCCTGTTAAAAAGCTTCCATTAAATCAATCCAACAAGCTTATATTAAATGTCTGTTATGTACAAGGCACTATGAGAGCTACTGGAGATGCAGAGACAAAAAAAAAAGCATTGGCACTCACAGAGTTTAAATCCCACGGGGAGAATAGGTATGTAACATGGCAACCTCACCATCTCAGCTAAAGAACTTGCCTCAACTTAACTGAAAAACTTGAGGTCATTCACTGAGAACTCCCTGTTCTCCCCTCCTCATGTCACCTCATTCAGAGTTTTGCCCCAACTATCTCCTTCTTTTCCCCTATCTCACATGAAAAGGGGGTCTTTCTTCTTGTTAAGGCTAACCCCCCTATAGGCACCTTTGATTCCATACTATCCCACCTTCTCCAGCAGATTACCTATTCTGTTACCTCCATCTTCTAATCCTCCATCTCTCCCTATCTACTAGCTACCTACAAACATATCTGTGTTTTCCCCATCCTTAAAAAACCTGACTTGATTCTGCCATTTTGACTAGCCATCATCCTATAGCCTTCTACTTTTTCATGGCTAAACACCCTACAATCAGTACCTCCACTTCCTCTTAATGAAACAAGGGATAGAGGCAATTATAGAAGATAAAATTGATAATTCTGATTATAATGAGTTTAAGAGTTTTTGCACCAATGAAATTAATGCATCAAAGATAAGAAGGGAAGAAGTTGACTGGGGGGAAAATCTTTGTATCAAATTTCTCAGATAATATGCTGGTACTCAAAACATATAAATAACTAATATAATTATATAAGACCAAAAGCCATTTCCCCAGTGGATAAGTATTTAAAAGGTATGTTAACAAACAGCTCTCGAAAAATTGCAAACTACTCTTTTGTGGGGGCAAAGTATTGGAAATTGAGAGAATGCCCATCAATTTGGAAATGGCTAAACAAGTAGTGGTATATGAATGTAATGGAATACCATTGTGTCATAAGAAATGATGAGCAAGTGGATTTCTGAAAAACCTGGAAAGACTTACATGAACTGATGCTGAGTGAAGTGAGGAGAACCAGGTAAACACGGTACACAGTAACACCAACATTGTGTGATGATCAGCTATGATAGACTTAGCTCTTCTCAGCAATACAATGATCCAAGACTCCAAAAGACTCATGATAGAAAATGCCATCCACATCCAAAGAAAGAACTATGGAGTCTGAATACAGATGGAAGCATACTATTTTCACTTTTTTTGTTTTTTGTGTTTTTTTCCCTTTTGTTCTGTTTTTGCTTTCACAACATGACTAATGTGGAAATACGGTTAACATAATTACACATATATAACCTATGTCAGATTGCTTGCTGTCTTGGGATAGGGGAAGGAGAGGAAAAGAGGGAAGGAAAATGATTTGGAACTCAAAATCTTATAAAAATGAGTGTTGAAAACTATCTTTACATGTAATTAGAAAAAATAAAATACTATTTACCAAAAAAAACCCAAAAAAGTACAAACTGCTAATATCATATGAAAAAATCTTTCAAATCACTAATAATAAGAGAAGAAAATCAAATAATCCTAAGATCTCACTCATATTCATCAAATGGGCAACAATGACAAAGAAAGGAATAGTTAATGTTGGGGAGGTATGGAAGGACAGCCACACTAATGCATTGTTGGTGGAGTTGTGAAACTTTTAGAAAATTAGTTATTTCTATTTATATTGATTATTTTTTTTTACTACAGTTATACTTCTTTTTCCTGTGGTAGGAACATTTAGTATCTTAGAATGGACATTAAAAAAATAACTCAGAGGTTAGAATTTTAGAGCTAGAAAGGATTTTCCAACCCCCATATTTTATCGGTAAGTCTTGATTGCTCATTAGTTGTGCTCCATTAGGCCTGGCTACCTCTCTAGGTGTGACAGGAAGTTTATTTGGATTAGCTAATAGATTTAGTCATGGCCTTTGAGAACTATTTAAACCTGTAAAAAAAACTAGTTGTAATCTGGCAGCAAGGAAGAGAGAATGTTTCAGCTAAATTCCTGAGAAGGAACTGATTGGAAAGAGGACAGAACCTCAGGCTTTGGCCCTGGTCTCCATATCCTCCCCCCTCCTCTAGACAAGAAAAAGACCTCATTAACTTCAGAGGTCTAGAAGATTTTGGATTTCCTATCTTACCATCAGCATCCTAGCAGCATTTCTGGTAACCATATTTGCATTAAATGCCAAAGACATACTGGAAGTAGATTCAAAACTGTACCTAGGGGGAACATCTTGCAACAGAAGGACTTCTAGGATCTGTGAGTTAACCCTTTGCTACATGCTCTTTCTAAGCTTGAGCCCACTTTCCCCTGGACTCTATATATTTGCAAGAAAGTAGGGGCAGCTAGGTGCTACAGTGGATAGAATGCTGAGCTGTGAGTTAGGAAGACTCCTCTTACTGAGTTCAAATCTGGCTTCTGACAATTACTAGCTGTGTGATCCTGAGCAAGTCACTTAACCCTTTTTGCTTCAGTTTCCTCATCTGTAAAATGAGCTAGAGAAGGAAATGGCAAACCACTCCAGTATCTTTGCCAAGAGAACCCTAAATGGAGTCAAGAATAGAAGGAGGTGATTGAACAGCAAGTGTCATAGACTTTTGTAGTTGCATAGTGAGAGTGACAGACAACTAATTGGTGGATGCTCTGTGGGATCCTCACAATGTTAGGAGGAAGTGAGGAGGGCTCCTAACATTTTGCATGCCCTCTCTAGGGTAAACTTATGAGATGACATGGGACAAGGGTTGCTAGATGGGTAGATGGATAGATGGCACTACAAAGGTTGCAACCTAAATCACAGGAGGGAACATCTACATAAATAAGATCACAGATCCACTATTTGAGTATTTTAGTATTAAATCTCAACGATACAAGGCCTTATTCATAGAAGTCAGTGGATAGAGTAGAGCACTGGGCATGGAGTCAGAAAGGCCTGAATTAAAATCCAGCCTCAGAAATTTACTGGTTGTGTCACCTTGGACAAGTTACTTAACCTCTGTATGTCTCAGTTTTCTCAACAGTAAAATGGGGGTAGTTATATTACCTAGCTGCCAGAGCTGTTGTGATGATCAGATAAGATAATATTTATAAAGCGCTTAAACCAGTGCCTGTCATATAGTAGATGCCTAATAAATGCTTGTTTCCTTTTTTCCTTCCCATATACATGAAATCCTTCAAGAACAATTCAGGATATTATTTAAGGGCTAATATGGGGGGGGGGGGGAAGCCAATGTGATGCAGCAGACCAAACACCGAATATAGAGTTAGAGGACTTGGGTTTGAATCCTGGCACTATTTCCTGTGTGATCTTAGGCAAGTCACTTAACCTTTCTTGGTCTCAGTTTCCTTGACTATAAAATAATGGTGGAATGTTGGAGTAGGTCTCTGAGGTCCCTTAGATCTAGGATTCTGTGATCCCTTTCGGCTGTAAATTGATGACACTATGACTCTATGATCCATTATCTAATCGATTATTATGTTAAATGATTTATCCCATTAATACTCAAAGAGGCAGGAGGAAACTATTCATTGGATACTTTACAGATGAAGATTTAAAATGGAGAGAATTTGGTATGAAATTGAGTTGAAGGTTAGAGAGCAGAGGAATTTTTAGTCAACATACCATTCCTTTAAATAACTTAGCAGACCCTTCTCTCAAAGAGCTTAAGTTTGTCGGGGATGTATAATAGAAAGGAAAAATATACGATTAGTCTCCCTGAATGATGTAGTGGAAAGAGTAGTAGATTTGGAGTCTAAGCACTTGAATTTGAATCCTGGCTGTCTACCATCTTTGGATAAAACAGTTTATCTCCTTTCTATCATCTGTAAGAGGAAAGAGGTTGGACTGAATAGTCTCTGAGCTTCCTTTCAGTTCTAAATCTATGCTTCTGTAAGTCAATATGAGACATATACAAAGTAAATGCAAAGGCATTTTAAGGAGGGAGAGAGCCCTAACAGATAACTTCTTACAGAATGGGACATTTGAGTTGGGCCTTGAAGGGAGATAGGGGTTCCTAGAAAAAGAGGTGAGGACAAAAAACTTTCCAGGCACAGAAGACAGTCAGCCTGTACCAAGTTCCAGAGATGGGAGATGGAGTAGTACATTGTAGGAACAGAAAGTAGGCAAATTTGGCTAGAATGTAGAGTACATGAAGAGATTTATGTATAATATGCCTAGAAAGATAGGTTGGAAGCAGAAAATGAAGGAATTGAAATGGAAGGAAACAAAGAAGCATTTATTAAATACCTACTATGTACCAAGAGCTTAAATATCTCATACGATTCTTACAACAATCCTGGGAGGTACATACTATTATTATCCCCCTTTTACAGCTGGCAAAACTGAGGCAGAGAGAGGTTAAGTGATTTGCCCAAGGACACAGCTGTTTTCATTATTTGTTTTTTTTGCTTTTTGGTGAGGCAGTTTGGGGTTAAGTGACTTGCCCAGGGTCACACAGCTAGTAAGTGTCAAGTGTCTGAGGTCACATTTGAACTCAGATCCTCCTGACTCCAAGGCCGGAACTCTATACACTGTGCCACCTAGCTGCCTCCATCCTTTGTTTTTGAAGAGGACCAGTAACATCATAAAGTGATGTCTTGACTTTTTTGTGTGGATTTAAGTGAGGCAGAGTTGCATGAAGTCATTAGCCTTACTCTCTCTTTCAGAGTCATAAAATTCTAGTGGCAAGACAAAAGTTAAGATGACGGGATGCACTAGGTGACCTTGGCATCTTTGATGTCTGACCAAGCTCTAAGCGCTCCATAGCATCTGCTTCAGCCGCCTTCATGCCTATTGGAACAAATTGGTTTCATCTGCCCATTCTGCCAGGGTAAGTCTTCACATACTTGAGATAGACCCCCCCCAACTCACTGATAGGTCTGAGGCCCGTTGGTTATCCTCAACCTGGTTTAGTGACAGTTTACTGAAGTATGGCCACTTCATATGCTACAGCTTTTAGAAACACAAGTGAGAGTTGAGTTCCAGGTTGACACCCAAGGTAAATGAGCAACCCTGAAAAGGGCTCAGCAAGCCCTCACACCAAAAATGCTAGTCTTCCTTGAAAACCCCATATTCCCTACATACACACAGGCAGTAAGTATCCGAGGACAGATTTGAATTCAAGTCTTCCTGACTCCAGGCCCAGCATCTGTGCCCCTAAGAGCTTCTGAGGGCAAACACAGGAGTTGGTATTGATCCAAAAGGCAAAAGGGACTCACTAAAGTTTCTTGAGTAGAGATACGACATGGTGAGACCTATATTTTTCCAAGTATCAGTTCATCTGCATTGTGGAGCATGGATAGAAGAAGGGAGAGGCAGGATGTAAGGAGACCATTTAGGAGATTTAAATTTAAAGACTTAAAAGATGGGAAGTTAGGTAACCTTAAAATATTTTTTTTTGAAGAATCTTTCTAGTCAAACAATACGACTGAAGTTCATTTTAGTCTTCTAAGGCAGGGATTTTTAAACCTTTTGTGTCATGACCCCCTTGGCAATCTGGGGAGGCCCATGGACCACTTTTCAGAATAAAACTTTTAAATGAATGCAATAAAATAAAATAAATAGGTTTACAAAAGAACCCAATTACATTGAAATAAAGTTATCAAAATACTTTTATAAACAAGTTCATGGACCCCAAATTTAAAAAACCTTCTCTAAGGTGGGGTTTTTTTTCCCTATAAATAGTTTCAGCACCAGAAAACCAGAGTTCCTTGCTCTAATTTATTCATATTATTAACATGTTTAGAAAGTATGGTATAGTTAAACAATTTTTAAATCTGACAAAATTCAAAAGGATTTCCTTTTATTCAGTTACTCACACATCTTTACACATCTTCATAGTTATAGAAATTGTAGGCTTACAAATTATGAGTGCCTAATTGCTAGTTTGCTCAGAAAAATATAGAAAGTCAAAGGGAATTCTAGAATTTGACAATTTTGTTGGTGAACATAGGTTCATTTAGGGCCCAGAGGGTACATGTTATTTTATTAGGTATTTAAGATACTTGTTGAAGAATAATTGTTCCTGCCCTTGAAGAGTTTTCAATCTGATCAGGAAGGCAAAACAATATAAATATTTAATACAACTAGCACCAGAGTGAGCCTGGGGAAGTATGGGCAAAGAAGAGGGTGAGTGAGTTCACTAATATGTAGAATTAGGGAAAACTTCCTATTGGAAGTTAACCTTGAGCTGCTGGAACTGCTTAAAAATAAAAAATAAAAAAACAACAACAATTATCCTAAAGCATACTATAGGGTCAAAATGGCAGCGAGGTAGCACAGTTGATAGAGCGTCAGTCCTGGAGTCAGGAAGACTCATCTTCCTGAATTTAAATCTGGCTTCAGACACTTACTAGCTGTGTGACCCTGGGTAAGTCACTTAACCCTGTTTGCCTCAGTTTCCCCATCTACAAAAAGAACTGGAGAAGGAACTGGCAAATCACTCCAGTATCTCTGCCAAGAAAACCCCAAATAGGGTCAAGCAGAGTCAGAAACCACGAAGCAACAATAGCAACAAAGGTCAAAATTCTATGAAATACTAAATAGTGCTGCCTGCACATAGGATTATATTTAATTAGATTATGGTGTTTGACTTTTAGGCAGCAAGTTTTACAGAATTTCCCAGTGAATCCTCCAGATGCTTCAGTGGGATTCATGTGTTATTTGCTCCTGTGCACAGCTTTCTTCCCATGCTCTGGGGAGGAGAAGAGCTAGACATGAATTGGGATGTTTATATACTCACTAATCATAGATTTGTTTTTCCTCTAAGCACAGTTCCCTTGGCCAAGAATAGCTCAAGATGACAATCATTTTCATGTTCTCAGTCAAACAAAGATTCCAGAAAGTAACAAAAGGGAAGAACAAAGCCAAAGAATCTAGGAGGGGGGAAAGGTAGAAAACTAAAGAAAATAATAAGAAAATATTATGTTCTCCCCACCCTCACAACCCCCCACAACCTCTATCTGTGCACTGCCAAGGCAGCTGGTGAAATAGATAGAAAGCCAGGCCTAAAGTCCAGAAAACCTGACTGAGATCATGCAGGAAAAGCAGGAAGGCCCAGACTCACCCTCAGTTTCCTCATCTGTAAAACAGACATAATAATAGCTATAGCACTTATCTCACAAGGTCATTATGCAAGTCAAATGAAATTTTATATACATATGTAACAAATTACCATGGCCTTCACTCCCTGGAAGACCAAGTAAATTAGATTTCATCCCCTCCCAGGGTTCTCCTATATTCTTAACAGGCTTTGGGGTATATATCTAGACTCTCTGAAAATGGGGGAGTCCTTGCCAATGGTGGTCCCTAAATTGTAGGGCTATAGTCCTCTGTACTCCGTTAGCCACTAACAGATTGACTTTTACATATAAATATTTACTTCAAAAGGTATAATCACAAATATACAAGCTTATTCCCCTAACACATGGGAGACATAATCTTCCTCAGCCCTGTAGCACTTCAGTCTCTGAGAAGGGGGAAGAGATTAGGTTCATAGCTTTTCCCATAGAAGATAGTCCCACTTCCAAGTCCAAAACCCCAACTCAGTCTCAAATTCCAGGCATTTTGGTTTCTCGGGGCCTCCATGCCAGATTGGTTAGTTGCACCATCTTGCCTCAGTCAACCTTGACTCCAAGGTTGCCATGAGTTGAACCCCTAGGTCCTTTGGGACCCCAGGTCTCCTTCAGCACCTGAAACCGAGGACAAATAACACAGAACAGAAACAAATACTTCCAGGCCCATTTTATGGAACCTAGGGTAAAAGAGAGGTAAAAGGGGAAGAAAAGTCCTTCCCATCTCACCAGTTCAGCTAATGGCATATATGGTGTGAACAGAAGAGAAAGAACAGCCAAAATAGTGTGGCAGCTCAGTTTCATCAGTCTTAAAGAAGAAGGCAGCCAATCAAAGGAGGCTACCCTCACCCATGTGGTAGGCGATGAAGAGGCCTCCATGTTAGGTAATTTTGACACACTCCAAAGGCCCCTCAAGAATGCTTCCATATTAGGCAAACTGGGGATGCCCAGACATGCCTGGGTTACATTTATAATGCAGTATAAGTAAGCTATTATTCATTCTCAAGTATTAGGCACTTAGAGGCAGATTTCTGAACTGAAGCAAAATAAGGAGGATCAAATGTCCCTATTTTAATTCCATTGCACCAAAGCCATTCAAATGTTTTAAAATGCCTTTTTTTTTTTTTTTTTGCTTTTTAGTGAGGCAGTCGGGGTTAATTGACTTGCCCAAGTTCACCCAGCTAGTGAGTGTAATGTGTCTGAGGTCAGATTTCAGCTCAGATCCTCCTGACTCCAAGGCCGGTACTCTATCCACTTTGCCACCTAGCTGCCCCTTAAAATGCCTCTCTTTTTTTTAAAAAAAAGTTCAGTTTGAATATGAACTCACAACTAATAACTGCTCCAGCTGCCCGTACTTCAATATCTTCTTCCCTATATCTTCATTTCAAGCTGGATACTCATATCATCAGGAGCATAGATGGTCATAAATAAACAGAGTTGCTTGATTGGTATGAAGAGCCCTCAAGCTTTTTGATATGAGTGGCAAACATTACAGAGAAACGTACCTCCCCATGCTTTACTTCACTTCCCCCCCCCCCCCATTTCCCAGACAACTTCTTGAAAGTCTCATCAACTGCCATGTTATCAGATCAGACACCATGCCTTGGGGGTGGGGTTTAATCTTTTCATTTTCACAACTTCTGCCCTGTGACCTCATGTCCTAGCTGGGGACTGCCTCACTTGACCCACTATTTCAGTTAGATCCTAAATACGCTTTACTTCACTCCATTCTCTCCAGCCACCTTCTCAACAGCCTTTGCAGATACCTACTGTCCCTTTTTCCCACCTTCAGTTCTGGAATCGTGATCAGATCAGCTCTGTCATTGTTCCTGTAAGGGTGGCAGTTGGTGAGTCAATAAGCATTTATTGTGTATCAATCTCACCTCGCAACTTTCTAAGACAAAGCGTTTCTCCCTCCTCACTGTTTGGAGTTTCCCTATCAGACCGTAAACTCCTTATAGGAAGGGAGGATCTGTCCTGGCTTTTGTACTTGCATCCCCCATCACAGCGCTTAGTGCATAGTAAACACCTTACAAATGTTTTCATTCATTCATTCAAAAGAGAACCAGGATTCTAAGAACTGAAAACAATGCTTGCACAAGGTGCTGTCTAGTTGCATCAGTCACCTATGAAGGTAGCCAAGTGTTCTAGGGTTTGGAATGCTATCTCTCCAAAAGATATTGGGATGGAATAGTGCTCATGTTGAAAGGCAAAAGATTTTGAAGGGGCACTATCAGCCTAGAAGGTCCCGCCTGCCAGCCTCAAAATGGAACCATTTGATCTTTCAATGGCTGCATTTTCAAAGGATTCTAGCTCACTGTGACCATATCAGTAGAAAACTACCTTTTCAGTCTTATTTCCCACTATTTCTCCATACAAATTACCCATTCCACTCAAACTGGTCTACTCACTATCTTCCTAAAAACTGAAGTTCCTTCAGTACAGTGATCCATCTTGTATGTCTTGGTGCTTAGACACAGAAGGTGTACAATAAATACTTATTCATTAATAGATTTAAATGAACATATAATTCAGGGTCCTCCATTAGAACAAACACTTTTCACAGGAACACATTATTGGGTTGTTTGGTTAGGGTTTTGTGTTCTGTTTTTTGAGTGGTACAGAGATGGTGTGGGTTGTGTGATGGGTTTATTTCAAAATTTTCAAAGTGAACAGAGCAACGTGTCTTATAAAAATGATAAAAAATTTCTGCTAGACCATAAATATTTTTCACATCCATCCTCCCAATCAATTGAAGCAGACAAAAAAAAAGCCAGTTGGGTGTTATATATGTCCTAGAAAATAGATTATGGAATGGCCAAACTGATCAATATGATTTTATAGTGGTCATCTTAATGGTCAATCAGGATGGCTAAATAGTAGAATTTTGTGGCAGTGCATCTTGATAGGCCAAGAGGGGCTGGTCAGTATAAATCACGCCTAGGCTTCTATATTTAAGGATCACAGAGATAGCCTAAATGACATCAGTATTCCTAATTACTATGCTGTCCAACAACAACTTAGCCTTGAGAGGATGAGTGGGTGGCTAGTTCAAGGTCATTTTATGTATTCAGGAAATTTCCCATCTCACATTTGATGGTGCAAATTAAATCCCCAAGCTAATATTGAAAAAGTATCTTCTATGACTTTTTTTTTTTTTTTTAGAGAAAAGGAAAGAAGGAAATCTTCAGTTTTGATAAGCATGGCTATTCTTTTTTCAGTGTCTGGGCAGGTGTGAGTGAATCAGCCTCAAAGGAACCATTTGTTATGTTTAGTTCCCCAGAGGGTATCATGACCCACACCTGATGAGATAAGTATTTCTGAGCTCATTGCTGCACTCTTCCACTGTATATGCAGCCTGATTGAATCAGCAAATAGCAAATATTACAATTTATATAGAGTAGGCCAGTAACTCACACAGGAAAACACTCAATTAAGAAAGAATGTTTCCTCTCTGAGTTCTATTGCACCATAATTCCAGGTATACCACTCTTATTAAAGCTGACTCATTGGTTGTGTGTGTGTGTGTGTGTGTGTGTGTGTGTGTGTGTGTGTGTGTGAAGCTTAGGGTTAAATGTGACATGACCTCACACTGCTCCATCCCTGGTTGATGGCCCAAGCAGAAAGGTTCTGATTTTCCATTGTGCAATCACATCAGCAGATATGCTTGAATTTGTAGAACTAACCTCTTGTAATACTGACAATTTCTGTAGTTATAATTTTTATTGTGCCTACTGGCTGAGCGATGATAGGACTTATTCATAGACTTTACACTCCAGTGGTTTGATAAATATATAACATCTTGAAAAGGAGTTTCTTGGTGAAGTAAATGCTATTCATCAGGTCTTAGTTTTCCTTACATTTGCTTTGGGGGGGACAGAGGGGGTGTTGTGGTGGTGTTTTGTTTTGCTTTGTTCATATTTGATTTTTTTTTTGCCTGACTTCCTTGATCTTCCACCTAACACAATCCACAAAAAAGTAACAGCCCTTAAGACAAGCAAGCCCATACAGCGTATAGGGGAAAAGAATGTTTGTATATTTTTCCTATATTATGTTTTCTTCACTTTCTGAAAGCTGTAGAAGGCAAAATGTGGTCAAGTGCTATTTTATAGCAAGTTTAATGCTTATCAGTAATTTTTTTCCTTTGACCTTCTGCCTCAGACAATTAATTTTCTTGAACTGTTCACATACTAGAACATTAGGGGGAAAAATAATGTTAGCACTAGTGAATAGAATCTTGGAAGAAAAGCCGTGCAATTATTCAAAGGCCTAATCTTATCTCTTGTTTCATTTTTATATCACAAGTCTACATTTAAAAGTATTAGATATACTGTTCGGCTGTCCTACACCTTCAAACCACAGTAAATAAATGCTGCTAAGTGCCACCAAGAGTGAAAGAGGTTATAATGAGAAGTGTGAGGAGATATGTGCTCCATTCATCATTCTGTTCAGTCCAATATCGAGGCTCTTTTTATCAGCACTATTGCTAGCAGTGTCATCGCCGCTGGTATAAATCTTCTGTCACTGGGTGTCGGACTGATGCCCTATTAAAGCCTTGCTCTCACATAATCACAGAATGACCTTTAGTTGTCTTTAATTAACCTTTGACCCAAACCATGCCAAAGTCTTGTTGGTAGGTAAATCTATGGCATGACATTTGCTTATGACACTACATTTGTCTTGGTTTAATAATCCTACCTTTCAGATTATAGCCAGAATGAAATACAAATGGGATCATAGCTAATAGCTGGATTAATTTTTAAAAGGTTAGAACATAATATTTTCCTCTGAGCTCCCAATGATATCATTGCAGACATTTTCCCATAGGGATTTGGGGTTCCCCCATTAAAAGTCAATTAAGGTAAGATGTCAATTTCGCCAATGATGCAGTCCTTCCTGACCCAGGGTTATTCTCTTTGAACATTTTGAGGTGGGGGGACAGGATTTCTTGATGCTTTCAACTAGTCAATGGCTGCCAAATGAAAAATACATTTATCCAGGATAATGGAAGAGAGTGGTAATACAAATAATCCAAAAACTATTTACTTTTGATTTCGGAATATGCTTTTCTCCTTTTCAATATGCATATGTCTGGTGTCCTGGGAATTTTATAGTTATCAAAATCTCATTTATTAGAAATGAAGGAATCAGGAAGGGAGGGAGGGTTGTACTGTTTGTTGCTTCCTGACTACTTACACCATCATTCCAACCTCCTCCCCACAGGAACCTTAGCTTCTACCACTGGAACCCCTGTGGGCTTTCATAGGTGGGTTTTCACCTTATTTTGTTCACCAGGGTAACCATCTTCTTCTCCCCCACCAGCTCCAAACCATGCCAAAGTGTCCACTAGAATGCTTTTTTAAAGAAATGCAGTTTTATCACATTGAAGTGTTGACATTAAATAAGACAATATAGATAAAAATAAACTAAAATAAGATAGGTTGTATGATGTAGTAGCTAGAGTGCTGGACTGGAAATCAGAAAGACTTGAGTTCAAATTGTGCTTGTAAAAGTTATTGTTTGAACATGGGTAAGTCATTTAAACTCTCTGAACCTCCATTTCTTTAGCTATAAAATGGGGATAATAATACCCACAGTACCTACTTCAAAGGATTGTGTTTGGGCAGATATATTTAAGGTATTTCATACTTTATTATGCAAATGCTAATTGTTATTATTTTAAAATTAGAAACCACATTTGGTCTATAATTTATAATATTGAATGAGTTACCTCAAAATCCCAAGTGGGCCCACTAATATAGAGACTTTTACTCATAAGAACTATCCATGGAATGAGATGTTTGGATTAGATATTCTCCAAAGTCTCTTTCATTTGAATGTAACCCCAGAGAGTCTGAGACTTTCTCCTTCTTGGTGGAGTTCAATGCCCCTTCACCTGTGAGAGGGGTGGGATGGAGTTGGCAAGAGTGGGAAAAAATCTAATACCACTGGGGTTTACTACTAGGGTTACATATAAATCTGTATTTCTCTATTTCCAAGTCTAAAAATTCCTTTCTCACAAAGCGATAGTCGTAATTTTTTCTTCCTTGCCACAGAAATCTATTCACTCTGGAAGATCATATAAGTCCTAGAATTCACATGTTTGAAGTACCCTCCACCCCTTTGGTCTCTCCTTTTGATTGGATGGCTCCGCTGAGAACCTCCATTAAAGAAAGGTCCTCAGGCCAGCCATTTCTTCTGACTTCTCCATCTCTCTTCCTCTACTTTTTCAGCTTCTTTTTCTGTGTTGTCTTCCCACATTAGAATGTAAACTCTTGAGGGCAGGGACTGCCTTTTTGCTCTTATTTGTATTCCGAGAGTGCCTGGTACATAGTAAGCACTTAACAACATTTGTTGACTAATTGGCTGACTAAATATTATACATTCTCAATTTAAAGGTGAATTAAGGAATTTTACTATTCTCAAAGTATTAAAGTAAATGCTTGTTCTTAAAACCCCAGAGACTAAGGGAGGGAACTAGATGGTGCTACGGATAGAACACTGGGCCTGGATTTAAGAAGACCTGAGTTCAAATCTTGCCTCATATACTTACTAGCTATGTGACCCTGGGCAACTCATTTAATTGCTATCTGCCTCAGTTTGGTCAACCATAAAAAGGGGATAATAATACCACCTACCTTAAAGGGTTGTTGTAAGGATCAAATGAGATAATATTTGTAAAGTGCTTAGCCCTATTCCTGGTATATAATAGGCATTTCGTAGTAGGTTTCATGTTACTAATCATACGTCTTATTAAAAATTATATAAAAGACATTATTGGACAGCTAGGTGGTCTAGTGGATACAGTACCAGGCCTAGAGTCAGGAAGACCCTTCTTCCTGAGTTCAAATTCAGCCTCCAACACTTACTATGTGGCCCTGGGCAACTCACTTAACCCTGTTTGCCTCAGTTTACTTATCTGTAAAATGAGCTGGAGAAGGAATTGACAAATCACTCTATTATCTTTGCCAAGAAAACCCCAAATGAGGTCACAAAGAGTCATACATGACTGAAAAACAACTGAACAACAAAACATCTTGTGGGTTTGATCTATGTAAGAAAACTAAAATAAGCAAAAGATAGTGAATAAGATCTATAAATGGCTTTCTCACTGGTTTAATTATGTCAATGGATAGGTGGTACCAGCAGATGTCCCCATATTGGGACAATCGGGTTGGTCAATTAATCATTCAGTATGCATTCATTAAACATCTACTGTGTGTCAGGTACTATGCTAGGCACTGGGAGTTCAGAAATCATAATGAAAAAGTCTTTACCCTTAAAGATCTTACATTCTCTTAGGAGAAACAATATCTACAAATATTGTCTCAAAATATATGCAAGGTAAACACTAAGTAATTTGATTGGAGGAGGTACCAGTATCTGGGAGATCAGGAAAGGCCTCATGTAGGAGGTAATATGTGAACTGTGCTTTTAAGGCAATTAGAGATTCTAAAAAGTGAGTCTGGACTGCATTTCAGGAATGGGGGACAGCCTATACAAATGCATGGAGTTGGGAGAATATCATGATGAGAACAGTAAGCAGATCGGTCTGGCTGCACATAATTGGGGAGTAATGTATAACAGGCCTAAAAAGATAGGCTGCAATGAGGTTGTAAAAGACTTTAAATGCCGAAAAAGTTTATACCTGATCCTAGAGATAACAGGGAATCAATGGAGGTATTTAAGTAGAAGAATAACAAAGCCACACCTGGCTTCAGGAATATCAGTCTGGCGTCTGTATGGAGGAGTAGATTGGAAATGGAAGGAGATCATTTAGGGACTGTTGCAATAGTGCAGGCGAGAGGGGAGCAGGGCCAAAAGTAGGTCAGTTGCAGTAAGAATAAAGGTATGGGACAGATGTGAAGATACTGGTGAGGTAGTATACATTAGACTTGGCAGCTGATTGCTATGTTGGGTGAGGAAGTGAGGAGGCAAGGGTGACTCTGAGGTTGGGAACCTGGATGCCTAGAAGGATGGTGGTGACCTTGACAAAAATTGGTAAGCTCAGAATAGGAATACAAGTTTAGAGGGAAAGATGAGTCACTTTGGGTTAGTGACTTAAATTGCACACAACTTTATTGGGGAGTGCCAGTGTGCTTATCCTTTTGGGCTAAGAAACCCAGATAAACTTAACTTCCTTTTCCTGGGCACCAAGAATGGTAAAAGAACAGAGATCCCTCTCCCAAATCGCAAACAAAGCTCTCTCTAAGCTATAGATTGATGGAATGGAACACAATCTCAAATGAAAAGACATCATGTAGCCCTTGGAACGTTTTAGCGTAAGACCCTAGTCTGCTTAAAAGCTGCGTTGAGCTGATGCAATATCATCAGAAAACATGTGCTTACCCCACAATAGACCAATGCTGTGTTGCTGTGTTCCCTGTCTTACATTACTGGCAGCAGCATGCCCTTTAATTGGAGGGTTGCATGCCAAGCTAACCATCTAGCCTCATTAAAAACCCACTAGTTATTATACTGATGGATTTAGGCTACCATCCAATGAGTGATGAAACCAGCCTCCACCCTTTGGGTCCACACTGACACAGGATGTAAGAAAGCCAGCTGCCAGTGGTTAAGCAGCTCAAAACAGAACCTGTTCTATACTTAGGTGATTGATCGCCTCTGTGGTATGACTTGAGGGAGATGCTGGGAAGGTCCCTCCCCACCTCCACCTCTCAAAAAAATAACCTCTCTGCTGGTTTTCGAATTTTTATTATTAGTGATTCATTCAATTTGTCCTTTTCCCAGAATTTTCTTTATAAAACACCAATACCCCTGGAGACAGGATGTACGTGTAGTTCCTAATTGTGTTTACCAATCACATGGTTCAATGCAAAGAGCAACCTGGGGGTAGCAAAAAGAATACTGGATTGGGAGCCAGGAGACTATTTCTAGTCAAATTTCTGCCACTCAGTAGCTGTGTGACTTTAAACAAGTCACTTGACCTCTTTGGGCCCCAATTTCTTCATCTGTAAAATGGGGTAAAAATACTAGTTATACTAAGTTCTTTACAGTGTTTTTGTGAATATTAAATGAGGTTATGTAGGTGAAGGGCTTTGTAAACTATAAAGTGTTATGTCAAGATTAGCTACTATTAAAATATGTGGGAGGGAGCAGTAGATGATCACTAAGGTTTCTTTCAGCTCTATGATCCTTCAAGACACGTCTAGAACCCACCTTCTGTAGCACCTTTCCTGCTAGCACTTTCACTTTTCAGATCACCTTCCATCTGCTCTTTATAGATCTTGTTTCCATGTTGTCTTCTCCGTTAGAATGTGAGCTCTTTGAGGGCAAGGACTGTGGTTTTGCCTTCCTTTATATCTCCAGTACTTAGCACAGTGCCTGGCACATAGTAAGTATCTGTTAAATGCTTGTTGACTTCATCTATAAAGGTTTCTCCCATGACAAGACAGATCCAGGTAGCATGAGAGCTATGTTGGAGGTATAAACGTGACCTACTACAATTTGCCTGGGCCTAAACACTGATTCCCACTATCATCAGATATAACAAATGATCTTAGTGCCTGCTATGGGAATGATCATTTTTCCCTTTCTCTACTTTCTTCGAAAACAAAACTACCATCTGAGAGACAAGTCTGGACACCTGGGAAATTTCTCAAGGCTTGTTCAAGGTATTAAGGTAGTACAGTCAAAGACGGACACACCCACCCAGGGTCTAACCTATTGTTTTTCTTGGCTTGCCCAGCCTGGCATAACAGGGGCAAAAAGAAAAGAAAACAAAAGCTGGGGGATTTCTTGGCATTTTGACATATGATTCTTAACGAATGACATATAATATCACATATAAGGGTGACAACTCCACAGTATTTTTTACCTTAGCAGAGCATGTTTTGAAGTCATTAAAGTGAATGGCTCTTTTATTTTACCCTCCTATATCTACCTTGTACTTACAATTTATGAAAAATGAAAGCTTTCCCTGGAAAGACTTACATGAACTGATGCTGAGTGAAGTAAGAAGAACCAGGAGAACATTGTACACAGTTAACAGCAACATTGTGTGATGACTGACTTTGATAGACCTAGCTCTTCTGAGTAATGCAAGGATCCAACAACAACATCAAACAACTCCAAAAGACTCATGATGGAAAATGCTATCCACATTCAAAGAAAGAACTATTCAGTCTGAATGTAAATCAAAGCATATTATTTGCTCTTTTTTTCTTCTGTTTTGTTTTATTTCTTCTTTCTTGTGGTTCCTTCCCATTGATTCTAATTCTTCTTTACAACATGAGTAATGTGAAAATATGTTTAATATGAATGTATATGTAGAGCCTATATCACATTGCATACCATCTTGGGTTGGGAGGAAAGGAGGAGAGAAAATTTGGAACTCAGAATCATGTGGAAGTGAATGATGAAAACAAAATTAATTAATTAATATTTTTTAAATGGAAGGTTTCTATTAATGTTATTAAATTAAGTTCAATAAAGGTGCATTAAGCATTTACTATGTAAAGACATTACTCCAGATATTCAGAATACAAAGGTGAAAAATGACAGAGTTCTTCTACTCATTAAACTTACAAATTAAGAACAAGGATAAGACTTTAGACAGATAGGTAGGCTACAGTCTGAAAGGGACTTCAGAGGTCATCTAGTCCAACTCCCTCATTTTTCAGAGGAGGAAACTGAGGACCATACATGTGACTTGCCCAAGGTCAGGTCTTACAACTATTGGGTATCAAAGTCAGGATGTGAACCCAGGTTTTCTGACTCCAGAGCTGGTGCTCCTTCTTCTGTATCAGATTATAGCAGATGAGAGAGTTTTCAAAACAGAGGGTTTGAGGTTATGGTGAAATGCCCAAATAGAAATGACCAATAGTCAGTTTGGGGGATGGGATAGGAGTTCAAGATAAAATAAAGGATGAAAATATAGATTTCAGAGTTACTTTCATGGAAATAATAACTGAAGGTTTGTGAGTAGATGAAATTTTCAAGAGAGAGAAGAGTAAGAAGAGAGCCAAGGACTGAAACTTTATAAAGTTACCACATTCAAGGAACAGAAGAATGAGGAGAAGGCAGTGAAGACAAAGAAGGAATAATTTGAGAGGTAAAAGATGAAGAATAACATGATATCATGGAAGTCAAGAGAGGCATGACATTTTTAAGTAAAAGAAGAAAGCTACAAAGGATACTGATGATAGAGAAAAGTCCAGGATTTGTTGGTAAGTAGGTTGCAGGTAACCTTGGAGAATCTCAGTTCAGTAGGGTAGTGGAGACAAAAGTAAGATTGAACAAAATTTAAGAGTTATCAATGGTAAGACTATAGAGTACTCATTCAAAAATGCCAGTGATGTGAGGAAAAAGAAAAATAGGACTTTAAAGTTAGGGTTTAGTAGTATATCAATTGAAAGTTTTCCATAAATTGCCAAAGCATTTGCTTATTTGTAGGTAGAAAGGGAGGAGCAAGTAGAAAGGGATAAATTAATTATTTTAGAAAAAGAAAGATCTTGAAAAAAAGCAAGAGAGAATGGGATTCACCTCCATGCTTCTATATATGGGCTACTTAGTACTATCCTTAGAATATGGTAGAAACACAAATTCTTATTATCTAACTACAGCATGTAGGTTATGGTGCTGAACAGTGTGTTTTTGATAGCAGTCTTATAGTTCAGGGCCAGATCCAAACATAAAGAGAAGATGATTTCAACCAATGGATGGAGTCTTCTTTTTGGTTAGATGGTAAAAGAGGAAATAAAAAGTCATCTAGTGGCCCCTAATGTTAGTTTCATAGCTTCAATGAGTTCAACAAAAGAGCATTTTAAGTCATCCCACAAAACATTTCCAAATTAATATACACAAATTGTCATCTCAGGAGGGAACTAGCAATATCATTTTTTCCATTGTCTTGCCTTCAGTCAGAACCAAAGTCAAAGAATTCCAGAAATGGAGAGTTCAGAAATGGAGGTGGTCCAGCCACCTGCCTGAGGCAGAAATCTCTTCTATAGCATCCTTGACAAGTTACTGTCTAGCTTCTGTCTGAATATTTCTCCAATTACAAGTAATTTACCATGTCATGGGAAAGGTCATTCCATTTCTGGATAACTTACTGTTAGGAAGTTCTTTATTTTCAGCTAGAATCTACCTGTCAGAGTATCCTGAGGTTGCCCTAGACAGATGAGAGTTTATTCAATGTATTCAGTATGTTCTTGATTGCCTGTTTGCCGATTATGCAGAGAAAATTGACTGCCTTAGACAGTCAGATTTTAACACCCACATACCTGGCACTGGTTAAAAAAATAGTGAAGGTGGTCAATGGAACAGACTAGACAAGCAAGATGGAGAAACAATAGAATTCAGCAGTTCAGTGTATAATAAGTCCAAGAACATAAACTACTGAGTGAAGAACTCCCTATTTGATAAGAATTTCTGGAAGACTGGGAAGAAGTTTGGCAGAAAATAGGTTTGGATCAACATCTTATACTATATACCATTTCACAGTGACCTCCAAATAAAAAAGTGATGTAAAACTAAAATGTCACACCACTAACAAATAGAAGAAAACAGCAGAACCAGATCTATGATTAGGAAGGATGGGACACTTTTGATTATAAAACTATTAAAACTTTTTATCCAAACAATAGTAATGACTTTAGAACAGGAAAAAGATTGTATAAGGGAAAAATCTTTGCATCAAATATCTTTGATAATAATCACATACCCCTGATATTTAGGGAGCTAACATAAATAACCAAGAGCCATTTTCCCTAGTAAATAAGTAGTAAAGGAATATAAATAATTTTCAAAAGAACAAATGCAAAATATGAACAAACATATTTTCAAATGGCTCCAAATTATTAGAAACAATGAAACAGAAATTAAAGCAAATCTGGGATTTTACCTCATGCCCATGATTTTTGTCAAAGATTATAAAATACCAGAGAGAAATGGAGGCCATAGGAGTAGAATATTATCAGACTTAGTCATTTTATTAGTCAGCTATGCTTAACTGTTTTTCTTTAAAAGGGGCTGTGGGAAGATAGGCACATTAATATAACATTTATAGAGTTACAAATTAATTCAACCGTTCTGGAAAACAATTTGGAAATTTGGGAGAAAAGTTACTAAACTATTCATAACCTTTGACCCAGCAATTATACTACCAGGCAAATGCCCCAAGGAAGTCAATGATGGCTAAAATAATCCCACATATGCCAAAATATTTACAGTAACACTATTTATGGCAACAACAATCTGGAACAAAGTTGGTGCTAATGATTTCATTGTTGTAGAGAATACCAGGGAGGAAATTCCTTCTATCAATAAGGTTGGCACCTGCTCTGAAATTTAGTTTCGGAGAGTTGCCTAGGGCAGTGGGAGACTAAATGAATCGTGCAGTGTCACATTGCCAGGATAACAGAGTCAGTACTTGCACCTGGATATTACTGACTCTGAAGCCAGTCTCTATCCACTCTACAACACTTCCTCTCATGTTTTTCTTTGTTAAGAGTAAAGATAAGATGCCTTCTATCTTTAAATATTTTTTTCTGGAGAGTCAGTTGTTAACATTTACCAATACACCCCTGCCTCAATCTCAACTAAGGGGAAATTCCCCCAAATCTTTAGAGAGGCAAGCTGGAAATCAGGGGCATGTTGAGGAAGCAGTTTCCCTTATATGCCTGTAAGAGAGTTTCTTCTTTAAATGAACTAAGGAGAACATAGTTATCAAGCGAAGTCTAATGCCAGAAAGGACAAAAAAATAATTTATCATTACAAAAGGCATTTTTTGGTATTTGAATTACCAACTGTTTTAGACTGTGTCACTGAGCCAATCTATTAGTTACATATTTAATTAAAAATTGATCACATATTAATGTATGTAAGGACATAGGCCTTTCCCAGGGTGATCACAATAATTACTGCTTTTCCCAACAATACAGAGCTCAGAGTGGGAGAAGCAATCCACAATTATTACACTGCTGTGCTGTGGAGAAGTCATAGCTTACATACTTCCCCATCCCCAAAGTTCAAAACAGCTCTGGGGAGGTGCTGGGGCTATGTGTCTAGACTAGGGGATCTTTGAGATCCTGCTTCTACCTCAGTCTTGTCTTGAAAAACTAAAAGTCTCCCAGGGACTTCAATGGTTATAAACCTCAGAGATTTCTAACTTAGAACACCTTAGAACTCTTGGAAGCATCAGGCCTGGCAATGGTGAAGTACAAGAATTCTGTATATGGCTCTTTTTAAAGTAATAATCCTCTACCCTGTCACCTAGTGCTGTCATCTGGCCTCCTGGCTGCCCTAGATCCCTCAACCACAGTTTCCCCTACGCGGGCCTTTCTCAAGGCAGAGCAAGGCAAGGCAATAAGGATTTATTAAGCTTCTCAGGAAAAATTCTATATTTCCAATCTTTATCCCTTCCTTTTGAATGGGTGCTTAGGTGTTAGTAGAATATGATATAACTCAGGTTACCAGACAAGCCTGGAACATTTTGTAAGATGCTAATTGTAGGAGAAAATGCTAAGCAACACTGGATGCCTGCATGAGGGGCAGATTTGATAGGAGAGCTTTGGAGAGGGGAAATATTCTTTGATTCTTCTTCACGACTCACTCATAGATGCAGGCTTTCTTTGGGATTGACTCTAGGGAGGAGAAAAAGAAAAACTCTCTTCCAGGCATATAAGGGAAACTGCTTCCTCAACATGCCCCTGATTTCCAGCTTGCCTGTCTAAAGATTTGGGGGAATTTCCCCTTAGTTGAGATTGAGGCAGGGGTGTATTGGTAAATGTTAACAACTGACTCTCCAGAAAAAATATATATAAGCATGATACACTTGTAAGTTTAATCTGCTTTATTAACATTTTATCCCTCACTTTCTCAACCTAGAAAGTCCATAAAACAATAAATCAAGCCCTGATTTATAATGTTTGTCAATTTTGAAGATGTAAATGCTCACCCTGAAAATTTAACAATCAGTTCTCAGAACCAGTTTGAGCTGGCTCCAACATATCCCTTGATGGAGGCATATTTTAGTCTGGAACTTTCCTGATTTCTATTTCCTGTTTGCTTGTATAGTATAGATTGATTTATTGGCTTCTTGTGATGGTCTTTTGTGTAATCAGCATTTGGTGGGAAAGGACCAAACTGGTGGATGTGTTAAGAGCTACTTTCCCTTGTCTTTGATAGACAGTGGCCATGAAAACAGCTTTTATTCTGAACCAATTATGACTCCAGATCAGCAATATTGGAGGGGGGAAAGAGGATGGATACAATTTTAATCTGGTACTCCTTAGAGAAGAAGAGAGAGGCCAGCCTCATGGCCCCATGTCCTGCCCATCTCAAGGAAGGAATCATAGTCTCCCTTAGGGAGGTTTGGGTAATTTTCCAGGGATACCTATCAGTGCCTCCCCTCAAACTTATTGTCTGATGATTTAGATATCCGTTGAGGACATATACATATTACATGGGTAGCATGGGCAGCATTCACTTTGCAAAGGTAATCATCCATCCCATGTAATAGTACTCTTCTAAAGGAAATGTGATGTAGTGACTAGAGTAGAGCCTCAAAGTCAGGAAGATCTGACCTCACCTACCTACTGACCATGTGACTCGGGCAAGTCCCTTAACTTCTTAATGCCCTAGGCAGCTCTCCAAGTCTATAAATGGAAGAGAAGGTACTGAGCTGTCACATCCCAAAGCAATCTACTCTCATTGTAGACTTTCATTTCAGACCAAGTAAGAGAGAAGGGACACAATTTGACAGGCCAGTAAGGGAGATATTTTCTTGGGAAGAATCTCTCCATAAGATGAGTTTTCTATTTCCTCTCTGATTGCAGGAGACTCTGCCTGTAAGAATGGAGTATCTATCAGGCCTCCTCTTCACAGGGTTGTATACTTTACATGGTCTTATTCTCTGACTCCCAAGGACTCCTTAATAGATTTTGTGAACACCCCATTGTTTTTGAGCCCTAAGGCTGTTTAAGTAAAAGGAGAAGTTTTAGGATTTTAATCCATAAATATAAATATGAAGAAGGGATTTGATAGACCAGATGAGGCAGAAGTTTAGTGCATTTTTTTTTCTTTTCTTTTTTTGAGCATTGTGAGGGAGGGGGCTTGGGGGGACATGGGACTGATGCAGAAGATCGGCTGCGTACAAACCCAGAAACCACAGCCATACTTCAAATTTCTAAAAGGTATTCATGGCCTCAACAGAAAGAGTGGGATAATTTATAGGTTAACATTTTCTTTTAATGTGGATAGCATTTTCCTCATTTATAGTTAATTAGGTTAAGCATGCATGGGGAGCAAGGGAGAAAGGCTTTTAGTGATGCTCTAAATGATTAGTAATTTGAATAAAGTGAAGAACCTCTAAAAAGAGGTGGCCCTGGCATATATTAAACAGGCTTTCGTGAGGAGTGCTGGGATCAGCGCTCTGTTTTGGAAGATACTGTGTTAATTAAAGTGCCAGAATAAAAAAATGCAGAGTGTGCTAAATAATTTAGAATTTTATTTCAAGGCCACTCTATAAGACTAGGTCTAAATGATATCAAAACTGGGGGGGGGGTGGAAAAATCAGTCAAACTAAGTATTTGGTGTAATGACAACAGAATACAAACACACCACCCTATCAACAGTTGAATCAACCCAATACTTTTTAAAAATTACTTAGTTTGCTTCTGTAGAGAAAGCCAGGAAGACCTGGGTTCAAGTATTACTTCTGATACTCACTGATCACAAGACCCTGGGCAAGTCCCTTGATGTCTCAGTGTCCCAGGCAACTCTCTAAGACTATAAGTTGCAGAAAAGTTGTTTCTCCAAAAAAACTGTGTCATGAATGATGAAAAACTGTGAGTCCAAATGAAGGTTGCTAGGATAGTGAGGAAGTAAAAGACCACATCACATGAGGGAACTCGAGTGTTTAAGCTATATGATGGGAGGAGTGGCCAAGGAGACTCCAGGCCTTCAAGAATACCCTGATATGGGCAACTAGGTGGCCAAGTGGATAGAGCACTGGCCCTGAAGTCAGGAGGACCTGAGTTCAAATACAGCCTCAGACCAAACACTTGACACTTACTAGCTGTGTGACCCTGGGCAAGTCACTTAACCCCAGTTGCCTAAAAGAAAGAATGCTCTGATTTGACCTTCCTAGTGGATTATTTAGAGCATGCATAGATCTTCCCTGCCTGATTTCAATCCAACATGTAGAACTTGGGGAACCTGTTTCTGTCCATGTGTGATTAGGGGGCTGGTACTGTATAATGGCAAAAAGTATTCTAATTGACTAACTGCTAGGACTGATAACTCAGATGCATTGAGCCAGAATGTTAATGTTAAAATACAAAAGGGCCTATGCTGATTTCTTTTCCTTCCTAGTGGTGAATGAGGCAGACATACTGTGAGCTGCTCGGTGGGAGATACCCTCTCTCCCACTGAATCACCATCTATCTTTGTCATCTCTGTTTCTTTCCTGTTATATTCTTTCCTGATCTTAGGTGAATGAATATTCTGAAAGCGGAGTACCCAGGCAGCTAGAGCCATCAGAGGTGCCAGAAGCATCCAGAGTCAATAAGAGAGTCCACCAGAGGAGTAGTGACTGATGACAGAAGTTTGCAGACAGAGATGAAAAGCTAATCCCCCAAAGTTATTGGCAGCTTTGGGGATCATGACCCTTCACAATGGAAAGAAATGCTGGCTGTCAACTCTAGAAAGACACCAGTCTTTAGAACCCATAAGAGAGCTATACCTAAGGGGAACCTCATAAAAGCTACATAAAGAGAGAGAATACTTCTGAGTCAGGAAGTACCCTCTTGATACCATGTGTTCTATATGAATGTGCCCTATATGCATGTGCCTGACCACCTACACTTTTAAGTTTGAGCCCCTTCTTGGACACTTGTGTATAACAGGGGGAGAGTCCACCCCATTGGAGGTCAGGGAAAGGTTGTTTTTATAATTCCTGTTTTTGCTATACCTTCTCAGTAAACCTCTTTTCTAAGAAATAATAGAATTCTACTAATTAATTGATAGTGGGGAGTATGCCAGATAAAGGCTCATACTCAACAGAATCAGAAACTTGCCCTGACATTCCTAGTCAATAATTACCTTCTTCCAGCCCCAGCTATCAATGAGTTCTTTGTTTTGCCTCTCTTAGGTGCTTAAAATGCATTATTTTTAATTATTTGTTTTTGTGTACATGTCACAACTCCCCCCCCATTAGGCTATAAATCTCATGAGAGTGAGAATAATACCATATTTAAAAGTTTTAACTCCATCACCATCAATGCCTAACATGGTGTCCTATAAAGAATAGGTGCTTAATAAATGCTTTATGAAATTAATTGCATTGAATAGACTTTAAAATAAGGGGACCAAATCTGAGGTCTTATGAAGTCTCACACAGCATTTAGTATTTTTTTAAGTATTTTAGGGAGAAAAGCCATTTTTTCTTCTTCCTGATGAATCCTGGCTGTCAACAGGCACAATAGATCCCTTGACTCTCTTCTTCCTCTCCTCACTCTATCTCTACCTTCCTTATGAATGAAAACCTAAATGTCTGGGAAACATAGACGTGGCATGAGCAATCCAAGCAGCTAGCAATCACTGGCAGGAAGGAGCTATTAGCTAATTCCCAACTCCTTTCTTCTACCTATCCCACACTGCCCTCTTGGGCAGCTGGCCTGGATGAGTAGCAGGTGATTTATTTTTTCCTTATTTTAATTTCATTTTAATTGAATACAAGACTACATATGCCTAAAATGGATTCTTTGTAAACAATAAATATCCTTAGGGAGTGTACCCCAAGACCTCTCTCCTATGATAACTTATTTTTATCAACAGAGCTAGTTCTATTTATTGTATCTCTCTACCCCCCACCAAAGTGCTACTAGGAGGCCCACTGCAGTTGCTGATGACTAGCAAATTACTCAAGTGTGAACTGTTTCACTGTCTGTCACTTTGCTCATTAGGCAAGTGAGAAAATATATCTATGACTCTGTCACACTTCGCTCATTAGCTTAGCAGCACATTTTACTCTCCTTATCTGTTTTAAAGATGGATGCATAAGAAATAATATTTGGTCTGTATCCCCTTAGCATTCTCAGTCTAATTTTAAGAAGCAAAAGCCTAAATCATCTTACTCTCTGCTCAACAATTGTGTTGTTCAGGCCATACATGGTTATTTAACTATCTCTATTGCTCTACCAGCCAGGGGATACATATAAAACTGTTCAGTGGTTAAAAAAAAAAATAGGGGCTTAAAAACTGGAGTGGTGTTGGTGCAGGATGACAATGCTTTCAGGAAGGAAGGGAATAGACAGATATTTCAAGAAGGTCAACTAAATAAGGGAATGGACCCATATACTGAGAATGCTGTTTATTATCCTTATACCCTTAAATACTCATACATAGCAATTAAAGTCTTATTGTCTCCAGCCTTGTGTTTGGTATTCCATTCACCATTTACAGTTGGAGGCTTATCAAAGGTTGGGCTTTCTTTTTTAAGCTCATTTTCACAGGATTCTGCCTCTCCCCACTCCCAATTCCCCTCTTAAGAAAAAGTCCCTATAATTTTCACCAGCTTTAGTTGGATCCACTGTGATGAAGAAATGGAACTGAGATTGCCCAGTGCCATTCATGAGTTTGACATCCTGGTTTGCCTGTCAATAGAAATATGTTAGACGATTTCTTGTTTGCCACGTCTGACTTGGGCTGTTTATGATCTGTTTTTGTTCTGCCACATAAACGTGCTTTCGTTAGTATTTGTGTAGTGCCCTGGTGATACACTGTGTCTGATTAGGTTCAGGGAGGATGTATGCTCCCCTGAGGCAGGAAGAAGAAAAATTTTATGTTTTTTTTTCTCACTTCAAGTTCATGGTAGAGTAGGAATTACATATTTATATAATTCATCATATAGTCTGTGAGTATTTGTGATATGAAGATATAAGTGAATGAGGTTGAAAATGGCAGGTACCTAAACATACTGGTTTTCTTTTGTATTTCATTTTTAAGTCTGAAGTCCTAAGATGCCAAGAAGTATGGAGAACAAAGCGTTCTCCTTTTTTCAAAGCTTAATTCTCTTAGTACAACCACAGAAGCCAAAAGGTATAAACCTCATCTCTAGTAGCTGTTTTCCTGCACACAGAGAAATAAGAATGCTCATAAAAACCTGTAAGGAAAATACAATGCATTATGATAATGTGCCTTGGCCTAAGTAGCTAATCACTTTTTATTAACACTTTTAGGTCCAGGGAGTTGGGATTTCTCCAAGCAGGCTGTCAGGGCAGGGATTCTGGGACTCTGTATTAGTAATTAGCTTTATAAGATCTTGACTCCTGGGGTGATGCGAATTAAAACAAAATAAAAGCACAAATTTCTAAAAATCTTGGAAGGCTATATCTGTTATTAAATTTTTGTTATTAAAAACCCTTTCCAATATGTGTCAAGAGTCCAAAACAGAGGGTTTTTCTTAAATATCATCTGTGCAACTTGTCTCAGATACCTTTAAGGTTAAATAAAACAGCATAGGAAGAAAGATCAAAAGGATTTTCCGTACACACAAACGATGCCTTGGCAATAAAGTTTTTCACCAAACCAAATCCCTATGAAGTAATATTAGTTTCATGGCCACAGTTGCTTTTGGATTTTTCCTGCATGCATTTGGCAGCTATCTTCAGAGGATCCAAAGATATGTTGGTAAGATCAATCATTCATTTCATAATCAGGCGCTAAGAGCCAACAGGAGGGTGTTTGGCACCTCGCCATCCCCAGTCCCTGCAACCCCTTCCAGGAAAGAAAAAAAAAGAGTGATGGTAAAACATAAAGACATTATGGATAACTCGTCTTGGAATAGAGTCCTACTAATGTGTAAATAACCTGCTTTATATAACCACATCTTTAGCAGACTAAGTGGTTAATTGTTATTGATCAGCTCTGCCCACTGTTCCAATATCAGTCATTATTGAAAATAATCTCAGTATCCTTCATTAAACATGCATCTGTTTCCATGGGAATGCATTTTTAAACAAGAAGTGCTATTTGAGTCTTATTGGTTTCACTGGTTGTTCAGGCACTTAGTGTTGTGGCTGCCCAATCTGTCATAGTTAATCAACTCTCATCTCTTAACACTGGCTGCAGTTATCAATGAGGTGAGGATTAATATTCTGGGCGAAACAGATGATAAATCATTTGTATATAATTAGTGTACAGCAAGGTTACAGCTGACATGAATTTTTATCTTAATTATGAGAGAAATTTGTTCCATTAATTTAATTTAGTTTGCATGAGTGGCTAGACACCTAACAAAGTTAATCTTACACCTGTCATTACAACATTAGGGAACACCTCATATGCAGGCAGTAGGCTCAGATTCTCCAGAATATAAGGATAATGTTGTTCCTCCATGATGTGAAAATAGATGATCATAGACAGAAGATGTAAAGTCTACTCTTTTTAAAGTCATCCCAGAGGATTTATGGGAGAATATTGAAGTTGCTATGTTCTGAATGCTGTAGTTTTCTTTTAAAATGACCCCTCGCCCTTGCAAATCATGTAGGAGATATCAGATACATGGAGAGATTTCTTTTTTTAAAATGATATATGAATATGTATTTAACTGAAGTGCTTTTGGCCAAATAAACACCATCTCACAATAAGCTATTTAAGGAGCTCTTTGTATCAGAAGCAATGAATGAAGAAATGTGTGTGACTTAGTTTGTCTATTCTAAGCTTTTCATGTTTATATTGTAATTGAGTAGAATAATTCATATACTTCGCTCTACTGTACAAATAGCAATTGTACTGACATCCTGAAGGCTTCAAAACACTGAGTAAACCTAAACCTTGTACTAATTATCCAAGCAATTATCAAGTCTGATGTATTACACGTGATTGATAGATAAGGTGGTGCTGTTTATATAGCCAAATATGGTGCTATTTACCTATTTATTTCATTAGTAATTAGTTACACGTTATGCATGGGGAAAGGGGGGCTCTGTTTATGGCATGGCTCATGAAAATGATTGTTATATTGCCTATTTTTCAATTATTTTCCTTTGGAAGCTTGACTTTGGAGGGATGTGAGAAAATCTTTAAGGGGACAGTGGCAAAAACTCTTAATACTACAAAGTGACTAGAGAATGAATTCTAGTAATGCTGAAATATTACCAAAGATGGAATCATGGAATCACACATGTCTGAAACCATATATTTGTAGCTTAAGCCATAGTCTCGAAAGGATACTACATTTACATTTAGGAGCCTCCAAAATAAGCCTGGAACCAAAGCGTTAATTGTGCAAGTAACTCAGATTAATGTTTTGTCATATTAGTTCACAATTATCACTCTGAAAGAGGGTCAAGAAGTATATAGTTAGATATTCACAAGAAATGACTGATTTAAAAACAAAGGGCTCTAATGGAATTCAATAGTGCTTTTCAGTCATTCTGCTTGGCATCTCTATTACCTGAAATGATTCACAGTCCATTATGGGAGCTTCCGTGCTAATAGAATGTCTATCTTCTGTAATACAGACACATCAGAACACTAACTGGGAATCTGTCACAATGAATTTCATCTAGATTTCGCTTCATCTCTTCATGGACTGTAAAATTTGCTCTTGTACAATGCCTAAATTTACTGTGGGTAATTGAGAGAGATCTATAGATGCAGCAGCTCTCGGTAAAGAGCAGTTTTCTAAAGATCTATTGTAAATTGTGCAGCTTTGGTTCAGCTGGGGAAAGATTACGGAGAGCTAAATCTTGGCCTTTACTAATGAGACATTTTGGTGGGCTCTTAAGGAAAAAAGCAAAACAAAGCAAAACAACAACAACAAAACCAAAGCCCCAAACACCGTTTTGGTGAGCTGTGCCACGGGGGTGGCGTGGGGGGGAAATGAAGACAAGGAGAGGAGCTATCTTTCATTCTCAGGAAGACAGTGCAAAGGAAGACAAAAAATCAGTTTGGGCATAGGCTTCATTAGCTGCCCACAGAAATAGAAATCAGTCCTCCCTTAGATGTACTATTTTCCAAATCTTCCTGCATTTACTTGACTGAAAAAGAATGTGTCATGCACAGCTTAGCCTTCCAGTAGCTTGCATGAGTCTCCTATTTTAGAGCTATAGGTAGCACAAATTTGGTGTCTCATTTGCTAAACCTTCTGTTTCACAGACTGTTAATCCTAACTAAAATATTTGGTATTAAGCTATATGCATGAATTGTTGATAAAGAATTAAGATAACACTTGAGCTATTAAACATAATGTGTGCTCATATTTTCTCAATGGATACTTGGGTTACTGCTCATAAAGTATACACACTAACCTTTTTTTCAAGCCGTTTCCCTTTTTTTATTTTACTTATTCCCATCAAAAGCTAAACAGAATCACTGGGTGCCCTTAACAATCATAGGGTTTAATATTTGTTAGCCAATTAGAATGGTGATAGATTCTATAGCTTTTTTCCTAAGCCAGGAACTGAATAATAGCATCATGCTTCACTGGCAGTGAAGTGAGCTCAGCCTTTACATTAGGAGAAAATCAGAATGGTATGACTGCAGTTCATTACTGAAATAGGTAACTGATGAACTGAAAAGACAAAGGGCATTGTTAAATGAAATGTCATTATTAGAGCTGCTCATGTTTAACAAATGTACTGTAAGTTAATTCAGTAGTGTTTTCTATAAAGTTCTCTGCTGAATGTTCGCTGTTCATTTTTACTGTCTCTGCAAGCCCAACATCTCCTTAAATTTCTTTAAGGTAACAATGTCAACCCCAGACCAAACCAAGTAATTAAAACAGGGCAAGGAACTGGACTTGGAAGGTCAGATGTTTTTGTCACTTTCAATTCAGAATCTCCCTACTACATCTGCACCCATCTACAATGGTATTCCTATTTTTGGATGCACTGCCAATATACTAAGATGTTTATCTTGTTAAACACAAAATGCCCATTCATTTGCTGAGGGGTTAACACAAATGCTATCTTCAGTTTAATGGGGGAAAAACGCAACCCTTTTAGCATCTGTGCAAAACTGTTTGCTTTGCTCTGGAGGTGATAAAAATAATTTATGAATCTCTACATTTTTAGCAAGAGGAAATGACCTCAGCTTTTGGCAATTTGATATAGTTAGTGGAGCCTCTCTACTACTTTTATGGATTTCCTTGAGCTACATATTCTTTGACCTGCATTTTAGATTTATTGGCAGATACATAAGCCGCATTAAGGAATATAAAAAGCAGTGAATGCATCAAACAACTCAGCAGGGGTTGATTGACAGCTGATGAAAGGCTGCTTCTTCAGGGAGAAGTCTAACCAAAGCTGATACTTGTTTATGCATTTCGCTAACCATGCTGCAAATATTTGTTTTAAATAGAGACATTATTTTGAAACTAAACAAAAGACTGCTGAATGGAGGATATATGGTGCAGACAAGGCAGAAGTTGTTTGTCTAGCATAAAATTCACACAAACCATAAGGATTTGGAGTTTGGATCCCAGTTTTATCGTGAGACTGGGAGAGCATTACTTCCCAATTCAAAGAAAGGGGCTATTGCTCAATAATATTCAGAGGAATGAGACACAGATGGGCTAATGATGTGCACTGGAAACAACAACAAAAAATTGAGGACAAGCTCATATTGTATTTTGCTAAACCTGAGTATGTGAAACAGAGACTAAGGGAAGAACCGTAAACTTCATCTTTAAGAGCCCTAAAGCCAGGAATGTATATGTGCTCGTGCAAAGAGAACAAGATGGGCCTCAGGAAAACTGAGGGAGTTCTAATACTGACTTTGATGCTGTGTTACCATGGACAAATCACATAACCTCTCTGAGATGCCATTTCCTATTGTGATATGATGGGATGATAATATTTGCCCTATGTAGCTCAGAGAGTAGTGAGGAAAATCTTAAATCGGTCAACAAGCACTTATTAAGCAATTATTGTGTGCTACATACTGTATTAAGCTACTGGGAGGTTACAAAGAAAGGCAAAACCAAGCTCTTTGCAAATGTGTAATTATGATGATAGTGATAATTAAAATTACATGCCATAGGGCTAAATCAATGAAGAGGGTAGTAGTGGTGGCAAACAATCATTTATTAAGCACTCACTATGTGCCAGGCATCATTTTAAGTGCTTTACAAATATTATCTCATACTTAATGTTTTGTCATTTTATTGCAATGGGAAGAACTCTGCCTTCTCCTGGAGTCTGGGAACCAGTCCTTCTCATAAAGCAGAGTAGGAGACTAGATGGCATTCTGGTTTTGTGGAGATTGACAACTTATATCTTTCCATGACTTTTACACTTTATAAACCGCTGCTTAATTTTAAAATGACCATTATAAGTCTAAAGACCTATCCAAACTGTGAAACCTTTCCTGATTACTGTAGCCCACATTGATCTTTCCTCCTTCAAATTACCACAGCATCTCTTTCTAGACCGCTCAATTTATCAGTATATTACAGACTATCTTCTGTAATTTTACACAACGGCTTCTTGTGTCTTCCCAGTAAGATTTCAAGCTCCTTGAGGCCAGGGACTGAGCCATATGCTTAAACATTTCTTTTGCATCACCCACAGAACCAGTCCTACTACTGAAAATCCTTTACCCTAGTGTAAAGCAGAACAAAAGATAAGAGGTTAAGAGCTCAATAAATATATGCTGATAGAAACAGCAGAATGACAAGAAGGAATACTAATGGAATTTAGAAAAAACAGATTTGCTTATGGAGAGCTAAGGTGAGGTGGCTGTGAACAGAAAGTATCACAAAAATGCAAGAAGGGATACACAAAAATGTATCATAAAATCAGACAGATCAACTTCCTGCCATGTCATATAACTGCATCCTGCTGGTAGAAAACTATGTGCCGACCTTAGAGACAAGGCAGCCTCAGGGAGGATCTACAAATAGCTACACGAAAAATCAAAAGTCAATACTTATGTGAAAGAAATGTTGGACACCTGCCACCAGTCATTTCAGGCATAAACACAAGTAGCAATTATCCTCATCAGTCTACTATTGAACCCAAAGAATGGTGGCATAAAGTTTTTAATGCCTGTTTCCCATTACATAATATTTAATTTGGTTATTAAATCACAATCTTATTTGATGGCCTTCTGATCATAACTATCAGGCAAGAAAGTAGGAAGACCTACATATATCATCAACTATTTTTGCCACTTCATGGAGGAGATCCAGTACACAATCCACATATAAGAGGGATTTCTGATAGAGTGTGAGGTCCTTGATATATAGATAACATTGTGTTAGTTGCATAAGACCCTCAAACTAATAATAACAATAATAATAGTAGCTGACATTTACATAGTGTTTACTATGTGCCAGGCACTGTGTTAAGCACTTTATGATTATGATCTCATTTGATCCTCACAACAATAGGTGCTATTATTATCCCTGTTTTGTAAAGGAAGAAACTGAGGCCAACAGAGGTTAAGCAATTTGCCTAGAATCACAGAGCTAATAAAGTGTCTGAGGAGATTTGAACTCACATCTTCCTGACATTAGGTCCAGTACTTTATTTACTTAGCCACCTACCTGCCCCCCAAAAGTTTCACACAAGAAAGGCCAAGTGGATGAAGAGTATCTATTTTCCAGATTATGACATGCTGTTGGATAGACAACCTATAAAGCTGGTCTGTCTACATATATAGATATATACATATATCTATGTATATGTGTGAGTCTACATTTATATATATATATATATTATATATATGTTGGATAGACAATACAAATGAACGAAGGCTTGGCTTAGGCTTAAATAGAAGGATTATCTTTGGAAAATCACAAAGATCTTTTGATGACACAAACCTACTAGAAACAAAGGTTGATCTTTTCAATAGCAACATTCTACCAATGTTGTCATAAGGCTGGAAGTCAAGGAAGGCTACAGTTTCTGAAGAATTAAAATTGAGTGTCACTCAGAAGGCAACAGAGAGTCACATGATACATATGAACTGGTTACAATTTATAACATTTAAGGAACTTCAAAGAACCTGAATGTACAGTCAAAAATGGAGATAGACTGGTCATGTGGAGAGAATGAGAAACACCTAACTGGTGGATGCCCTGTGATGTCCTCACAATGTTAGGAGAAAGTGAGGAAGGCCCCTAACATTTTGCATGCCCTCTCTTTGTTGACCTTATGATATGACATGGGACAAGGGTTGCCAGATGGGCAGAGTAGATGAGTTGCAATCTACCTCAGAGAAGGGAACATCTACATAAATAAGGTCACAGATCCACCAATATAGGAGGCAGCTATTCAGTGGTGCCGTAGATAGAACGCTGGGTTGGGAGTCAGGAAGACCTAAGATCAAATCTGGTCTCAGACACTGACTGACTAGCTGTGTGACCCTAGGCAAGTCACTTAACTTCTATTTGCCTCAGTTTTCTCATCTGTAAAATGAATAATAATAGCATCTACTACCCAGGGTTGTTGTGAGGATCAAATGAAATAATTGTGAAATGCCTAGCACATAGTAACTGTTATACAAATGTTAGCTACTGTTATTATTATTACTGATTCTCAGGTGATAAATATATGGCAAATTTAATTTCCTGTGTCATCATCATAGCAAGTAGGCTGGAGGCAGTCACACTCTGGGCACAACACAGAGTTACCAAGAGGTGAGACTAGCCAGTGAGTGTACCTGCAAGGAATTAAACTTAGATGGCTTGGTAATTACTCAAAAGAGTTTATGAGAGCTCCAGCAGCAGGAGGTTTTGGGTTATAGAATAGCCTATTGCAGTTCTGCCAGGGCAGAATAGAGAAAGGTTGCATTGGTGTGAGAGTGACAATATAGAATAGTCACTAATTCTGTAGTGGACTTCAGGATTGATATGCATCAATCACGTGATTTGGTGATCAAAAAATCGAATGCAGTCTTAGGGTGGATTAAAAGTGGCACAGTGACCAGAACTCAGAGTGCGGGGAGGTGGGAAGGGGGAAGAAGACTGCTATCCTCTGCCCTAATCAATCTACACATAGATGATTATGCTCGGCTCTGGGAAGCATAACAGAGGAAAGCATAACTAGGCTGAATAAGCCTCAAGTTCATACTATATAGTGATTGGTTGGTTGAAGGAAGTAGGTCCTTTTCTGTTTAGAGTGCTGGACATGGAAAGAGGAAGAGCCTTAAATTCAAATCTTTCCTCAGACACTTACAGGCTGTGCGATCCTGGTCTATTGACTTAACTTCTCTTGACCTCACTTTTCTCATCTATAAGTGAGGATAATAACACCTATATCACCTGGTTATTGTAAAAAATCAAACAAAATAGCAATATGTAAAGCTCTTTGCAAACCTTGAGACACTTCACAAATGCTAACTATTATTATTATTACTATCTGGGAAAGGGACTTATTGGGGTCTGTGATAACTGTCTTCAAGTATTTGAAACAGTATCACATGGTAGGGGGAGGGAAGTGCATGGAAATTGCAAAGAAGTAAATTTAGGCTGTGAGGGGAAACTTCCCAATAATTAAAGCAGTGGAAAAGTGGAATAAGACTGCCTGGGGAGATAAAATAGGCAGTGAATTCGGTGCAGTGGATAGAGCACTGAGCCTAGATCCAGAAAGATCTGAGTTCAAATCTAGCCTCAAATATTTCCTAGCTGTATGACCCTGGACAAGTCACTTAACCTCTCTCTGCCTCAGTTTCCTCAACTGTAAAATGGGGATAATAGTAGCTTATTCAGAGTTGTTGTGAAGATAAATTGAGATATTTGTAGTGTTTAGCATTGTGTCTGGCACATGGTAAGTACCTAGTAAATGTTTGTTTCCTTCCTTGCCTTATTGGAGGTCTTCAAGCAAAAGTTGGATGACCAATGTTATAAGAAAGTATTTTGTACTAGTGAAACTAAGAGGACTTTGAGATTTCTTTTACCTCTGAGATTTTGTGACTCTGAGATTCAGTGGCCCAATGCAGCTCACAGTAATAGAAGGGAATTCTAGCTCCTAATCCTATTTTGTGAGATTTTATACATCCCTGAGGACCTGGTTGGTTTGCTATATAGTATACCAAGGAGCTCTATTCTGTGTTTGTCTTCCTCTGAGAGAATGGGCTCTGTGCAATCTAGAATTGTGACTGTCCAGGGCTAAGTGAGCCATGAAGGAGAGACTAGGGTAAGGTTATCACCAGGAAAGAACAAAAAGAGATGCCCTTTAGGTCCAGCTGCTGGTTTTATAACTGAAATACCCTTACTGAAGCATTTTCCTTCCTCTAAGGTGCTAATCATGAGAGAAGACCTTTGAATTCTCACACCCTGGGAAATCATCAACATTGACTGGAGGAGTTAAGTCTGGGGAAATCCAGCCCGGTAAAAAATAGAGAGAGCCAAAGAATGGAGGATTCATCAGGAAAGGTGGCCAGTATGATTTATAAAATCAACTTGAAAGTTGAATTATCCAGTCACAATTTGAGCAAGTAAATATGATGTGCTGGGCAAGGAGAGAGAAAGATAGGATGGAAGGAGGATAAAATAAAGGAGAAGAGGGACCAAATGCGTTAATAAGGGGCCAATTTAGGCGGCCAAATCATTAGAAGAGAAAAGAGATCCTAATCTAAGATCTTTCTGCCTAGTCAACAGAGAAAGTTGGACTCCTTAGTCACTGGGCTGCTTCCCACCTATCTGTGGAATGATGTTCTGGAGTCAGCTCCCACCAGCTCTAAATAACCACTTTGCATCTCGGACATTGACAAACACTACAAATCAGGTCTTGATTTACTGTTTTGTTGATTGCCCAACCTTATGAAAGTGGCGGAGAGAACGTGAATAATGCAGATTGAACTTAAAAGTGTGTCTGGAGTACTCCTCTTCCCTAAGTGCTGGTTGTTAATATTTACCAGCAAGTCTCTGTCCGTGCTCCAGTTTCTAGAAATGTCCCCTGAAAAAGTTGGGTTATTGCCCACTCTACTTTCTTGTGCACCCTGCTGACAAAAATAATAGTTATTTAAGAGCAGGGGCTATGTCTTAACTATGTTAAGACCTCCTATCTACCCTCACACTTCATATGAGCTCATTGCACATAGCTGATGTTTAGCAAACATTTGCTGAATGACAAGGGACAGGGAAAATGTTTGAAACCAAAAGCTGCTGTGTACAGAAAGCCTTACCTAAGGTAAGGGTTATAAGGCTTTCTGCTGTCTAATTCAGGTCTATAAGAGGTAAGTTAAAGATTGGATTGACATAAGCACTGTTTTAAATAATCAAGAAAAAAATACACTTTCACCTCAAATAATAATAACAGCAATGTTACATAGCTCTTTAAGGTTTGCAAAGTGCTTTACGTATGTTAACTCATTTGATCCTCACAACAGTCCTGTGAGGCAGGTACTATTTTCCACTTTACGGAAGAGGATTCTGCAGGACTAAAATTTAGGTGACTTACCCAGGGTCACACAGCTAGCAAGTTTCTGAGGCAGAACTCAAACTCAGATCTTCCTAACTCCAGGTCCTGTACTCTGTCCACTGTGTTACCTACCTGCACAAATAAGTATCTGAAGCAAAAATGAGAAAGGAGACTTGGTTGTTTGAATTATCAAGATAGCTATCTTAATTCTCTGCTTCCCCTTTTTTTTTTTTTTTTTTTGGTGGTGGGGCTAGGCAATGGGGTTAAGTAACTTGCCCAGTGTCACACAGCTAGTAAGTGTTAGGTGTCTGAGGCTGGATTTGAACTCAGGTCCTCCTGAATCCAAGGCCGGTGCTCTAGCCACTGCACCACCTAGCTGCCCCTCTGCTTCCCTTTGTTGTGTGTCCTAGCATGAATGCCAACACTTAAATAAACTGCCATAATCTTCTCTAACAGAAAGTACAGGTAAAGATTTTGAAATATTGCTTAAGTGGCTTCCTCCCAGAATAAGGTATTACAACCTTAAAATATGAAGCAATTCAATGCTACTTGAAATAGGAAATGAACATAAAAATAATTTTAAACACTTTATTTGCTTTCCAGTCTTAATTTTATGTATGAGAATCAGGATCTAAGAGAGTCCAAGAAAGCAGGTTAATTGGAGGGAGGAGGTAGAGAGGACTAAAAAAGTTCCACAAATTAAGAACCTTTTCTTTTACGCTTGTGCATATAATTTCAAATGAGCTTTAGCAATAATCTGTTTTTAAAAGTATCATTTCTAAAATAATATCTTTTTGAACAAAACAATGCTGGTGTCTGTTTATAAATCCAAATAAATATAGCATTATAATGATAATGCAGTCCAAAAGGAGATGCTACAATATTTCTGCAATGATAAAATAAGAACTTGCTTTGCATATATTCATTTTTGAAACATTTTATGATTACAAACATGTAGCTATTCTAATTATTACTGTAAATAATTAATCATTTCCTTTACAATCACTTATTAGTTGATTGTCATAACATCGCTGTGAGTTAGGTGGAAGAGAAGTATTCAATATATATTCAGTTATTAACACCTAATTAAAATATTCATTGTTTTCCACATGTTCCTTGCTTTGCTTGTTCAGACTTTGAGGTTGAATAGTTCTATGCAACAAACGTGTTATTCCATTTGCTTAGCTACAGCGCCATCTGTTGTTAGCCAAAAGAGATGAACATTTCTGGCTCAAACAATAGCTTAATCCTTACACCTTGGCTTTTCAAATGGAGCGAAATAACATGATTGAAATTGTTCTGTTCATGATTTATCCCTCTTGAGGTGTACTTATTCAGCTACCGTTTGTATGGAGTCACCTCCTGCTCTCATCCCCTTCCCCAAGCCAATCACATTTTCCAAAAAGTAGAAAAAATGAGGTCATTAGTGAAACTGTGGAGAGATCTAACTACTTTACTGTAGGTAATGTAAATTGCAGAAAATGAGATGGATAATTCAGGGCAGATAAAGCCATTGTTGAGGAAAACATGGGACTGAATGATTCATATTCACCAAAGATTTGCTCAACATTCTACCTTTCTTGTTTAGGTACACATTCAAAGTTTAACTTGCCTCCCCCAACTCCCACCCACCACCCAAAAAATAAAATCCTTGAGCAAATTGGTCACTTGGGATACACATTATTTATATAATAGAATCATAGAGTTTTAGGGCTGAAAATATTTTAGCTATTATCTCATCCAACTCTCTAATTTTATAGAAACCCAGAGATTTAAGAGATTTGTTCAAGTTTAGATAGAGCGATAGGCCTGGAGTTAGGAAGACCTGATTTCCTATCAACCTCAGATACTTGATAGCTGTGTGACCCTGAGTAAGTCACATAACCTTTGCTTGCCTCAGTTTCCTTATCTGTAAAATTGGGTATAATAATATCACTCGCCTCTCAAGGTTGTTGTGAGGATCTAATGAGATAATAATTGTAAAGTCCTTAGCACAGTGCCTGGTTATAAAGTAAGCACTCTATAAATGTTAGCTGTCATCATCATCATCTTCACCATCACCATCATCATCACCATCATCATCATCATCATCATCATTACTTTTTTATCACAACAAGGAAAGTTTACATGATCTTTATCTTATAAATCATGTGGAAAATATTACATTTTTGCCTATTTCTGGAGAAATCATCTGTAACTACAAAATGTACAGTTCAAAATGTTTGCTGTTCACTAGATCTACTTTCTGTGCTGGGACAGTGGCTTATGGTGAGGAATCCACTCGGTGCTCTGCCTTTTTTTCCTACTAGTCCACATTTTTTTCCTTGTGATTACAAGGGGGAATGGTACTGTCATAAGTACAGTCAAAAGTAGAAGGGATATTAGAGAACACCTGGTGCCTATCATTTTATAGTTGAGGAAACTAGAGTATTAGGTGAAATGACTTTTAAGTAACAAAGTGAGTATTTGAAACTAAACATTCTGATTTCAAGGTTTTGCCTTTTCACTCAACTATACTACCCACTTTTGGGCAATTGGATTTTTCCTTAAAATGGATATGATTAAGATATGTATGGATTTCACTGGTTCAGTTCCAGCTTGTTCGCCAAAATGTCCTGTTTCTCTATTTTATTAGTTAGTATCTTTTTTTTTAAATTTCCAAGTATTTTATTTATTTATTTCCACATTAGTCATGTTGTAAGAAAGAATTAGAACCAATAGGAGGAACCACAAGAAAGAGGAAACAAAACAAAACAGAAAAAAAAGAGCAAATAGTATGCTTTGATCCACATTCAAATTCCATAGTTCTTTCTCTGGATGTGGATAGCATTTTCCATCATGAGACTTTTGGAGATGTCTTAGATCCTTGCATTGCTGAGAAGGGCTAAGTCTATCAAAGTTAGTCATTGCACAACATGGCTATTACTATGTACAACATTCTCCTGGTTCTGCTCACTTCACTCAGCATCAGTCCATACAAATCTTTTCATGTTTTTCTGAAGTCTGCTTGCTTATCATTTCTTATGGCACAATAGTATTCCATTATGTTCATATACCACAACTTGTTCAGCCATTCCCCAATTTATGGGCATCAATTCTTTGCCACCAACAGAAAGAGCTCTATAAATATTTTTGTACATGTGGGTCCTTTTCCCATTTTTATGCATCATCATTATTATTAAACTGTAACTTAATGACAGCACTAGGCCTGGAACCCCTCAATCTCACTCTCATTATAATGCCCTCATCAGCTTCCTCTGTGGGTTAAATGACAAAGTCTATGCATAAGACTCCCAGATCTATATATCCAACCCTGGTCCTTCTCACGAATCCTCAGCTGCCTACTGGACATTTCCTATTGGATATCCTGTACTCATCCCAAACTCAACACATCCAAAACAGAACTTACTCTCTTCTCCCCTAAACCTTACCCTTCTTCCAAACTTCCCCATTTCTATCAATTGCACCATCAGCATCCTTCCAGTCATTCACAACCTGGAAGTCATCCTTGACTCTTCATTCTCCCTGAATGTCCATTCAGTTGCCAAATCTTGTCGATTTTATTTCCACAGCATTCTAGAATCTCTTCCCTTCTGTCTAGTTCCAACCCTCATCATCTCTCATCCGTGCCATCACAATAGCCTCCTAATTGATTTCCTTTTCTAGTCCTTTTCTTCTGCAATCTACGCTTCTCATTGGTCCAACCATGTCATCCCCTGTTCAGTAAGTTCCAGCACCTCCCTGTTGTCTCCAGGATAAAATAGAAATTCATCTATTTGACATTTATATTCTTTCACAACCTGCTTCAATTTCCCTTTCTTGGCTACATTTTCCTACATTTCTACTCTTCACATCATGGTGCCATCAAACTGACCATGCTGATCTACCTAGAGGCAGTGAAGTGGTATAGTCATGTATAAAGCAATGAATGAACTTTTACTTAAGAAAGCCTGAGTTTAAATCCAGCCTCAGACATTTACTAGCTGTTTGACCCTGTTGAAGTTATTTAACTTCTGTCTGCCTCAGTTTCCTAAACCGTAAAATGAGAATCATAATTTGTTGCTGTTGATCAATCACTTCAGACTCTTTGTGACTTCATTTGGGGTTTTCTTGGAAAAGATACTGGAGTGGTTTCCCATATTCTTCTCCAGTTAATTTTACAGAGGAAAAACCAAGGCAAATAGGGTTAAGTGACTTGCCCAGGGTCACACAGCTAGTAAGTGTCTAAGGTCAGATTTGAATTCAGGTCTTCTAGTTGTGTGACCCAAGCAAGTTACTTAACCCTGTTTGCCTCAGTTTCCTCATCTGTAAAATGAGCTGGAGAAGGCAATGGGAAGCCATTCTAGTATCTTTGCCAAGACAACCCCAAATGGGGTCACAAAGAGTTGGACACAACTGAAATGACTGAACAACAACAACTTCTTGACTTCAGGCCTGGTGCTCTATCCACTAAGCCACCTAGCTGCCCTTAGAATCATAATAGGAGACAATATTTGTAAAGCATTTAGCACAGTGCCTGGAACACAGTAGGTGCTATATAAATGTTTATTCCCTTCCCTACCTTCCATAGTTGTTTCAAGGATTAAATGAGATAATATTTGTGAAACACTTAGCAGGCCCATATTAGGTGCTTAATAAATACTCATCTCCTTCCTTCCTCACATATGACATTCCATCACCTATCTCCAAGTCTTTGCATTTGCTGTACCTGTTGACCTGATGATATTCCCTACTTATTTCTACTTCATAGAACCCTTAGTTTTCTGTGATGTTCAGGTTAAGTGACACCTCCTACACAAGGCCTTTCCTGACTCCCAGTTGTCTATGCCACTTCTCACCTTTTAATTATTTTGTATAAAATTTGGTATATACTCATATGTGTATGTGCTGTTTGCCCTGATAGAATGTAAGCTCCTTGAGGACAGGGGCTATTTCTGTTTTGGCCTTTGTATCCCCAGTGCCTAGCATAATGCCTGGCATATAGCATACCTGTTGATTAAGTGATAAAATTTTTATCTCTTGATGTAGTACTGTAACCTCTCCATTATGCCATGTGGACTCATGAGATCACTTCTTCCATTAAGGGAGTGAATATTAAGTTTCTCTCTACTGATATACATCTCATATTGATAGCATGTAATATTTTAATGATACTTAGATTATTTGTACACAAAAATCACTCTGACCACCATAGTTGCATACAAAAGAAGATTTAAAGGATTTCAATATTTTGAATGCAACTGGACTAGAAAATACAGACCATAACTACAACATAACGTAACTGATTTTGGGATCCTCTTCATACAAATTAGTTTTGTCTTATTCAAAATAGACACACCAGGAAACTAGATCTTTATTTTGATAATGTAGACATTATTCCAAACTTTTTTGGGGGAACTATTCTTTTGGAATTATCTTCTGGGCCAGTTCATTAACAATCTTTCCACAGCGAGATGATGCAGTGGATGGAATGTTGAGTCTGGAGGAAGGAAAGACCTGAGTTCAAATGCTACCTCAGACACATCCTAGCTGTGCAACCCTGGACAAATCACTTAACCTCTGTGTACCTCAGTTTCCTCAGTTATAAAATGGGAATCATACTAGTACCTATGTGCCAGTGTTGTTGTGAAGAATAAATGAGATAATATTTATAAAGGCCTTTGAACACAGTGGCACATAGTAGACATTTAATATTTTTTAATCAGACACAATAAAATCAGTTTCATTACTTTATAGTTATGCTTTATTTTGTGCAAAAATGATATTGCTCACCATGGTCACCTAGGTCATTTAGTAGCCTACTATATGCCAAATGCTGTGCTAGAAATTAGGGAAACAAAGAAAAGAAGGAAACCCACCCTCAAGAATTTACTTCTACAGGGGGAGAGCATGTACAAAAATATATGCACAATATATGGAAATATCATGTTATTTTATTTGAGAACATCCTGCTTGTAATTTCTTGTAGTACAATAGTATTCCAACACAGTCATGTACCACAACTTGTTCAGCCATTCCTCAATTTATGAAAGAGCTATTATATACATTTTTATATATATGGGTCCTTTTCTTTTTTGTTTTTTATCTCTTTGGGATACAGACCTAATAGTAGTTTTGGTGACTCAAGGGTGTATGCACAGTTTTATAGCCCTTTGGGTATAGTTCTAAATTGCTCTCCAGAATGGTTGAATCAGTTCACAGCTCCACCAACAGTGTATTAGTGTCTCAATTTTCCCACATCCCTCCAACATTTATCATTTTTCTTTTCTGTCTCATTTGCCAATCTGATAGGTGTGGGGTAGTACCTCGGAGTTGTTTTAATTTGCATTTCTCTAATCAGTAGTGATTTAGAGCATTTTTTGTATGACTATAAATAGCTTTGATTTTTTCATCTGAAAACTGCTTGTCCATATCCTTTGACCATTTATCATTTGGGGAAGACTTATGTTCCTATAAATTTGACTCATTCCCTACATATTTGAAAAATGAGGCCTTTATCAGAGAAACTTGCTATAAATTTTTTTTCACAGTTATGATTACTAACTGCATTTTTCCTCCATCCTATTTCCCCTGTTTATCCTATACTCTCCCTCTCCTTTCACCCTGTCCCTACTCAAAAGTGTTTTGCTTCTGACTAACACCTCCCTCAATCTGCCTTCCCTTCTATCAGCCACCCCCCTTGTCTTATCCCCTTCCCCTCCTACTTTCCTGAAGGGTAAAATAGATTATGAGTGTGTATGTTATTCCCTCTTTGAGCCATTTTCAATGAGAGTAAGGTTCAAGCTCTCCCCCTGAAATGCCCCATCTTCCCCTCTGCTGTAAAAGCTCTTTCATGCCTCTTTAATGTAAGATAATTTACCCCATTCTACCTCTCTCTTTCCCAGTGCATTCCTCTTTTTCACTTCTTAATTTTATTTTTTTAGATAACATCCCATCATATTCAACTCATACCCATGTCCTTTGTGTATGTATACTCAATCTAACTGCCCTAATAATGAGAAAGTTCCTAGGAGTTATAAATATCTTCTCATGTAGGATCAAACAGTTTAACCTTACTAAATCCCTTATGATTTCTCTTTCCTGCTTACCTTTTTATGCTTCTCTTGAGTCTTGGAAAAGCTCTGCTTCTATAGCCATATAGGTTATAAGAGGGAGGTAGAAGATTTGGTGGATGGAGTACTAGATTCAGTCAGGAAGACCTAAAATCAAATCCTGCCTTAGACCTTACTGGCTATGCGATCCTGAGTTCTGGATCTTCAACGGCTCTCTCAATAACTTCTACCTTGGTGTGTCAGACATGAAGTTGTGATGCTACTACTGAACATGTGGCCCAAGGAGATCAAAGCCAAAGGACGGAACAACAACCCTTATGGAGATAAAGCCTGTCAACTGCCTTTGTAAGCACTGAAGCCTCCTCTTCCTCTTCAGCAGCTACAGACACTGAAGATCCACTAAAGGAAGTTATCACCACAAAAGTCTTTGGTCTACTTATATTGTTATGGAGTGAATATACAGATTTCCTTTGAGTCAGGAAGACTTGGGTTCATATCCTATCTCAGATACATACCAGCTGATTGGCCTTTAGCAATTTACTTAACGTCTTAATGCTATAATCAACTATAATCACATAATGTATGTTGCAGAAAAGGTGCCAATCTGCATTATTGAAGGGAGTTTTTTCATGGAGAAGTTCCCCATACCAATGAAATCACAGGTTTAGTGCCTATCCTTATCTCTTTCCCCAGTCATGAGCACCACTTCTATATGTGATATCTTGTATATTTTCTAGTCATGTGGCTTCTCTATGTGTCTGCCCTATTTAGTGGTAGTGTGGCAATCTATAAGAGAATATACCCTATTTGTGATTGAGGGAAATTTTTCTCTTGTCATTTTATCATCAATACATTGTAATTTATAGTCATGCTATTTGAATATGTCTTTTGTTTGGAAAAAACAAAGAGTATGGTTATATTAGTCACTTTCTTTGCAGAATTCTAAATAGCTTTCTAGAATAGTGACCATTTCGTAACTCCACCAACAATACATTCATATTCTTGTCTTTCCACAACTTTTCTAACAATGACCATTCCCCTTTTTTGTTATTTTTTGCAGTTTGCTGGAGAAGAGTGGGAGAGGAGGGTGGAGATAAAGACTCAGAGTTTTTCTGTTGTTGTTTTTTTTTCTCTTATTGTTAGTGATTTGGAGTATACCTTCATTTGGATGTTAGTGGTTTGCAATTCTTCTGAGAATTTTTTTCATATCATTTGACCATTTGTCTATTTGAGGATGGTTTTTGTTCTTATATGTCTTTGCTAGTTGTCTATTTACCTTGGATATCAAACCCCTGCCAGAGATATTTGATACAAAAAGTTTTTCCCATTTGACTACTCCTCTTCTAATCCAGTAGCATAAATTTTCAATTTTATTTAATTGACATCTATTTTTGTAATTGCCTCTGTTCCTTAGTTGATTAAAAATTCACACACATGTGTGTACACACACTACCATCACACCCCAAGCCATAGTTGTAAAAGGTACCTGATCTAGTTCAATTCCATTTTTTTTGACCTTTTAAATTCAAGTCATCTATTTTGTGCTTATAGTGGTATATAGTGTAAGATGTTGATATAAACCTAATTCCTGCCAGATTGCTTTATAGTTTTCTCAGAAATTCTTATCAAATTGAAGGAGCAAGGTGCTAGTACAAGGGTTCTTAACCTTTTTTTTTTTGTCTTAGACCCCTTCGGCAGTTTGGTAAAACCTTTAGACCCCTTCTAATGAAGAATAATTTTTTAAATGCATAAAACACATAGGGTCCCAGAACTCATTTATATTGAAATGCAGTTATCAAACTATCTTTAAAAATAATTTCATAGGGGCAGCTAGGTGGTGCAGTGGATAGAGCACTGGCCCTAGAGTCAGGAGGACCTGAGTTCAAATCCAGCCTCAGACACACGATACTCATTAGCTGTGTGACTCTGGGCAAGTCACTTAACCCTAACTGCCTCACCTAAAAATAATAATAATAATAATTTCATGGACCCCAGGTTATGAAACCCCTCCTCCCATAGCAGTGGAAGAGAACAGAAAAGGCTTCATGTAGGGAGTGGAACTTTAGTTGAATTTTGAAGGAAGCTGGGAATTCTAAGAGCCAGAGATGAGGAAGGAGTCCAGTCTGAGTAAGGGAGACAAACTATGTGCAAAGGCACACAGAAAGAATCAGAGATGGAATGCTGTATGTAAAGGATATGTAGGCCATTTTGGCTGGATTGAAGAGGGTATAAAAGGGCCATCAATAAACATTTATTAAGTGCCTATTGCACTAAGCACTGGGGATGCAAAAAGAGGCAAAAGATAGTCCCTACTCTCAAGGATCTTATAATCTAATGGAGAAAGACAGCATGCAAACAGATATGTATACAGAACAAGCTATGTATAAATAGAAAATAATTAACAATAGGAAGTCACTAGAATTAAGCAGGGTTTGAGAAGGCTTTCAGTTAAAGAAAGGATTTTAGTTTGGACTTAATGGAAGCTAGGGAGGTCAGTAGGCAGAGTGGAGGAGGGAGAGTGCTCTAGGCATAAAGGACACTGAGAAAATGCCCAGAACCCAGAGATGAATGTTTTGTTTGTAGAAGAGCAAGAAAACCAGTCTCACTGAATCAAATAGTACATAGTAAGGAATAAGGTATAAGAAGATTAGAATCGTAGGAGGCTAGGTTGTGAAGGGCATTCAATACCAAACATTACTTTGTATTTGATCCTAGAGGCAATAGGGAGCCATTGGAGTTTATTGAGTAGGATGAGGGAGTATCCTATGGTCAAACCTGTATTTTAGGAAATCACTTCAAGAAAGATGAATTGGAGTGGGAAAAGACTTGAGGCAGACTGACCCACCAGAAGTCTAGTAAAATAGTCCACACAAGAGGTGATGGGGGTCTTCCCTAGAGTTGTGGCAGTGTCAGGAGAGAAAAGAGGACATGTTTGAGAGATGTTGCAAGGGTAGAATCAACAGGTTTTGGCAATAGATTGGATTTGGAGAGTGAGAAATAGTGAAGAATGAAGGATGATTCCTAGGTTGTGAACCTGACAGACTGGGAGGATGATGTTGCCCTCTGCAATAATAAGGAAGGTAGGAAGGGTGTGGGGTTTGAGGGAAAGATAATGAGTTCTGTTTTGGTTATGATGATGTCCAGTAGATATGAGATGTATGAAAGGCAATTGGAGTTGTGAAATTGGAGGTTAGCAGAAAGTTTGGGGTAGATTTGAGAATCATAAGCGTAGAGATTGTCAGCTTTTAATCTTTTGCTGGTAACTGAGAAAGAAGTGAAAAAGAAGGGGTGAACCAAGCGATTGCCACTTCACAGTTATGGTGATGTTTTTCTTATGCTTCTTTCCTCTCCTATACCAGTTTCAAATACATATTGATTGTGAAAGGGATACAAATCAACTAAATTATCAACTCTCTTAAAACAAGTGATATGTAGTGTCATGGAAAGAGGATGGGATCTGGGGTCAGAGGACCTTGGTTCAAATCCCAGCCCTATCACTTCCTACCTGTGTGATTTCAGGCAAATTCTCTGGGCTTAAGTTTCTTTATTTGTAAAATGATAAGCTTGGACTAAATGGCCACTGAGATCCTTATTCGAAACATGAGTATTTCACGATTAATACTTAAATTGGGTACATCAACATGCCTCAAACAGCCAAGTCATGGCATTGGTACCTTGTCTTAAATCAATTCCATATAGTTGTAAAGACTGAGATTTGGGTTCATAATAGGCCCTAGAAAGTTGTGTAGTCATATAAGTTTTTAAACATTTACTTTTTTAAAATGCTATTTTATTTTTTTCCAATTACTTGTAAAGATAATTTTTAATATTCATTTAAAAAAATTTGAGTTCCAAAGTTTTCTCCTTTCCTTTTTCCCTCCCCCCTCCCTAAAATGGTAAGCAATTTGATATAGGTTATATATGTGCAACTACATTTCCATATTAGTCATGTTGTGAAAGAAGAAAGACACCAAAAGGAAAAAAAAACCATGAAAAAAATGAAGAAAGTGAAAATAGTATGCTTTAATCTGCATTCAGACTCCATCAGTTCTTTCTCTGGATGTGGATAGCAATTTCCATCATAAGTTATTTGGAATTATCTTGGATTACTGTATTGATGAGAAGAGCTAAATCTTTTATAGTTGATTATCACACCATGTTGCTGTTACTGTGTACAATGTTCTCCTGGTTCTGCTCATTTCACTTAGCATCCATTCATTTAAGTCTTTTTTTTTTGTCATTTAAGTCTTTCTAGGTTTTTCTGAAATCTAAATCTACCTGCTCATCATTTCTTAAGGCACAATATAAATATTTACTTTTAAAGTATCTTGCAATACATTATTATCCCCCACTTATCTAATAGCTAGAGTCCAACAAATGCAATTATCTAGAATGAAATAAAAACTCATAAATGACAGGTAGGAGAAAATTTTTGTCGTTGTTATTCAGTCATTTCAATCATGTCTGACTCTTTGTGACCCTATTTGGGGTTTTCTTGGCAAAGATATTGCAGTGGTTTTCCATTTATTTTTCTAGCTCATTTTATAGAAGAGAAAACTGAAGCAAAAAAAGAGTTAAGTGACTTGCCTGGGGTCACCCAGGTAGTAACTGTCTGAGGCCAGATTTGAACTCAAGAAGAGGAGTCTTCCTGACTCCAGGCCCAGCACTACATACACTATGCCATTTAGCTGCCTGGTAGGAGAAAATAGCAACCATAAAACTCATGAAATTTTGTTTCTTCTCTCTTTTCTTTTTTCTTCCTTTCTCCACTTGTTTGAGACAAGTCCTCCCTATTTCACCTAGACTGGAACTGCAAGAGATACTCATAGGTCAGTCATACTCTGATCAGCATTGAATCTTTGACCTCCTCCATTTTCCAACCTGAACTGGTTTGCCTCTCTTTTGGCAACCTGGAGACTCCCTGTTTCTCAGAGGCTCACCACATTAATGCTGAACCTAGAGCAGACACCTATCAACTCAGTTAACTGAAGCTCAAAATTCCTAGGTTGAGAGACCCTTCAGCCTTGGCCTTTCCAACAGAAGCTATTACAGTTGTGTACCACCATATTGAAACTATTGCTGGAGAATCCCACATCAATTAAAATGAGTAGATTTAGAAGATCTGTTATTTATTTTTCTCTTTCAGTTCTCCTTGTAGTTCATTTGGAGAAATTAAAAGATACTAGGGGAAGGAAAAGGACTATTAGAATTTGACACATTGAGAAGTACCTAAGAAGAGGGAAGAGAGAGCAGAATCACTAGTAGTCTGAGGACATCAAGTGTGGGGAAAATCGGCATATATGACTCAATAGATCCACCAAAAGGTTAAATCAGATCCACTCTACTCTCTTGAATAGTATGAAAGTATGTAATACATTTTCTTAGAATTCATAGACTCCTCAAATTTGAGGGAACCTTGGAGGTCATCTAGTCCAGTGAGGTCAAACTCAAATAGAAACAGAAATCACTAAACCATACACAAGGATCCCTGAAAAGCATATTGATTTTAGAAGACCACATATTAACATTATCTTTATTCTCTTGTATTTTTATTTATTTTGTTAAATAGTTCCCATTACATTTTAATCTGGTTCAGGGACACTTGGGAATGTGGTTAACCACATTCTGATCTAAACACTTCTGATCTAGGCCACCTCTTTATCCAATGGATGACTCCTCTCTACAATATCTCCAATAAATGGCCATTCAACATGATATGCATACCTCCATTGGTGGGAGTCATTACCTCATGAGATGGTCTGTTCTTTGTTAATACATTTCTAATTGTTAATATGTTCTTTCCTATGTTGAATCAAAATCTACCTTCCCTCTAACTTCTATCCATTGGTCCTAGTTTTCCTGACCAGAACCACACATGGTAAGTATACAGTAATCCCTCTTCCATCTAACAACCCTTCAGTAATTTGAAGATGTAATCATTGAGGATCATAGAAGATCATAGGTCTACAGGAAGGGACCTGTTCAAAGTATCTCATTTTACAGATTGGGAAATTGAGGTTTAGAGAGAGAAAATGATTTGCCTAGGGTTCAATAGGGAATAAGTGGAAGCAATAAGACTGATCTCAGCTACACAGACTTCAAAGACCAGTATTCTTTTCACAATATTATATTCTCTTGGATAAATATGTCCAGTTCCTTTAAATGATCTTTATATATTTGTATTCCCTATATGCCTTGTATATTCTAAATGCTTAGTAAATGCTCATTGATTGATTTTGATATAAGAAGGTTTTGAGTCCCTTCATTATCCTAGTTGTCCACTTCTGGACAAACTGATTTGTAATGTCCAGACTAATATGTTGTGTCTAATACTGAACATATGTAGTCCAACCAGTGAAAAATCTAGTATGACTAACATACTCTTTTGTTCTAGCAATGAAGTCTAAGATTGCATTTCTCTTTTTGCCAGTCACTTAACACTAATTACTTATACTGAGCTTGGGATCAATTAAAGCACTCTGGTTTCCCTCCCCACCTCTCTCACCCCCACATTAACTGTTTTGTAGTCATATTTTCCCCATACTAGGCTTACATAACTGATTTTTTGTACCTCAGCATAAGGCTTGACATTTTCCTCATGCGTGTGTGTGTGTGTGTGTAGATGTGTATGTGTATGTATATGTATGTGTATATGTATATGTGTATGTGTACATGTATATGTGTGTGTATATATACATATATACATATATGTGTATATATACACATATACATATGTATACATACATACATGCATATATATATATATATACACACACATATATATATATAGTCTCTACCAGCATTGCTCCTTTATTGGTTTCATGCTAAAGCTCTTCAGCTTTGTTGTGTTGGCTTCATAGTTACTTTCAGGTATAGCTCCATTGAGCTCAAAGTTGTGAAACTTCTCTCTGTTTTCAGCTTTTGATTTCAGCTACAGTCCCCACATGGGAAGGATGAGTTAGCTTTATTGTGCTCTTAAGCCCTAAAGTTCCTTTGCTTCATGTCTTTCAGAAAAAGGCAGAAACCCGAACACCCAATCATTAGACAAGGGGGAAACAACATTCTGAGAGGAGGAAAAATCTTCATGATTTTTTTTTCACACAAGGAGTAGATAATTTCTCAGACCCTTGGATAGAAAGGGCTTTTCTCTCTAGGAGAGAGTCCTTTGTGCCAGATGCCAAGCTCTTTGAAACACAGAGCACTAGTGTACTGTAGGAGGAGCTATAAATCAGTACAACCATTTCATTAAGCAGTTTGGCATTATGCAGATAAAGTGACTAGACTGTCCATTCCCTTCGCACAGAGATTCCATTACTAGAATTTTACCCCAAGGAGGCCACTAATAAGAAGAAAGTCCACATATATGCCAAAATATTTTTAACAAATTTTTTGTGGTAGCAAAGAATTGGAAACAAAGTAAACGCTCATCAGCTGGGGAATGGCTAATCAAATTGTGGTACATGAATGTAACAGAATATTACTGTGCTGTAAGAAACAATGAATGTAATGAATATAGAGAAGCATGGAAAGACATGGATGAACTGATGTGGAGCAAAGCAAGTAGCGCCAAGAAGACAAATACACAATAACTAAAAAATAGAAAATGAAAAGTATAAAGAGTAAGCATGGCGTTAAAGAAGAAATACGAGAAAACACTTTCATCTCATCCCTTTGCAGAAGTGGGAGGTCCAAAGATATGGGACATTGCATAAGTTTTCCAAGTGTGAGTTTCAGTATATTTATCAGTTATGTTGATATTTTCCCTTTCTTATCATTTTCTTTTTTGATTTAAAAAACATGATTTGTTATATGAGATGAATCTCTGGGAGATACTGGGGGATATTGAAAGAAATTATGTGATGTATCAATAAAATCTTATTTAAAACGAACAAAAAGTATATTACCAAGGCCTGCAATGATAGAATACCATAAACTACCAAATCCCTAATAAATTTTTATCTAATTAGATTTAACTCATTCTAGCTATCAAGACCTTTTTGGATCTCATTTTTGTAACAGAATTTATTTGCTGTGATAGCCAGTTTCATGTCTACTACATATTTGGTAAGTGTGATGTAGACAAAAATATTAAGCAGGACAAGACAGCTTTGAAGCATACCATTAGGAACCACCCTCCAAGCTGTTAATGGTCCATCAACAAGCCACCATTTCAACAACCTTTGAATCTAACTATACTTTTATCCAACCTAGACTTCTTTAGCTTGTCCACAAAAATATCATGAAATGCCTTGCTGAAGTCTGGTTGTACTATGCCTGCGGCATTTCCCAATTGACCAGTTTGATAATGCAATCAAAAAGGAAATGAGGTTACACTGCCATGACTTTTTCTTTAGTGAACCACTGCTGATTTCTAATGATTACCTGTTGCCTAAGTGTTCATAAATCATCTCTTTAATAATCCATAATAGCTAGCATTTGTATGGTTGCCTTAAGGCTGGCAAAGTGCTATGTGTGTTATCCCATTTGACCCTCACAACAACTCTGTGAGATAGGTATTATTATTATGCTCATTTTACAGATGCAGAAACTGAGGCTGAGAGGGTGACTTACTCAGGGTCACACAGCTGGTCAGTGTTTGAGGTAGAATTTGAACTCAGTCTTCCTACTTCTCAGTTCAACATTCTATCCATTACACTATCTGTCTCTATTGGTGGTAAGGAATTGGTGTCAATTTCAACATCTTGAAGAATCCATATTAATTTCATAAAGTCATGTTACCTTGCTTATTTTCTATGATTCCTCAAAAATCACCAACAGGGGTTCATCAGTCACAATGGCCAATTCTTTCAGCATCTCAGCAAGTAATTTATCTTGGATATTTATCTTGAATTTACTTAGTGCAGTCAGATGCTCTCCTTCTACCTCCTCACTCTTCTTGGGCTTTAATCCTCTCCTGAACATACTGATTTTACTTTTTTTTTATAGCATATACACAACATTATACTAAGTGCTTGGACAATAGCAGTGAATAGTAGATAGTCTGTATCTGAGTACCCTCAGCCAGGTGGGATGTGTAAGAGGAGAGGGGAGCTCATCTAAAAGAGGGAGAGAAACACCAAAAAAGAAGGTATGAGTGGCTATAAAGCAATAAGAAAGTTTCCTCAAGTCATGTACATAAATCAGTTTATTCACTTTATAATCACAGATCATCTCCACCATTCAGAATGAAATAATTTTATTCTCCATAAAATCTTCCCCAATGCTCTCACTCTCATGGACCTCTCCATTCTCTGTATTTCTTAAGCACATAGTTTACACCACACATAGCATTTGAGAATAATGTGATTTTTAATTCTTCATATGTATCAGAACAGTCTTGTCTTGGTAAACATGTATGCTTCTTTAGGCTGGAGACTGTGCCTTCTAATTATCCGTATCTCTCATAGTACCTAGCACAGTGATAAGTAATAGATTACAATGGACACCTGTTAGCTGACTAAAGAAGAAAAGTAGCATAGTGTAGTAGGAAGCATATTTAATTGGCAATCAGGAGCCTTGGGCTCTAGTCTCAGGTCTGCCATTACATTAGCTATGTGATATTGGGTAAATGACTTTATTTCTCTGGATATTAACTTCCTCATCAGCAAAATGAGACAGGTACACTTAATGATTTCTGAGGTCCCTTTGAAACCTAATACTCTACAAAAAGGGGTTATATTATCAATGAAAACTAATTTGAAAGATACCCAATACATGGCTCTGAATATGGTAGGCATGCACTATGTATCTGTCGACTAATTGTAGAAAGATCTCCAAGTAGAAACATAGGTAGACCCCACTTTGTTGTGGTGTTGCATTTTGCTGCTACTCTCATTTGGCATGCTTAATAAAGATCTATACTTCACTTCTCACTTTACCCATTCATTCAACCATTTCTGCTGATGTCCAAAAGCAACAGTGCATGTACAGTCAGGATACAGCAAGTGAGCACTCAGGATATAGATGTCAGTGTCCTACAATCTGACCACAAGGGTCCCAAAACCTCTGACACAGGTGTACAGGGTGTTGATCAGAAAAGTTCCATGATCAATTTGATCTCTCTCCTTAAAGAATATGGACATATCTGTTGGCAGCTTGTTAAAAGGACAAAAAAAAAATAGCTTCTGGGTCCAGTTACTGAGGTTGCCTGCCATTTTTTAACTATGACTCTGAGAATGTCAAGCTTCTGTTGCAGAAAGCTACTGCTCTATGCTTGCCTGTAAAGAGAGTTGACAAACAGTTGTATCCACACCCCACACACCTTGAATAAGGTGCCAATGGGAATGTCTATATGGTATGGCAGGAGAAATATGATCATCAGGTTGATCAATATCTTCCCTGATCACCTGCCTCACCTTACACAGACATGTATGAAAAAACAGGGAATAGTTCAGAAGGTATGGTCAAGGACACAGCTGTTACTGAATATGTGATACAGTCATCACTGCCCAAACCTTTTGATATTCTCTGGGCCCAAATAAGAGCTCAGGCAGTGCTAATCAAAGCCCAATACACAAAACAAAAATCAACAAAGAGAAACACAGAAGCACGCAAGAAAAGCCATCCAGGAACAATAGAGCCCTACATTCAAATCTCTTTTGCCATGATATCTCAATTACCTCACTATTTCTTCTTCCTTCAACTATATATTCTTGTACAACAGCAGTAGAATGAACATTTCTAATAGACAACATCCCAGAAGTTCTTCTCCTCCATAATTTTCTCTGCTGCCAACAGGCAGTATTAGAGTTAGAGAAAGCTTGATGCAGTCATCAAGTCTCCTGCCTGCACCTACTTTTTGGCACTTGAACAGTTCATCTGCTCTGGTCAGCGCTGTAGCAATAGGGAATGAGCAATCAAGATACAGGGAGTGCAAAGATAATAAGAAACCTCTTAGTTCTCTTTAATGAGCTCAAGTTAACAGGCCCACATGAACTACAACACAAAAAGAGCTGACTGATGTCAATGATTTTTGAATATGGAGAATGGGAGGGACATCACAGAACTGGAGTCAGGTAAATATTTTCCCCAGTTTTTAAAAGAAGAAAGAGATTAGTTCTTTAAACTGTAGTAAACTAGTGAGTTTACTTTTATTTCTAGGATAATGGGTGCCTGATACATATAAGGACCCCACCAACTTGCTAGATGGTATCTTTGCAAGGCTAGGGAACTCTTCCTTGCTAGGAAGAATTGTGATAATTAGAACATGCATGGACATTCAATAATTGACTCTTGTTGGCCTACCACATGGTTGGAAGGAGCTTTTTTCCATAGACTATGTAGCTGGGACTGTCACTGTCTTCAAAAGGGTCTGAGTCAGCTCCAATTTTCTCTTTGCTGTATTTGTACTTGGGGGAGTAACTCTTTCACATTGCTCCAGTAAGAGAAACATGTTATAATAAGAGTAAGAGCCATGGGGCCTTCCTTTCCTGAAGTCAGATGATCCCCAAGAAATTAGCCTAGGTCCTTAAGCCTTTTCATTCATTCTTTTCCATTCTAGGTGCTTGCAGTAAAGACTAATTTTGAGAGTCTCAAAATTAGGAGAGTGAGCCCCAGGAATCTGAGTGTCAGAAACCACAGCACTGATGCCTTGAGAAGTCAGGATCTATAAGCCATCTACCCCAGCCCAATAGAAGGATTCATCTGGCATCTTCAGACAATAACTTGGTGAGACCAATGCTGTATATCAACTGTATAAATTGTGAGTCCAATGCTCCTCTCAGAGATCCAGTGGTATAAGGAAATTATTATCTTGACATGTTAGTTTGTTCTTGCTATGCTGCAAAGTAAAATTCACTATGTAAAATCAAATCAGTATTAAGTGTAACTGGGGTTTAGTCACTCACACGGGGTGAACACAGCCAGTGGAGGCTGGAGGCAGTGGCAGAGGAAAAAGACCCCTGACAATCCTCTCAGGATACCCTAGAACCCTAAGAGGAAATGTAGCTGGCATGGCCCCTGGGAAAGTGGGGCCAGAGCACACAGAGCACACAGTCTAAAGACTGGCATTTTCTGAATCCTCATCCTCCTTGGTCTTTCTGCAGTCTGCAGCACTGTTGGCCACCCTTCATAACCTAGCCCTTCCTGTCTTTCCAGCCTTCTTACACTTCACTCCTCTCCATGAACCCTATCATCCATCTACGCTGGTCTCCTTGCTGTTCCTCACACACAGCTCTCCACTCCTCACCTCCATTCATTCTCACTGGCTCTTCTGTATAACTGGAATACTGTACCTCCTCACATCTGCCCCAACTGACTTCAAGATTCAGCCAAACTCTATCTTCTGCAGGAAGTCTTCTTCCCCCCCCCCCACCCCCGGTCCAGTATATTCTTTCTAATATTATCTTCTATTTATACTGTGTGCACCTTGTATGTACATAGTTATTTGCATGTTGTCTTCCCCATTAGAATGCAAGCTCTTTGACTATGCTTCTGGACTGACTGATTGACTGACTGACCACATCACCTAGATACTCTTTCGTCAGTTTCTGTGACTCTGCCTTCTTCTGGTTTTCCTTCTGTCTCTCCAAATTCTCAGTCTCCTTTTTTGGTTCATCATCCATTTCCCACATTCTAAATGTGAATATCTCCTAAGTTTTTGTCCTGGGCCAGCTTCTCTTCTCTATATTCCTTCCCTTAGTGGTTTCATCTGCACCCATGAGTTCATTCATCTTCTCTATGCAGAAACTGCCCAGATCCAGGTATCTGGGCCTAATCTTTCCCTTGAAATCTTATCCTGCAACTCCTTCTGGCTGCTGGATGTCCTACTTGGATGTCCTACAAAAATATCAAACTCAAAATGTCTAAAACTAAACTCATTTTCTTCTCTACCTAAACCTGTCCTTCCAAACTTGTTTATTTCTGTTGAGCACACCTCATCCTCCCATTCACCCAGGTTCAAAACCTCATAGTTATCTTTGAGTATTCATTCTCCTTCATCTCCCTTCCCTCCCCAATCCAATCAGTTGACATTTTCTGTCATCTACCTCTGTAACATCTCTTACATCTATACCCAGACCTCCACTGTCACTACCGCAGGCTAGTCCAGGCCCATATCACTTCACTTGTTACCTGTCACCTGAACTTTTTAATAGATTCCTAATTAGTTTTCCAGCTTCCAATTTCTGTCCTTCTCCAGTTCATTCTTAATTTGCCCTTCATTTGCCCAAAATAATCAAAGATAGAGAACTGGAAGCAGCTCCACAGGCAGCTTTTCTAAATCCTCATTTTACAGAAGAAACTGGTAGAGGTTGTTACTTACTCAAGACTACACAGATAATAATAAAGTGAAGATCTGAACCCAGTGCCTCTGACTCCAAATCCAATAGCTTTTCTGCTATGCTATACTGAATCTCTTTTCCTAAACCTAAAGGTTTAACCATATCACTCTGCAGAAAAATCTTCAATGGCTCCCTATTATCTCTAGAATAAGATACAAACTCCTTAGCCTGTATTTAAAACGTTCCACAATTTGGATCCAATTTACCTTTTAAGCAAGTCACATTTTGCATTACTTTCCTTCAGAAACTCTGTATTCCAACCTTGCTTGACTATTAACTGTTTCCTAAACTAAATACACTATCTCCTACCTCCAAGCATTTGCAGACTAGTCCCCATGTCTGGAACACATTCTTTTTTAGTCTCTGCCCTTCAGAATCCTTATCTTTCTTCAAGACTTATCTTGGATGCTACCACTTCTATGTAAGTTTCCTTGATCTCCTCAGATATATTTCTATAGTAATATGGATAGCTCTCCTTTGACCCTATCTTGTATTATTTTTATCTGTACATATGTCTTATTATCTCCCTCCTCCCTAAGTAGAATGTAAACTCCTGGATTATGTAATTTTTACTTATACCATTCTCAGAAAAAATGTGGCATAGTGGCCAGTGTGCTGAGTTTCAATTCAGGTAGATCTGAGCTCAAATCCAATAGGGAATTGCCCATGCTGACAAAGATTTTTAATGGTCTCAGTGCGTCATAAATGGTAGGTGCTATATACGTACATACATATATATACACATATATATAAACTGTAAATTCTAAAATACATTAATAAACATAATTCATATATGAATAATAATTTAATGTTAGTAAAGGGATGACTTGTGAGCATTTAGAAAGGAGAGTGATGATCAGTAAGAAAAAGCAAAAATTAAAAAAACAAAACAAAACAGTTTATACCAGGCAAATGTAATCAGGAAGATGCTATAGATACGGTATTCCTAGACTTTAGCATGGCATTTGATAAGGTCAGTTATGATATCCTAGCGACCATGATAGAGAAATGATAGTACTATAAGGGAATTAGGTACTAGATAAATGATTGAATCCAACCAGTAGTGATTAATAGATAAATGTTGAACTGGAGTACCCCAGGAATTTGTCCTTGGTCCTGTTTTGTAAAATCAATCAATCATTGATTTTATATATATGTGTGTGTTTGTGCATGCATGTATACACACACACACACACACACACACACATATATGTGTGTGTGGTTGTGGTTTGTCCTTTGTTCTCAAAGAGGACCATGACAGATATAGATCAGGATGACTGGAGATGGCCCAAGATACAGTGGAGACCTTGGCTCTTTTAAGCTAAGGTCTTTTCAAGTTCTCACTTTGAGTGAGGCAACGCCCAGTCATTGAATAGGCCTCTACACTCATATACATATATATGTAAAATCAATGTCTGATTAATCCAAAGGGGGCATGCTTATCAAATCTACAATGACACAAAGATGGGAGGGGTAGCTAAGAGGTTGAATGACAAAATCAGAATACAAAAAGATCTTAACAGTATAGTATGGTGTGCTGACTATAAAGATAAAATTCAAAGAGGAATATTAACTGCCTAAGTACTGAATGAAGGAGGAATATCTATGTAACAATTGATGTGAAAGAGATCTAGAGTTTTTAGTAGACTACAATGAATCAACAATGTAACATTTTAGTCCCACAAAATGATTCAATTGTAAATTGCATTAAGAAAAGCAAGAAAATAATATATACAATGATTACAACAACATAAATGGAAAGAATAACCACAAAAAAGAAAGCGAATAGTACAATTACAGATAGTGACTTAAAAAGTTTGGTCCTGTTGAAAAAAACCTGAGAAAATATACTTTCTTCTCTTTTTCAGGGGAGGTGAGGTATGGAATTTATATATATGTATATGTGTGTATATACACATATACACACACACACACATACATATATATACATATATATTATCTGATTCAACAGATGTGTTGGTTTTTCTGAACTGCTTTTTTTTTTTTAGTTTTTTTTTTTTTTTAGTTATTCTGTTACCAGGGAGGGCTAGCTAGGAAAGGGACAGGGAAGGCCTGTATTTGAAAATGAAAGTAATGTCAAACCAAATATCAATTGTGCCTTTTTTTTTTAATAGAGAGACGCAATGTTTAGAATAGGGAGGCAATCGTCCTTCAGTTCTCTGCCCTGGTCAGATCACATGTGGCATATTGTTTTTAGTTCTGGCATCATACTTTAAGGACCTTGGCAAATTGGAGCCCTTCAAAAGGAGGGTGACCAGAATAGGGGAAGGGCTAGAGACCATACCATATGGAAATCAGTTCTAAACAAATTATGGTATAAAGGTGGAACAGGATACTGTTGTGCCATAAGAAATGATGAAAGAGATGGTTGCAAAGATACCTGGGAAGATTTGTATGAACTGATAGAGTGAAGTGAGTGGAACCGTAACAACTTGTACTTTAAGAACATTGGAAAAATGATCAACTATGAAAGACTTGAGAGCTCTGATCAACACAATGACCAACCACAATTGCAGAAGCATGCTACCATCTTCCTGCCAGAGAGGTGATGGACAATCAGGTATAGAATGAGATATGGACAACATGGGAATTTTTTTTTTTGCTTGACTATACATATTTATTATAAATATTTTATTTGTATTTTTCAGTGAAGGAAGTGGTAAGGGGAGAAAGTAGATTTTTATTAATTAAAAAAATTATTAAAAAAAATAAAAGATAGGCCCACCCTGAAAAAACATTAGCTTAACAAATTGGGGGTGTTTAGCTAGAGGAAGAGAAGCTTTGGGAATAGAAGAACTTGAACACTGACTTTAAGTAGGGATTAGACTCATTCCTCCTGCTCCAGAGTAAATAACTAGGAATAATGTCGATGTTTCAGAGGCAGATTTCTTTTTTTTTTTTTAAGGCAATTGGGGTTAAGTGACTTGCCCAAGGTCACACAGCTCATAAGTATCAAGTGTTTGGTCTGAAGCCGGATTTGAACTCAGGTCCTCCTGACTTCAGGGCCAGTGCTCTATCCACTGTACCACCTAGCTGCCCCTCAGAGGCAGATTTCAATGAATAAAAACCTTCCTCACAATTAGAACCTTTCATCAGTGTAATGAAATCACTGTCACAAGGACCCACATGTACAAAAATATTTATAGCAGCACTTTTTGTGGTGGCAAACAATTGGAAATTGAGGGGATGCCTATCAATTGGGGAATGGCTGAACAAGTTGTGGTATATTATGGAATAATAATGTTCTATCAGAAATGATGAGCTGGTGGATTTCAAAAACACCTGGAGTTACATGAACTGATGCTGAGTGAAGTGAGCCGAACCAGGAGAACATTATACATAGTGACAGCAACGTTATATGAAGACCAACTTTGATAGACTTAGCTCTTCTCAGTAATACAATGATCTAACACAATTCCAAAAGATTCATGATGGAAAATGCTATCCACATCCAGAGAAAGAACTGTGGAGTCTGAATGCAGATCGAAGCATACTATTTTCTCTTTTTTTTTTCCTTTCTTATGGTTTTTCTCTTTTGTTCTGATTCTGCTTTCACAACATGACTAATATGGAAATATGTTTAGTATGATTGTACATGTATTGCCTATATCAGATTGCATGCCTTCTTGGGGGGCAGGGGGAGGAGGGAGAAAAATTTTTGAAACTCAAAATCTTATAAAAGTGAATGTTGAAAACTAAAAATAAACAAATTTGAAAATGAAAAAAAAAAGAAATCACTGTCACAGACAGTGGATTCCTTACCACTAAAGATCTTTGAAGGAGGGACTAGATGACCACCAACTGGATATATTGTAGAGGTATTTCTCTTTTGTTATGGCCATACTACTTGACCTCTGAGCACCTGTTATTCTGTGAGTGCACAGCCAGGATATAGGGAGTGTGAAGTCACAATTGTGGAAGAGGACCATCACCAACTTTAGGGTCAGAAGTCTTAGATTCAAATTATGGCTCTGCCATTTATTAACTATTTGACCTTGGGCAAGGGCCTTAAAGTGCCAACTAGGTGGCATAGTGGGTAGAGTGCTGAGTCTGGAGTCAGGAAGACTCATCTTTCTGAGTTCAAATCTGGCCTCACACACTTAGTAGCTATGTGACCCTGGGCTAGTCACTTAACCCTGCTGGCTTCAGTTTTCTTATCTGTAAAATGAGCTGGAGAAAGAAATACAATTCCAGTATCTTTGCCAAGAAAACTCCAAATGGGGTCACAACTGAACAAAAACAAGAAAAGGTCCTTAATTCTGTCTCTAGGCCTGTTTTCTCATCTCTGAAAGGAGGGGGTTGGACCAGATGACCTCTAAAGCCCTTCTAACCCTAGATCTATGATTCTATTCGGAACAGTCTTAAGTAAGTCCCCACCTGGATATAAATAGAAAGCAAGAAATCAATCAAATAATAAATAAGCATTTAAAGGCTAGACAGTGTGTTAGGCCTTGGGGATTCACACACAAAAATGAAATAGTCTTTGCTCTCAAGGAGCTTACATTCTGTCAGGTGAAATAACATATACACATATAACTAAATACAAAAGAGAAGTGAAAGAGTGGGAGGGACTAGAAAGCTAACTGATTGATGGACTCAAGAAAGGCCTCATGTAAAAGGTGGCACTTAAACCTAGCACTGAAGGAAACCAGGGATTCTGTGCAATTCTGTGTTTTTTTGTTTTTTGTTTTGGCTAGGCAATGGGGTTAAGTGACTTACCCAGGGTCACACAGCTAGTAAGTGTCAAGTGTCTGAGGTCAAATTTGAACTCAGGTCCTCCTGACCGCAGTGCCGGTGCCACCTAGCTGCCCCGATTCTGTGCAATTCTGCACCAAATGTTGGAGAATGCTTGATATTCTGGTAGTTAGGTCATCATCTTTTATCTTAAGTAAACTTGACCTAATTTTCTAAGACTGTCTTATTTAACAATTCTATTAAATACTTTTGGCTAGTATGATTTAATTATACTTACAGGATACATGAATTGTGCAGTCAGGATTTTGCCCTAGAGCAATTTGCTTTAAGATGATGTATTTAGAAGAACTGTGATTAAAAATAGGAATAAAAAGTTGTAGATCTATATTTACTTGGTTTTCTCAATGCTTCAAAAATTAAGCACACAATAAAGTATTTTCAAAATAAATAAGCATTTAAAAATAAGGATCACTTGCAAATGTTTACTTTCAATGTAATTCTCTACTATCTAACGGTAAAATAAGTACCTAGGTACTTTCTACAAGCAATTTATTTAGGCCATAAAAAGTATAGAATCTTTGCCTTTACTTTGTGTTATTTTTTAGAATTAAAAAAAAAGTAGATGCCATTTCCTCTTCATGATATAGTACAATTAGCAATGCAGTATTAGAAACCAAATAAGATGGTTTCACTGTCATCAGTCATGACAGTAGATCACAATAAAAATGCTAGTAGATCTGTACCATTTAACATCTATCTATTGTCCTCTTTCCTAATCCTTTGCAATTAGTGTTGGTCATAAGCCTTATCTGTCTCTATGTGGCCTCCTTGCCAATGCTTACCAACAATATTGAAAAGCAAGGTGATCAAGATGCTCCACGAAACAATGTCTTATATTCCACAGGCATTCAAGGATTGATTTTCACCCATCAGAAAGGAACAGGAAGATTGTTGCCAACAATTCTCAACAGCATATTAAATGATTGTAACAAATAACTTTGCAAGCATCTATCTCCCCTTACTTTATCTGAGTATAAATTAGCATCAATCAAAAATCCATCTCTGTTGATATATCAATAAATCTGAAACAATAATTGCATGTGCATAGGAGACACCTTGTTGGAATAGAATCCTTAAAACTATTTTTATACAATCAAGTTAAATGTTCTTTTGTAATCAACATACAGGAGGTATCTTTTATTCTTTACACTCTTTGATCAATTGGAAAACAGTGAAGATTTGATAGAAAAATATCTGTGAAAATCTGCCTGTATCCTTCTTGTTTTCATCAAAGATATATTGAATGAATAGCTCATATTCATGGCAACATGAGCAAACAGCACAAAAAAACTCAAGACTATAGAATCTTACTTTGGTGACAAAGAAGATCAAAACATACAACCAGAAGAAGACAACAAAGTCAAAGCTCTTACGTCCAAAATCTCCAAGAAAAATATGAATTGGTTCCAGGCCATGGAAGAGCTCAAAAAGGCTTTTGAGAAGCAAGTAAGAGAAGTAGAGGAAAAATTGGGAAGAGAAATAAGAGTGATGCAAGAAAATCATGAAAAATAAGTCAACAGCTTACTAAAGGAAACCCAAAAAAATACTGAAGAAAATAACCCCTTAAAAATAGGCTAACCCAAATGGCAAAAGAGGTCCAAAAAGCCAATGAGGAGAAGAATGCCTTAAGAAGCAGAATTGGCCAAATGGAAAAGGAGGTACAAAAGCTCACTGGAAAATAATTCCTTAAAAATTAGAATGGAGCAAATAGAAGCTAATGACTCTGTGAGAAATCAAGAAATTATAAAACAAAACCAAAAAAATGAAAAAAAAAATGAAGACAATGTGAAATAACTCATTGGAAAAACAAAAAAACAGAATGATGAAAAGGCAATTCATTTTTCTTTGTAATTGCTTCTGGATAATACAGGAGTCCCTGAAAGGAGCATGATGCCGTGCATTTTGGAAATTGTAAGAAAATGTAGACCTTGGATTGCATACAGAAAATCTCCAAAATGTCGAATGTAGTAGAATTTAGTCTGGAATTCCTGGATTCCATTAAGTCATGATATCATTTGAGAAGACTTATAAAAACTTCTTTTCAGGAGTCAGAGTGAAAAGATCTAACTCAATTCCTTTTCAGAATACTATTTTATCAGCCACAAAATGTTTATCAGGGTCTTGAGTACATCACGTTAACCACTGTGGCCAATTTTTTGTGGAGCCAATGGAACTGACTTAATGGAATCCAGGAATTCCAGACTAAATTCTACTACATTTGACATTTTGGAGATTTTCTGTATGCAATCCAAGGTCTACATTTTCTTACAATTTCCAAAATGCATGGCATCATGCTCCTTTCAGGGAGTCTTGTATTATCCAGAAGCAATTACAAAGAAAAACGAATTACCTTTTCGTCATTCTGTCTATTCAGGGCCTTAGCAATACGGACTGACAATGAGCTGACAATTATTTGCAATCCATTCTCAGTTAATTTCACTATAAATTGAACTTTAGGACTGCTGACAAATAAAATATATTATTCATCCAGAGCTGTTCTCTTTGGGGCTACAGATCTCTAATCTATTCCATTAGCATCCATGATCAAGCTAAGAAGTTGGGAATTGATTTATGTAATAGTTACCCTGCTACAATAATTAATTAGACAAATAATACTTCAGTGGAGCTTTGAAAAGGAATGGTTTTCAGGGCTATCTGATAAAATATAGAACTTGAAAAAGAAAATTGTGATCCAAAATCCCAAAGGTATCCAAGCATATATTCAACTTACTTATTTTCATATGAGCACTTAACTCAGGCATCTCTCATTGTATCTCAGATCCAGCACTTTCTTTTTAGAGAAAAAAGGCTCAGAAATGTATCCTCAACTCTTTAGCAATAGAGAAAAATGCCATGATTTTGAAATATCAAAGCCAGAAATACAATTATAGAAGGTTAGAGCTGTAAGTGATATTAAGGATCACCTAATCCAAACCTTGATTTGACAGAAGAAGAAACTGAGGCCAAGGAAGTTTGCCACCACTTATCCAGGAAATATTTTCAGGTAACAGGAATTGTCGATGTCTTGACCAGAGAAGTGACTAATATAGGCATTTCAATCCTATGGAGGAAATACTTTTGTGGCATTCCTCCAAATTACCCCACACAGACAAGTTTCTTGCTCTGCTTTTGCCAAAGGTTGCCCCTTCTGTGTTTTGCCTATTTTACTAAACCTTTTCTGATAATGCTTCCCTAGATCATCCTAGGCAGCTAGGTAGTGCAATGGGATAGAATGCTAGGCCTGGAGTCAGGAAAACCTGAGTTCAAGTTCAACCTCAGACACTTACTAGCTGTGTGATCCTGGGTAGAGGAGAAGAGAGGATGACTCCCTTCCCTTCCCCTCCCCTCCTCTCCTTTTCCCTTACCTGAAGGTGTTCTGCCCAAAGCAAGGTAAATTTTGATGGCTGAAAGCTACCTAGTTACCTTGGGGTTTACTGGCTAGATTTCTTTCTCAAAGACCAAGTCTTAAATCCAATTCACTCTGGATCTTATGAATTGGACAATAAGTCCCTGCTCAAGCACCACTTAGTGGTTATTTTTTGGGTCCTCCTGGCTCAGAGTGGATGTCAGTAGCAACTGTTTCTCTTTTGGCCAGCAATCCTGAGGGTCTTCCCCTCTCAGTTTGATTTTTTTTTTTAATTAAAGGAGACATCCCTTGACTTGCTTCTTAAAGAGACCTATTCATTCAATTGGTATTGCCTCACTCAAAGTGGCCCTTTGCTTAAAAGGGCCAAGGTCTCTCACTGCATCCTGGGCCATCTCCAGTCTCATCCTGATAGATATCTGGCCAATGGACCCTGATGGATCTGGAGAAGAAAGTGAGGTTGGTGACTTTGCACAGCCCTCTCTCATTCAAATAAAAGTCGATTGCAAATCATGTCATCATCTCCCTGATGTCATGGTCCTCTTTGAGAACAAAGGACAAACCACAATCACATGACCCTGAGTAAGTTACTTAACCCTGTTTGCCTCAGTTTCCTCATTAGTAAAATGAGCTGGAGAAGGAAATGGGAAACCACTCCAGTATCTTTGCCAAGTAAACCCCAAATGGGGTCACAAAGAGTCAGATATGAATGAAATGATGGAACAACAGAGCATCCTAACCCTAATGCTCAGTCTCCCAGTTTTTAACCCTTTGTTGCTCTGCCTCCTCTATCAGTTCACGAGAAGAAGTAGCCTCCCTGATCAAACACAAGTTAAATTGCCCATCAAGGGCCTGGCATGGTTCTGGAATACTTGCCCTATGTATGGATCATCATCTGAAGGTCATCAGATGAAGGACGGACAGTTAATCACAGGACCCTAGAGTGTTCAAGCTGGAAAGGACATTAGAGATCATCCAGTCATACAAACATAGAATGGTTCAGCTTTAAGGAAACTTAGAGATCATCTAGTCTAGTGCCCTTATTTTTTTCTTGTGAAAACTAGGGAGAAGTGACTTACCCAAGGTCATATATCTAGCGGGTAAGAAAGCAAGGATAACTAGCTCTTAGCTGATAGTCTATATTTCATTATACCACATGTCATACTCTATAGCATAATCTAAATTGGTCTTTTCAAATAGCATAGCCAAACTAACCATTTTACTTCTTCCAGGAGTCCTTTTCAAAAAAGCCATTTATCTGTCAGATTGATAAATTCTAAATTAATTAGTCTAAATTAATTGGTGGTATAATGGTTCTGTGGGAGTGACTCATACTCTAAAATTCTTGGGTATACAATGGGAGGAGAGAGCAGATGGCCACCGTGAGTAAATCTGATGATGAAAAGGAAGAGTGGAAGGAAAAAATAAATAGGAAAAAAATGAATCTGCTGAAGCTTTTGGAAATCATATACTGAGGATGGTGGACAGGAAAATTTTTCCATAGAATCACATCTAGGGCTGGAAAGGACCTGAGATGCCATCTAGTCCAATCCCATCCTTGAACAGATGAAGAAACTGAGGGCCAGGGAAGCTAAGAGACTAAAGGACTCACAGGTAGTATCAGGTGGGATTTAGGTTGAGGTCCTCTGACTTAAGAGGCAATGTTCCACAGTCAGTCCTCCAGTTGGCAAGTTCCCCCTGGGACCTCCATTTGAGGAAGTATCCATGTCAGCCATGCTCACTTCTAATGCAGCTCAGCTCCTGATGCTCTGGACTCATTCCCCTCTGCCCCAGCTAGAGACACTGCCATCCCTGAGGTCTCCTTCCCTGATTGTAGAGTTCTTCCCTGGAACATCCACTTGAGGAAGTATTCCAGCCATGTTTACTTCTAACCTGACTTAGTTTCTGACTTTTCTGCCTTGGCTCCCCTCTTGTTCCACCTTTTTTCAGCTTCCTTTTACTGTTGTCTTCCCCATTAGTATGTAAGAAACTTGAGAGTAAAGATTCTCTTTTTGATTATACTTTACTTAAATTCCTAATGCTCAGCACATAGTAGACACTTAATAAATACTTTCCCACCATTGTTCCATAAGAAACTGATGAGCAGGCAGACTTCAGAAAAACCTGGGAAGACTTACAGGAACTGATGCTGAATGAAGTGAGCAGAACCAGGAGAACATTGTACACAGTAACACCCATGTTGTGCGATGACTAATATTAATAGACTTAGCTCTTCTGAGTAATGCAAGGATCTAAGACATTCCAAAAGACTTATGATGGAAAATGCTATCCACATCTAGAAAAAGAACTATGGAGTCTGAACGCAGATCCAAGCATACTATCTGCTCTCTCTCCCTTTCTTTTTTGTTTCTTCTTTCTTGTGGTTCTTCTCATTGGTTCTTATTCTTTTTTGTGACATGACTAATGTGAAAATATGTTTAACATGAATGTATATGTAGAACCTATACCAGCATGCCATCTTGGGGTGGGGGGAGAGAAAGAGGGGGAGAAAATTTGGAACTCAAAATCTTATGGAAGTGAATGTTAAAAACTAAAAATAAATTAATAAAAAAAGAAAGAAAGAAATATATGTTCCGCCCTATTATTTGCATTTTCTTGATGTGGAATCATCATCACTAAATGTTTATTGATCATTGAATGTGTGCAGGATAGTATGTTAAGCACCTGGTATATAATGATTTAAAGACCCTACCCTCAAAGCACTTACTATCCAGCTGGAAAGACAGGAAAAAAAATATATAAAAGGGTGATTAACAATTAAATATAGCATAAGTTAAGTAGCAAATAAATAGGAGAGACAATAAGTTAACATCTCCCCTGCAGAAAGGCTAGGGCAGTTAAGAAAGGCCTGATGGGGGAGGTAAGGCTTTGTTGGAGCACTCTTTTAGTTCAGGTTCAATTTTGGGACAAAATGAGGCACTTGTAAGTCATCAAGGAGGTTTTCTTTGCCTTGACACAGCAAGGATATGCAGCAAGGATGCAGTGGTACTTATCTTCAGGTTTTGAAGACACAGTTGATCAGCTGGGTGGCATGGTGGGTAGAGCACTGGGCCTGGAGTCATGAAGATCTGAGTTCAAATCCAGCCACAGACATTTACTAGCTGTATGACCCTGGCCAAGTCACTTAACCTATTTGGCTCAGTTTCCTTTTCTGCAAAATGGAGGTAATAATAGCACCTACCTCTGTAGGTAGAATTGTGAGAATCAAATGATATAATGCTTGTAAAGTACTTAGCATAGTTTCCAGTACATAGTAGGTGCTATGTGATAGCTATTATTATCATTATCATTATTATTAAGTCTTCAGAATATAGTGACTCTCATGGTCTGAGAGGACAAGTTACAGAGTGGTTGGGACTTCATTGAACCTCTAGATGACCAGGAAGTTACATCAAGGAAGCTGAGGCTAGCCAGATCCCTGGGGACAGTTTTGTCTTCTTTTAGGTAAAGCCTCCCCATGTTTTGGGTGGGAGAAAAAAGTTGCATCAGAGAAATGCTAGTTCAGGTTTGAACTGAGTCTCAAGGAGGGATAGAACTTTGAGAGAAGCAAGGGCAATGGCCATCTTAGGTAGAGGGAATATTACAAGCAAACCATAAAATGGTCAGGGAGAAATTAGTAGACCAGTTTAGGGAGAGCCAAGTGAGAGAGAAGGTAATTTGGTATAATGGAATTGATGGGGTCATGGGACCCAAACCCCTAAAAGGAAAAGACCATGTCTTTTAAAGCAACCCAGTCCCTGAATTTTCCCATGCATTTCAGTAGCCCAGATGCTTGGCCACCAATATATTGCAGTGTGGGGTACGAGGAATCCCAGAATGCAAGGGAATAGGGTGGGTCTGCTTCAAAAGAATTCAACCACTCAAGCCTTCTTTCAGTCAGAGTAGTGAGGTTTATTATACACTGACTGGGTCAGTGAGATTCTAAGAATCTGCACAATTTAATGGGGGTAAGATTGGTGTTTTTATACAGAAAAAGACTGAGAAAATTTGGAAGGGATTAAGGAGTAGCAAGTAGCCTGGAGTGGTCTAGAGGTAACAGAGAGGGGGTCTAGATAGGATTCAGGAGTGTCAAGTAAGCTAATTAGGTGATCAAGGTGGGCTAGGGTGGGAGAATGGAGAGGAACAGTATGAGATAAGGCTTAGGTTCCACTGTATGTAGTAGTAATGGGCCTTATAATAGATAACATATTCTGGATGTCCTCATTTTACCAAATGATGGTACTTAGACCTAAAGAGATTGGATTTCTACCCAAAGGTAATATTGTAGAAGAATCAGGCCAGAATCCAAGACTCCTAGCTCCTAGTCCTGTCTACCTGCAGCTTTACCAAACTTCAGATAATAAACTCCAAGGGGCAAATAAATGTTTCCATGTTGCTGAATGAAACTCAGAGGGGAACAGAGGATGTGGAGCCCAATTGGGCAGCCTCCCTCCATATTTTCCTGCACGTACCTCATGAGATTTCCTAGGAGAAATGTAATAATATTCTTAATAATGTAACATACTTAGCTAATGGTCAAGCTTGGCTACAGAGAAGAGAGAAAATGTACGTTTTCTCCTTTGCAGAGGTGGGGAACTGTGGGTATGAGACTTGGTATAAACTGTGGGACTATATTGTTATATTATTTTTACTGAACTGCCTTTCTACCCCACCTGTTTCCTCTTTATTCTTCTTAACAAGAGACAGCCCATTGGGTAGGAGATGGGGGAAAGGGCATATTCAAGAATGAAGGTGATAAAAAAAAACCAAAAGATACAATACAAATTTGCTTTTAAAAGAACATAGTCCTCTTCCTGCCTTTGGGACAGAAGTGTTGTGTTGGACTCCTCAACTTAGGGAGTCATTCTGCGGGGTAGGTTTAAGTAGTCTGTAAATGCTCAGGCCTAGTTCAGCAAAACTAATATTCTTAGCTTGAATGAGTCATTACAAAGTGGGCAGGGCATAATTTTTAGCAGGGAAGAAAAGGGAGAGAAGTGAGCCTGGTAGGTACAGATAGGAAATGATATAACTGGACCGTTCTGCAGTTATTTTCCTTTGTTTCCCTTTTTCTGCTTCTTTGGAAATATTAAACACACAAACCATTCTTATTCTTTAAAATTGTAAAATGTATCAACTTAAGCTATCTATTGAGGAAAGAAGGAGATAATCTCTTTGGTGAGGGAGAAAATCAAAGCAGTGATTCTGGGGGAAAATGAAAAGAAATGAACAACAGTGTATTTGGGGTATGCGTTTTGCTCTTTAGCCTTTACCTGGCCACTTATGCTCATCCCCTGACCTAGGATATGATGTATTCTGCACCTTCCTCTCCCATCTCTCCACCTATCTAAGTTCCTCTGATCCTCTGAGGTCTAGCTCTAATCCCACCTCCTCCATCTAGTATACCTTGACTGTTCTGGAGTCAGGAAGACCTGAGTTCAAATCTGGATGCAAACACTTACTAACTGTGTGATCCTCAGGCAAGTCACTTAATTCCTTTGCCCAGTTTTCTTAACTATAAAATGGGGATGATAATAATAGTGTATACCTCCCACAGTTGTTGTGACATAATAATTGTATAGCACTTAGCACTGTGCCTGGCACGTAGTAAGTACCACATAAATGTTAGCTACTCTTATTCTGGCCCTCAGTGATCTACCTCTTCTCTCAAATCCTGCATACTTACCTAACACTGTAGTGTACCAGTTAATTAGGTACTGTTCTGTTTTGTTAACTAGTGTCTTATGTATATGTAGTTTTGTTTCCCCAACTATATTGCCAGCTTGTGGAAGATAGGAACCAAATCTTAGGTTTCTATATCCATAGCCCCTCTGAATAGTTTGTTGTTTAGTTGTTTTCAGTCATGTCTGACTCTCTATAACCTCATTTGGGGTTTTCTTGGCAAAGATACTGGAATGGTTTGCCATTTCCTTCTTTGGCTTATTTTACAGATGAGAAAACAGGCAAACAGGGTTAAGTGACTTGCCTAGGGTCACACAGCTAGTAAGTGTCTGAGGCCAGATTTGAACTTACAAAGATGAGTCTGAATAGTAGTCATCTTGTAAATTCTACATCACCACAAACTTGGGACATACACAATATTCACTGATGATGATCAGAAGGTTGTCACAGCCATATTGTAGGACAATTACTTAGCCGGTATTGCTAAGTAGGGCAAAAATATGGCTACCTTACATTTCTCTGGGCTCTGTCCAGAGAAAGAGGATATCATTGCTATAGACTGGACCCCTGATGTTGGCCAAATGCTTTGCAAAGATGTACCAGTATTAAGGGTGTGTATCTGTATGGAGATAAGAGAGAGAGCCATTAAAGAATTTATTGAGTGGAGGACTGACCTGCTCTAAAAAATCACTTTGGTAGCCACTTTGGTAGTATAATGAATTGGAGTGGGATGAACCTTGAAATAGGGAAACCAATTAGGAGTCAATTGCAACAGTTCTGATGCAAGGTGATGAGGATCTATACCGTGTGGTAGTTGTGTGAGTAGAGAGGTGATACATAAGAAAGATGAAGTGAAGGTAGAAATAAAATCTGTCAACAGACTGCATATTTGTAATGAATGTGAGAGAAGAGTTAGTTGAGAGCCTGGGTAACTGGAAAGATGGCAGTGTCCTTGACAATGACAAAGTTGGGAAGAGAGGAGGGTTTCAGGGACAAGATAGTGAGTTTTCTTTTGGACATGTTGAGTTTTAAAGGTGTGTGGCTGGACCTCACAAGAGACATGAGGTCCACATATGGATCTCAGAATCATCTGCATAGTGATGATACTTGAACTCATGGGAGTTCACGAAATCACCAAGTGAGATGGTTGGTATAAGGTAGAAGAGAGTTTAGAACAAAGCCTTGGAGGATGCCATAGTTAGTGGGCAGGACAAAGATAAAAAACCAACAAGGAGATTGAGTGGTCAATAGGTCAGCAAAAAACAAGGAGAAAACTAAAAAAACAAAAAGCTAAAGAAGAAATGTTAATTAAGTACCTACTATGTGCCAGACACTGTGCTATGTTTTATAAATATCTCCTTTGATCATTACAACAACCCTGTAAGGTAGATGCTATTATGATCCCCATTTTAGAATTGAAAAAAAAAACTGAGGCAATCAGAAGTTAAGTAACTTGTCCAGGTAACACAGCTAATAAGTAATTGGGGCTGTATTTGAACTCAGATCACCCTAATTTGAAACTTAGTACCACTGTCCACCTAGCTGCATAAGAAGAAAGACTATCCAGGAGATGGTAATCAATATTGTCAAAAGGTGCAGAAAGGTCAAGAAGACTGAGGACTGAGACAAGGCCATTAGATTTTGCAATTAAGAGATCATTAGTAACTTTGGAGACAGCAGTTCCAGTTGAATGATGAGGTCAGAAGCCAAATTGCAAAAGATTCAGAAGCGAGAGGAGACTAAGTAGAAGACTCAATTGTAGATAGCTTTCTCAAATTTAGCCAGGAGGGGGAAGAGAGATACGGTACAATAGCTAGTAGGATCACATGAGGGTTTTTTTAATTTAATTTTGTTTTTGATTTAGTATTTTATTTTTCCCCAGTTACATGTAAAAACAATTTTTAACATTCATTTTTAAAATTTTGAGTTCCAAATTCTTTCCCTTCCTTCCTCCCCACCCCCCAAACTCGTTGAGAAGGCAAGCAATTCGATATAGGTCATATGTGTTTAGTCATACAAAACATTTTGATAATAATCATTTTGTGAAAGAAAACAGACAAAAAAATTTAAGAAAAATAAAGACAATTTTTAAAAGTATGCTTCAATCTATAATTCAGACACTATCAGTTCTTTTTCTGGGAATGATAGCATTTTTCATCATAAGTCCTTCAGAGTTGTCTTGGATTGTTGTATTGCTGAAAATAGCTAAGTCATTTACAGCTGATCATTTCACAATATTGCTGTTACTTTGTACACAGTACATTTCACTTTGTATCAGCCCGTGCAAGTCTTTCCAGGTGTTTCTGAGAACATCCTGTTCATCATTTATTATTCCATCATAATCATCTGATTCACTGAACAACTCATTCAGCTGTTCTGCAATTGATGGGCATCCCCTCAATTTCTAATTCTTTGCCCCCAGAAAAGAGCTGCCGTAAATATTTTTGTACATACAGGTCCTTTTCCTTTTTTTTTAAAATCTCTTTTAGGACACAGACCTAGTATTAGTATTGCTAGATCAAAGAGATGAATGGTTTTATAGCCTTTTGGCTATATGCCCTTTGGGCATAGTTCCAAATTGCTCTACAGAATGGTTGAATCAGTTTACAACTCCACCAACAGTGTATTAATGTCTCATTTTTCCCACATCCCCTCCAACATTTGTCATTTGCCTTTTCTGTCCTATTAGCCAATCTAATAGGTATGAGGTAGTACCTCAGAATTGTTTTAATTTGCATTTCTCCAATTAATAGTGTGCTAGAATATTTTTTTCATATGGCTATAGATAGCTTTAATTACTTCATCAGAAAAATGATCATATATTTTGATCATTTATCAATTGGGGAATGTCCCTTATTGTTATGAATTTGACTCAGTTTTCTATATGTTTAAGAAATGAAGCTTTTATTATTTTTATAATTTTTTTCACAGTTATGGCTAACTATATTTCCCTCCATCCTATCCCCCCATTTATTCTATTCTCTCTCTCCTTTCACTTTCCCCTCCTCAAAAATGTTTTGCTTCTGACTACCCCTTCTCTTATTCCCTTCCCCTCCTACTTTCCTGTAGGTAAGATAGATTTCTATACCCAATTGAGTGTGTATGTTATTCCCTCTTTGAGCCAATTCTGAGGAGAGTGAGATTTACTCACTTCCCCTCAACTCCCCCCTTTTCCCCTCCACTGTAAAAGCTTTTTCTTGCCTCTTTTAGACAAGATAATTTATCCCCTTCTACCTTTCCCTTTCTATTTCTCCCAGTACATTTCTCTCTCACCCTTTAATTTTAGTTTTTAGATACCATCCCTTCACATTCAACTCACACCTGTGCCCTCTGTCTACATATACTCCTTCTAACTACCTTAACAATGAGAAAGGTCTTATGATTTACAAGTATCATCTTCCCATTCTGGTCTTTTCATCAAGAATGCTTGAAAGTCTTCTATTTCATTGAATACATGAGGGTTTTTTTAAGGATGAAGGAGACATGATACTGTTTGTAAACAGCAGGGAAGGAGACAGGGAGAGATTGAAGATTAGAGAGTAAGGATGATAGTGGAGAGTTATCTGCAGGAGAAAATGGCAAGGGATAAAGTCAAGGTTATATGTAGAGGGTTTGCACTTTCAGACATATATCTGGACATCTAGAACCAAGCACATTGTGTTCCCTGACACACAGCAGGTTCTTAATAATTGCTTCTTGATTTCTTGATTAAAGGTATCCCGTCAATATTTATAATGGATGGCAATGTGGTGCAGTAGAAAGGGTATTGAACTGGGAATCAAATGGGTTCTAATACAGCCTGTGCCACTAACTTGCTCAGACTCATAGGACTTCAGTAGACTTAATTTGTAAAACAGGAAGGTTGAACTAGGTGATCACTAAAGACCCTTCCAGTTCTAAAATCTTACAGCTCTGTGACTCTGGAACTGAACAAATAATTTTATCTTTTTGGGTCTCATTTTCTGAATCTGTCAAATTAGATGGTTGGACTAGGTGATTCTAGGTCCAAACTCCTTATTTTATTTATTTTGAAGATTTTTTTTTTTACAATTAACAAGTAGTTGTTATTTCCTCTTTTCCACACCACTCATATTGAAAAAATAAGAAAAACAAAAACTTTGTAACAAATATGAATAGTCAAGAAAATTTCCATACAGGCCAAGTCCAAAAACATGACTCATTCTTCATCTTGTGTACCTCAGTTCTCTTTCAGTTGGGTAGCATGTTTCACAATCAGTCTTGTAGCATCATAGGTAGTCATTTCCTTGATCAGAGTTCTTAAGTCTTTTAAAATTGCTTGACTTTCCAATGTTCTTGTTATTGTATAAATATCCTGATTTTGCTTATTTCATTCTGCATTAGCTCATGTCTTCCCAGATTTCTCTGAAACTATCCCTTTCATTATATCTAGTGGTACAATAATATTCCATCACATTCATATACCATAATTTGTTCAGCTACTCCCTAAGTAATGGGCCCCTCCTTAGTTTCCAGTTCTTTGCCATTATAAAAAGAGCTGCTATATATATTTTGTACGTATGTGTCCTTTTTCTCTTTCTTTGATCTCTTTGGAGTACAGGCCAAGTAATGTTATTGCATATCTGGATAGTACACTAAAAAGCAGAGATATCACCTCACCAACAAAGGTCTGAATAGTCAAAGTTATAGTTTTTCCAGTAGCAACATATCACTCACTGTGAGGATTGGACTATAAGGAAAGTTGAGCACCACAGAATCTATGCTTTCAAACTGTGGTGCTGAAGAAGACTTTTGAGAGTCCCTTGGACCGCAAGGAGATCAAATCAGTCAATACTTAAAGAAATTAATTCAGGCTGTTCACTGGAAGGTCAAATACTGAAGCTGAAGCTTAAATACTCTGGCCACATAATGAGAAGATGGGGCTCATTGGAAAAGATCCTGACACTGGGAAAGATTGAAAGCAAAAGGAAAAGGGGACAGCGAAGGATGAGACGGATAGATAGTGTCATGGAAACAACAAATATGAACTTGGACAGACTTTAAGAGATAGTGGAGGACAGAAGGGCCTGGAGTGCTATAATTCATATGTATGGCCCATATGGACACAACTGAACAATGACAATGGTATTACTGGGTGTAAGGGTATGCACAATATAGTGACTTTTGGGGCCATAGTTCCAAATTGCTTTTCAGAATGGCTGGACCAATTCACAGCTTCATCATACTGCATTAATGTATCTCTTTTCCCACAGCCACTCTAACTTTTGTCATTTTCCTTTTTTACCAACTTTGCCAATCTGATGGGTGTGAAGTGGAACCTCAGAGTTGCTTTAATTCGCATTTCTCTAGTTATAAGTCAATCCTCTTATTTTACAGATGAGAAATCTAATTTCCCTTCCAGCTCTAAACTCCTAAGACTTCCAAGACTCCCAAAACCTTGGAGGAAAGAAGAATTCACTTCTTACGATCTTAGCTCCAGCTTGGGCACAAGGAGCTAAGTATAAAGAAGTGAAAGGAGCAAATGAAATGGGAGGGCTGCTCTGAACAATCTCTTTCTTGACATCCAGGCTGTTCCTGACAAGAACAGATAGAATGTATTTCACCTCTTAGCATCCCTCTGCCATAAAGACAGATACATACATGGTTTCATGCCAAAAGGCACAGGGGATGGAAAAATTGACACAGTCATTAACTGATGTTCTTTTAGAGACTGGACTCTCAATCTGGAGACTAAAGATCTATCCATTTATCTACATGTCAACTTGTAACCCAACAATACATAGTATAAATATAAACTGGACAAAACATCCTAAATATATGTGATGCCAATTTTTCTGGTTTCCCGTACTCATGTGGCAAAAATGGGAATGAGATGATAGTAGCAAGCTATTCTCTAGCATTTTAACGTTCACAAGATGTTTTCCTCACAATCCCTTTAGGCAAATGGTACAAGAATTATTATTTTCATTTTACAGATGAAGAAACCAAGGCTCAGGACAGTCTCGCTTGGTAAGAACACTAGATTTGGAGTTAGAAGCCTCTACACGTTTGGTGCAACCTTTGGCCTACACCTCGGGACCTTTTTTCTTAACATTTGTAAAAAGGGGACAGAGCTAGCTAGATGGGCATCGATTTAGAACCAGAAGGTTCTCTAAATTGGAAGCTATTGGGTCCAACCTCTTAATTTTACAGACAAGGAAACTGAGGCCCAGAGAAGTTAAGTGATTTGTCCACTCACATAGCTAGTGAGTGGCGAAATTAGAATTAGAACTCCGTTCCCCTGACTCCAATGCCAACACTTTCCATTGCACCAAGCTTCTAGCATCAAAGTCTAGTGCACGTCCAGAATTACACAGTCACTATTACAGCCGGCACTGCAAACCTAGCCTTCTTTATTCCATCCCCCTCCCATCAAAAATGCTTTATTGGCAAGTCAAAATGTAGTCTTCTTTTGCAAAGGTGCCGGAGGGAGGGAGCTTATTTTCCAGACAGTTCCTCTCTTGAAACTGACCCACTCTAACAAACCCTTGCGAGCCGGTGCCGCCGCCTCTTCTGGAATCTGAACTTGACGCTGGCGGCTCGCGGCTCCTTCCCGGCAGCCTCAGAGACCCGGAACAGAGCGCGTGCTCCCGGGCCAGGCGGGGGCCTGGCGCCAGCGCGCATGCGCAGGCCGGGCCGGCTGCGAGGAGGTTTGGCAGGAGGCGGAGGAAGTTTTCTCTTTGCACTCCACCCCGGTAGCAGCTCGGAACAAGAGACGACTTCCTCTGGTGGTTCCCCGCCTCGGCTCTGCTGCAGCTGCCTGCCCGGGACCTGGGTGGGTGGGTCATGGAGCCCCCCCGGGGGCAGGAGCCCCAGGCTCCTCAAGAGGTACGGAATGCGTTCCCCTCCTGCTAGGAACCGTGCGGGAACGGGGCTTCCTGGGCGTGCCCCGGAGAGGGTTTGGGGGGAGGGGGCTCGGCTTGCACGCGCCCCCGTGCCCAGGTGAGTCTGCGAGCGGGGGAGGGGGCGTTGGGGTGGGGGCGGGCGAGACAAGCGGGAGAGGCGGGCGTCCTGGCCCCCCTCCCCTCCTGGTCACCCCGCCTCCGGGTTTCTCTAAGCCTCGGGTCCCCCGGGCCCCGGGAATGGTCCGGGGCGGGCTCTGGGCTCCGCTGGGTGCCCAGGGCAGCCCGGGGCCAGCCCTGACCGCTGTCACGCCTGTGAGAAGTGCAGGAGCCCTACCTTCCTGCCCTTCTCCCAGCCTGCCCGCCTGTGTACTCCGAGGACCCGAGGACCCGAGGCTCCTTCCCTTTATTTGCGATCACGAGACTTGCCAGTTACTCCTGTGGGTGGTTTGGGCTTAATGATTGTGCAAGGGGTGACCTTGCCGGATCGCTGCTCCTTCTGCTCCGCTCCCGCCGCCTCTGTCTGGCGAGGGGGTGTGTCAGCCTGTCCTTCCCCTTAGTAGATAAGAAATACCCAGATTTCCTGCTCGTGCTTGTGGCCAGGTGGGGAGATCGGCTTCACATCTGTCCTAGTGTGTTCATAGAAGGCGCCTGGGGTGCCTGTCCTCCGTGTGCCAGGCATCGTGTGCGCAGAGAGATTGGGACGTGGGTCAGGAGCATGCTGAAAAGTATTGGGGGTAATCTGGGAGGCGGGAGGGGCAGGAGTTTCGTTAATGGACGTTTTATTCCTAGATTTTGGAGTCATCAGCATTGTTGACACAGGACTTTCTCTTGGAGAGGATGTTGATAGCAAAGGAGCTAAGTGTCTGTTCTAGTAAGTTTCCTGTTGCAAGTTGACATTGAGAAAAAGCAGACTTTACTTAGTGCCTTTAGTCAACCAGTAAATCAATAAACATTTAAGTGCCAGGCTAAGAGCTGGGGATACAAAGAAAGGCAAAAGACAGTCCTTGCTCTCAGTGAGCTCACAGTTTAATGGGGAAAACAACACGCAGACAAGCTATGCAAAACTATGTAAATTGGTAGTAATCAATGGAAAGAAGGCACTAGAATTATGGAGGATCAGGACAGGCTTTTTGTAGAAGGTGGGATTTTAGTTGGGATTTATAGGAAGCCAGGAAAGCTAGGAAGTGGAGATGAGGAGGAAGAGCATTCCAGGCATAGGGGACAGCCCGTGAAAACATCTGAGACATGAAGGAGGCCAGTGTCACTGAAGTGAAGGGTACTTGAAGGTGGGGTTGCCAATTTATGGAGGGCTTTGACCACCGAGATTTTGTAATCAATCATGGAGGTGATAGCCACGTGAGTTTATTGAGTGACGACGAGTGACCGGTGTGTTGGGAGGCAGCGGTGGGGGAGATGACGTGGTCAGACTTGTGCTTTAGGAAGATTACTTTGACAGCTGAGTGTTGAATGTACTGAAGTGGGAAGAGATTTGGGGCAGGGAGACCAACCAGCAAGCAGTCTATTTCAATAGTCCAGGCCTAAGATGATGAGGGCCTTAGATTTAGTCAATATGTTTGGAAGCAAAGCCAGTTTATTAAGAGACCTGGCATAAACACAATGACATATGCTTTTCCTCCTCATCTTGAAGGTGGTGTTGGTGGTGTTGGGGGAGAAATATTGTTCTTTGAGTTGTCAGTCAAAAAGCATTTATTAATTGCCTACTATGTGCCAGGTACTGTGGTAAGTGCCAGGATATAAATGATAATAATAGTAACTAATATTTATGTAGTACATACTGTGTGCTAAGTACTAGTGATAGGAAGAAAGTTACAAAATAGTCCCTGCTCTGAAGGAGTTCACAGTCTAGAGAGAGAGCCAACAGGCAAACAACTGTATGCAAGCAAAGGATAACTCAGAGATAAGCAACAGAAAGAAAGTCTTCTTGGAGAAAGCAGGATTTTAGTTGGGACTTGGAGGAAGGCAGGAGGCAGAGAGGAGAAGGAGAAAATTCCAGGAATGAAGGACGGTCAGTAAAAATGTCCTCAATTTTCATTTCAATTAAGTATTCATTCTAAATGTTTAATCTATTTCTGGTCTGCCACTCTGCTTGTATGCTGGAGGAATGTAAAGTCATTTTGATACTCCCATGTATCAGTGATTTTGTTTTTGGACAAGTCATTTTCTCTTACTGCACCTGTGCCTTATCTGTAAAATGAGGGTGGGGTAGAAAACCTCTAAAATCCTTTCCAGCTCTCAGTGATTTCTCCTTTAACAGTATAGATTGCAAATCATCCATGCCTTCTCATCTTGTAAAAAAAACTCTTTTTTGTATATTTTTGTATGGGTCCCAATAAAACACAGACTGTCCATTGGTTATCCCTTATTTTCACTACCTGACAGGGTCACCTTCTTTTCCTGTCATACATTTTTCTGATAATATCTTTTCTGCCCCTTCTCTTGTACAGTTCTCCTTTGGTAATATGCTGCAACCCGTTTGTGCCTGGGTGACCTAAAACTTTAAATCTTTGAAAACTGGTATCCCATATTTTACAGTCCTAAAGCATCTCTGGAAGAATACTTGTATTAAAAAAAGATAGGTTTTTGTTTTAGGGAGAAGCTGGTGGGGAGGGGCCATTAAAAACATTGCATAATTTCTAAAATTCGGTCCAGCTTACTCACTTGCTCTTATTCAGTTTGTTTCCAAGACATTGATGAACCAGATCTATTGGTTGTCCATCCAGCTGCGTCTCAGACTATGGACAGTAGACATTCTTCATCTACTTTGTGTTTCCTATGCAGAGAGTTAGGCTAAGCTCTTCTGAGTGATTATAGGTCTCATTCTGGAGACTTTGCATGGACCCAGGCGTTAGTACTGTCTGTAGACCCTTGCATCTGCCAGATATTACCAATTAGAGGGAATCCCTCCTGACTTTAACTCTGCACTGGCTGTCCATCATGTCAGTGACAAATGCCTTTTCCTAGTATATATGTCTTTGCCAAGACAGCATGTTAAGGTGAGTTTAGAGTTTGAGGGCATGAACTTGAATCCTGGCTCTCCTCTGTGTGACTCTTCTCTCATCCTCAATTTTTGTCATCTCAAAAATGGAGGTGATGGACTGCATGGCCTATAAGATCCCTTCCAGCTCTAAATCTGTGATCCTATGATTCTTGCTTTAGGCCTTAATGGATATTTATATCAAAGAGGCATCAAAAAAAGTGAGAATCTTGTGTGATTTTTACTGTGTGCATGAGAGATAACTTTTTGGAGAAAAATCTTTAAGGTGACATTGTCAACAAACCATAAGCAAAGTGAGATCGTACATTCTCTGTACCTGTTGTACAATCAATTTTTCGATTGTAATGATGTGGCCTAGTTTAGCATATTGTTTGTCACAGTCTGACTTCTCATATCATCATCAAAGATGCTTTCAGTATGTAGATGAGAGAAATACAGATTTTTCTCATAAAAGATTTTGTAGAGAAGAGAAAACAGCCACATAGATCATTAGCTAATGATATTTTCTTAAGCATCCTTTTTTTTTTTTTTGGTAATGAGTTCTGTGATTTCCCCTTCCTTCCCATTTCTTTGATAACCTTCTTTCGTATAGCTTGATGATTGCATCCCTCTGTAGCAAAGGCATCAAGCCATACAGTCATTGCATCTTCAACATTCTTTAGTGTTGCCTGGACCAGATTAAAATGTAATTGGGAAGTATTTAGCAAAATAAATAAAAATACAGTAGACTATGTTTTTCATTCATTTTTCAGTTGTATCCAATTCTTTGTGACCTCATTTAGAATTTTCTTGGCAGAGATACTGGAGTGCTTTGCCACTTCTTTCTCCAGCTCATTTTACAAATGAGGAAACTGAGGCAAACAGGGTTAAGTGACTTGCTCAGGGTCACACAACTAGTATGTGTTTGAGGCTGGATTTGAACTCAGGAAGATGTCTTCCTGACTCTAGGCCAGGTACTCTATCTACTGAGCCACCTAGCTGCCCCCCCAGGAGAATATAAATAATGTTAATATGTTGTTTTCTAAGTCAGTATGCTGTAGGCAGGGAGTTTCTATTTGAGTTTGACACTACTGCTCTAGACCTGAATAACTGTTGCTTTCAGCAGTGACCTCTGTCTATATTTAGTCTACTACAGCTAGAGTCCACTTGTTAGTGAGATGAAGCATGGTAGGGGCCCTTCCTAATGTTTCTGGTGAACAAGCAGGAGAATGGGGCCTCAAGAGTGGAGATTTCTCCTGGGTAGGAAGGCAGGGGTGAAAGAGTGAGGAGGAGGGGAAATCTGGAGAGTCAGTCAAGGCTTAAATGAGGTAAAGACAGTAACTGCTATGTTTGAGAGTCTCAGACTAGGGAGAGATCACTGAATTGGAGTGATAAGGGAAAGCCTCATTGAAAAGGGATATTTGAGCTGAGCCTTAAAGGATTGATGTCTTTTAATCAAAGCAGACAGGGAAGCGTGTTCCAGACTGAGCAGAGTCAGTGTGAGCAAAAGTATGGACTCAGGAATGAGGTAAGACAGTTTGGCTGGCACAAAGGATTCTGATGGAAGAATAAGAGGAGATAATGACTCAATTATACAGTATTCAGAGATTTACAAAACAGCTTCCTCGGTACACATATTATTCCCATTTTATATATGAGGAAAATGAAGCTCAGGTAGGTTAAGTAATGTCAGAGCTGAGATTTACACCCATATCTTACATACTTTCCGCTATAACATAGTTGAATCTTATTCCACAGGCAGTAGGGAACCATCAGAAATTTTTGAATAGAGAGTAATAAAGTGACAATTTAGGAAGAGCAATTTTCAGAAAAGGGTAGATTGTTTAGGGGAGGACTTGGGAGTCAGGGACACTAGTTAGGAGACTGGTGCGATAATTTAAATATGAAGTAATTAGAGTTCCATCTAGGGTCCTGTAGGGGTAGGAATGTAAAGGAATATTACAAAGGAATAATGAAAAATGTGTTGGTGACCTGTTGGATGTGGAGAGAAAGGGGAGAATCCAAAAGTGAGTGGATGTATGGGTGCTAGATTTAATCTTTTTTTTTTTTTAGTTGTATTGGAGAGAGAAAAGAGAGACAGTTAATAAAAACAGTAAAAGATTATCTAGTGGATTTGAGGACATGAACCACATAACATCCATCATTGTGTTCATGTCTCTCTGACCTTTTCATTCTTTGATTCCTTATTCTTCTCCAATTCCTGAGACTTAGAATGTCACCACAAAGTTCATTTCTTGATGTGGTGCCATGAACATAGGAGTTACTTAATGAGTGTTTATAGAATTGAGTATTTGTATCTCTTCCACTGTCTGGCACTATGCCTCACACATAGTGTGGATGTTTTTTGGTTAGTGAATGAGTTTATTGTTTAAATTTACATTTTCACATGTCATATTGCCTGAAAGCAAAATATACCTTTTATATTTGCCTTAGAAATACAGAGAGAAATACTGTCATAGACATATTTAGATACAATTCTGGTTCTCAACTCTCTTGGGACCAACCAAGCTGGCTGGTTGAATGGGGAATTCCCTTGGTCTCCATAGTCTCTCAAAAATTGAGAGTTAGCTGTTCCTTCAAAGCCCAGTGTTTTTTGAATAGGGAGTAATGAAGTGGTAATTTAGGAAGAGCAGTTTTCAGAATAGGGTAGATTGGTTGGGGGAGAACTTGAAATCAGGGTTACTAGTTAGGAAGCTGTTGCAATAACTTAAATATGAAGTAATCAGAGTTCTAGCTAGGGTCCTGTAGGGTTAGGAATAAAAAGAAATATTACAAAATTAAAATTTGCCTCTTTTAAGAAATCATTCCTGACCAACCATACTCCATAATGAGCTTTCTCTTGTTCTGAATTCCCTCAGTGCTTAGATCTATAATCTGTGTGTTTCCTTGGAATTATTTTGTAATTGCTGCATATCTGTCTTGTTGCTCCAGCTGTTTAAATTTTAAGTTCCTTGTGGACAGGTAGATAGGTCTCCCATTGTATTTCTTATACTGAAGGTCTACCAGAGTGCTATGTATACAGTAGGGACTCAGTAAGTAGTCATTGAGTTAATTATCAACAAGAGTTCACTGAAAAGTAGTGTATTTATGTCATTATCTTCTTGTTAGTCAAACCTTGACATCAAATGAAAATAAACCATCCATCTGACTTTTTTTTTTTTTTTGGCTTCCTTTAGGTGGAAACAAGAGAAGATGAAGAACAAAACATCAAGTTGGCAGAAATTTTGGAGCTCTTGGTTGCAGCTGGATATTTCAGGGCGAGAATTAAAGGCTTGTCACCCTTTGACAAGGTAAGAAGAAAATCCTTTGTGTCGGACTAGTGTAGTTGACACAATAGAAAAGCATTGTTTCTCTGTTTTCTGACTGCCCCTCTGCCCCTGTCCTCCAGCACCCACCAACCCTCAGTTGTTAGAGAAGTGTTCAGATTGTCCATTTTCTCTATGTAACACCATTCAGAAATATTTACTGAGCTGCTTCTACTTTCATAGTAGTGCCTGGCACTGTGAAATATACAAAGAATCACAAGTCCTGGTAGATTGATCAAGTTGGAGAGGCACAGGATAAATCAGGAGACTGTTTAGACCTGGAAGAGATCTTAATCGTTGTCTAGTCCAGTGTTTCCCAACTTAAGCTATACAGTAGACTTGTAAAGGATTTAACTCAACATTTCTGTTTTTTCTTCCTTTCCTTTCCTCCTTTCTTGGACTACCTTTCAAAAAATATTTATCAAGAGTTTACTAAATATGAGGTGTTTGTGTAACTGTCCTAGTTATATTATTAAAATATGGCTATAGCCATCACTTAATTTGTCCCTATAAGGTAAGGGAATCATCCAATAAAAATAGTATATAATTAAGGTAAGTCCAATTAAGGTAAATCTAATTTGGCCAAAAGGGTTTATAAAGAAACAACTGCCAGTAGGAAGGGACTTGTTCTTATGGTCTTTACCCTCAAACCAGCACTGCCTTCATTTTCTTTTTAATCTCAAACTGAGCTGGGTCTCTGTTCTGGACTATAGGATTGAGTAGAGCTGAGACAGGTTTTAATTTTCCCCTTTCCCCCACCTCACATTTCCCCTGTCTTTTTCTCCCCCCTCCCTCTTCCTTCCTTAGTTTCGAGAGCTTTATTAAGAACTAAAGAAGATAACATGAAACAGTTTCACGTAGTACAGAATTGTGGTTTCAAAGTACATAAATTTTTCCTTAAGTAAAGTACCTTCAATTTACCAGAACTGGTTATGGCCAGCGTGGCTTTTGGGGCTAATCTGTCCCACTTTGGTCTAACTAACCTCTGGGCCTAATTGTACCATACGCTCAGCTATGATGCTGCTTCAGGAAAAGACCCAACATACATGTCTTGAGATACCTGCAGTCCACTTACTAGCTATGTGACTTTGGGTAAGTCACTTTTCCTTTCTGGATCTCAGCTTCCTCATCTGTAAAATTTGTCAGATTAGATGACCTCTAAGGTCTCTTCCAGTTCTAAATCCGTCCCAGCATCCAGAGTTCAAGGTACAATCTCATTTGAAATCAAAGAGTTAAATGAAGAAAACTTCCATGTGGCTCCTCTGGGGTCCAGCCATAAGAGGTGCTCTCCCTCCTAGCTAGGATCATTTGTTTACAGGACCTTTCATAACATTTTGTCTAGGGACCCAGAATATAAGCTTATGTCTCTGAAAGGGAAAGTGGTCAAGAGCCAGAAAATCAGTTTTCCAGTGTGTATGACTATTGAGAGACAGTGTGATAGAGTGGAAATCTCCCTCCCCCCTCCCCTTTTAGTGTCAAAAGATATGGGTTTGAGTTCTGGCTCTAATGCTAGCTTTATGATCCTAGAAAAGTTATTTAACCTTTCTGACCCTCAGTTTCCTGCCTATAAAATGAGGATAACAATAGTTCTACCTTCTTTGTAGGGTTGTTATGAGAATGCTGTAAGCCTGAGCCCATCAAGCCAGTCTGCTGGCTTAGGCTGGCAATGGAAATGAAATGAGGTACTTGTAGACCATCTAATGGTTAACAAAAGAAGGTTTAGTTAGTCATAGCTAGAGAAGGACATTCAGAGTAGGGAAAAGGATATTGCTTGAGCATACACAGCTCTCCTGTGCTGGTGTTAGTCAGAATCCTGAGAGAGAAGTGCTCCCAGTGCCTTTAAGTCCTGTCTGTTTTTGTACTCAGAGACCAGGAAATGAAGTCAGCCAGTTAAGCCTTGGAGATAATTTTAGAACCCTTTAAGGAAAGACTGGCCTAGCCTGCATGGGGCAGGGCCTTAGGGTATTGCTTCCATCCTAGAGAAAGTGGGTTTTTTGTACCTTAAAGCATTCAGTAAATGTGAGTTAAGTGCATTTGATCAGTTTTTGTTGTTGTGCAGTCATTTTTCAGTTTTGTTCGACTCTTGGTGACCCCATTTGGGATTTTCTTGGCAAAGACACTGGGAGTGGTTTGCCATTTCCTTGTCCAGATCATTTTACAGATGAGGAAACTGAGGCAAATAGGTTAAGTGACTTGCCCGTGTTCACACAGCTAATAAGTATCTGAGGCTGGATTTGAACTGGACGATGAATCTTCCTGACTCCAAATACACCACTGCACCACCTAGCTGCCCCATTTGACCAGTAAACAAATACATATTTAGCAAGTTCCTTCTAGTACTATGGAGGATCCAAATAAGTATAATACGTCTACATAATACTATATAATACTACATTTAACATATATAAATATATGATAATAATCTAGTTGAGGCATACACATGATAACATAGTATTAAGCAACAATTCTACAGGACTTCAGGAAAAGGGGAAATAATTTTCACTTTGAATTGTCAAAGAAGGCTTCACAGAGGAGAGACTTGAGCTTTTTAAACTTTGGCTAGGACTTAGATGGGCAGAGAAGAAAGGGGAGGCATTTCATTCTGAGGTATCAGATGTCAACAATGGCACAAATGCATTTCATCTGAACAAATTTTAATTATCCACTCTACACAGTGGATTGTGCTCAGTGCTAGGCATACAACAAAAAAGTCACACCCCTCACGAAGCTTATATTCTCTTGGGGGGAATATAACATGATGTATGTAAATAGTAAATGGATAGACTTGCAGTAATGAAGGGATCAGTCTGGCTGAAGCAGGGGGTTTGTACAAAAGTAAAGAGATAAGGTTAGAAAGGCAGGTTGGGTTTAGATTTGCAGGTCTTATATGCCTTCATCTTGAAGGCAGCAGCCATTGAAGGTGTTTGAGCAAGAGAGTGCTACAAAGAAATAATATGAATAATTCTTCTCCTAACCTTGGCCACTCATTTGGCAAATACAGGTTGTCTCAGAAGTCTTAGTGCAGTTTTAAACTAGTAAAGCTCAAAACTGCACCAAGATTTTGGGGAAACTGCATTTGTCACATGCTACAAAGAACATTGGGCTAAAGAGTGTGGATGACTTGTTGCCATTTATTCCAACTTTTGGAGAGCCCAAAGCACATGTCTTCCTGGTGTTGACTGAATAGCATCTTTTTATTTATTTATTTATTTTTTGGTGAGTCAATTGGGGTTAAGTGACTTGCTCAGGGTCACACAGTTAGTAAGTGTCAAATGTCTGAGGTTGGATTTGAACTCAGGTCCTCCTGACTCCAAGGCCAGAGCTCTATCCATTGCATCATCTAGCTGCCCCGAGTAGTATCATCCTGATGGATGTTATAATTTCTCTAGGGTAGCCATGTAAGTGAGGGAAGAGAAAAAGGAGATTGACAAATGAGTACCTTTTGGACGCTGGCTTTAAAACAAGCAGTAGAGATAGGCCCACATAAGTGGAGTAGTTGGTACTTTAGGTAATGTGATATGAAAGGCTCTGGGATCCTGCCCCAAAACATCTTTCCCACTTAAGTACCCAAGTATATGAAATATCACGTGGGTTGGATCACCTTAACAGCACACTGTGAATTCATTCATCAGGGTGCTTTTCTTCTTCCAAAGATACCTGCTTCATGATTTTGCCTAGGGTTGGCCCTAACATAGTAATTAGCCAAGCCTAGGAGTGACCTTTAATTCTAGATTCAAAGAAGTTTTTGAGGCATTCACACAGATCTACATGGTACTTAGTACAGTGTTTACACATAACAGATGCTTAAAAGGTTTTGTTATTGAATTACATTGTATGGAATTTGTGGAGATCCAAAAAGCCAAATATGATAATTGGGCATCTTTGGTAATAATTTATTCTGATGAAAAATCAGACTTCTGATTTTACTGTCCCTTATTCTCCATGTATGCTTAGAATGTAAACCCTGAGAATGAGCCAATTAACCCGAGAAAGAGATAGCGACTATCCAGAATCATGGGCAGTAATAGAGGCATTTGGAAGTCTTGTTCAGTAGTTTCTGGAGAAAGATAATGTAATGAGATCTGTGTTACAGGTTACAATCCATCCATTCTTCATTCTGTCCTAACAAAAAGAAGAAAGAACAATTTTTACTCATTGGCCTCTGCTTCAGAATGTGGAGCTCAGCCCTGCCACAGGAACAAAACATCTGGGGCCAGGGGATAAGGATGCTGGGGTTCAGTATCACTCAAACAGCTGCTGCAGGTTCCTGGATTTCAATTAGGTTATAACCAACCTGAGGGACCAATGGCCTGGCACAGCCTTGAAAAGACAGCACTGGGAAGAGCCAAGTAGGAGAGTGTTGATTTAATAGGTGAAAGGGGTACTGTAGTTCTGTTGGAGGTAAGCCCATGATTGGCTATTATAGAGAGAATAGGATGTAGCCCATCTGACTCACCCTCTGATTGGTTGATCACACATCCCTTGGGGTTTTGCTGTGGCCAACCCTGGGGAGTGCACATCCCCAACTTTGGAGTCAACTGTTTGTCATTTCTTATAGCACAATAATATTCCATTACAATCATACACCACAGCTTGTTTAGCAATTCCCCAATTGATGGGTATCCTTTTGATTTCCAATTCTTAGCCACTACAAAAAGAGCCGCTATAAATATTTTTGTACGAATAGGTCCTTTCCCCTTTTCTTCATGAACAATGGAGACAATTTGCATTTGATTTCTCTTCTTTCCCTTTTTCTCCTCTTTTTTTTTGTTTTTTGTTTTTGTTTTTGTTTTTTTTTTGCCAGGCAATGGGGTTAAGTGACTTGCCCAGAGTCACACAGCTAGTAAGTGTCAAGTTTCTGAGGCTGGATTTGAACTCAGGTCTTCTTGACTCCAGAGCCAGTGCTCTATCCATTGTGCTACCTAGCTAACCCCCCTTCCCTTTTTCTTATGAACAAATCTTACCTCCTTGCCTGGGCTGTATGTGTTCCTCCAGTGCAGGCACCATGATTAATGCTTCTCTTTTATCTCAGTGACCAGTAATAGTTCCATAAATATATGTTGAATGACTAATCTTAATCCATGTTTTGGATGAATTATAACTAAAGTAGGGAAGACTCACATCTTCTTCATACTTACACATAAATACACAGAGACCATACATGGGTTATATAGGAACAGTTAATAATATTTCTGACCTCCTCTTATCCCACCCCCACCCCTTCCACTAAAACTGAACAGGGAAAATTAATTTGTTTTTTATGTTTTCCAGGTAGTAGGAGGAATGACTTGGTGTATCACTACTTGCAACTTTGATATAGACGTTGACTTACTGTTTCAGGAAAACTCTACAATAGGTCAAAAAATGTAAGTTCCTAATTGAGTTAGCCATGAAGTTGATCTGTCCCGAATGATACTTCTTAATGGCCAGAGGGTATTCAGCTTGTCTTGTGCAGAATTGTTTTGTGTGACACCAAATAAAATGGAGACCTTAGATAATGGACTCCCCAAATCTTTGTGACCATCCAAACACATAGATAACCAAGATCTCTATGAGCTCTTCAGCTGAGAGGTAAGAGACTTCCTCTATGGATGGTTGGAGGTAGTTGGGAGATTTAGGGAGGACAAGGTAGGGAGGGAGGGTTATGAAGCAGGTGTGGAGAGGGAAGTTTTTGTCCACCTTGTTACCTTTCTTAGAAACACTTGACTTTCTATCTTTACTTCCTTCTGCCCAAGAACACCTTCCCACTATCCTGTTAAGGACCTAGTTTTATCATCTTCCAATGACATAGTTGGGCCTCTGGTATTTATTGATCAAAGACCAGGGTTCTGGTCCTTTCTGTCAGTTACTGGTTGTTTCCTTAAAATCACTTCTCTCTGGGCCTCAGTTTCTCCCACTGTAAAATGAGGTGCTTACACTAAATGATCTCTAAGGTTTCTTCCAACTCTGACATGCTATGGTTTTATTATCCCTTGAATTCCATGGATTATTCCAAAGCACTGAATAATCCAAAAATCACCTCTGTCTGGCTTTAGAATGTATTATGTGATTGATTAATTTATTCAACAAATTTACCTTCCTAATTACATACTGCTTAAGCTAATATTCATTCAGTCAGCATTTATTAAGCATCTACAATTCAATTGGAAATCCTTGAGCTCATTCCCACTGATGTAAGAATCCCCTTTAAATACAGGGACTAGCATGGTGCCATGTATGTAGTAGGCACTCAGTAAAAACACTTGTCAGTTTGGTGGTGAGAAGTTAGCAAGTAGCTTATTTTGTGTGGTGATAGACAGAATGACCCTGATATTAAACATTTCCTTCTGGACTCACTGATCCCAAGTGGGCTTCCATCTTCCACAATAACCCTCCCCTCCCTCTTGCCTCCTAACTATTTCCTATCTGTGGGTCTGTGTTTCTTTTGATTGGGCTTTTGCTCTTTCAGGCTTGCAAAAGAATGAAACAATTTGTTGGTGGTATTGCTACTTGGGGACATAAGGACCTCTCCAGTAATGCTCACTTGTTGGTGTTCACCTGATAGAAGTCAGGAGTCTTAGTTTCTCATCCCAGCTTTACCATTTGGTTGTGGACAAATCATTTCTTTGGGCCTCATTTTCCTAATTTGTGAAACGAAGGGGTTAGGTTAGGGAAGAGCTGTCTTCAGGTATTTGGAAGGATCTCATATGGAAGCTGAATTAGGTTTATTCTGCTTTGTCCTAAATTGCAGAAGGAATCATGCGGGAAATTATAGAAAAGGAAATTTAGGTTTGGGTTAAGGAAAAAATTCCTAACAATTAGAGCTACCTACAAGTGAAATGAGCTGCCTTTGGAGGTATTTGGTTTCCCTTCATTTGGAATCTTCAAGCAAAGGTCTCCACTTGTCAAATCCTGCAAGAGTAGCTTCTTGCTGAGGTTATTAGTTAGACAAGATGTCTTCCCAGGTCCTTTCCAACTCTAAATTTCTTCAGTTTCTTCCTTCCAGCCCAGAACCTCATCTATTCCTGAGTGCTAAGTTACTAAATAGTAATGTTAATAAAGTGCTAAGAACATTAGTTATAGAAGAAAAATATAGGATTTCAGAGAAAGACAGTGTAAAAGAGTCAGCAAACTTTGGGAAGGTGTGAACTATCTGTTCCTGGTACTTTAGAGAACCAGGCAAATGCATTACCTCTCAGAGGAGTCTGGGCAAAGACTGCTTGAAGGCCAGGAAATGACCAGGAATTCCCAGCTCCTTGTTTGTTTGTTTTTAATTAAATTTTTTTTTTGTTTTCCTCTGAAGTTGCAGAATAAATGATATATTATTCCATGTGGTTATCTTTGTCAAACTAAGAAACCTGCAGACACTAGAGGGAGCTTTCCTCTTACGGAACTGAAATGCATCTTTTAATCAAAAAAAAAACCAAACAAACCCAAAAATAACTAACCCAAACACCCCTTCCCTGCCCCACCCCCCCAAATCTACTCTACGTAGAGTGTTAAAGAAGCACACATTCAGTTGTTAAAGACTGATGTCTAGTCACTGGAACCTAGAACTTCTAGTTCTGGAGAACATCTCTTTCAAGCAAGCTGCCTTTAAATTATTGAAGAAAGAAATGCATATATTTACATGCAAATATATGTACATATGCAGATATCTATGTCTATCTTAACATACATCTATCTCAAATAGAAGATGACTGTCTATCCCTCTCCTGTCACTCATGTCTGGAAAAGATTCACAATTAAGAGATGCCGGGATTTCCTTTGGTTCTCATTGTCTCATGACTGTGCCAGTATATTCTTCCCATAACTAATTCCAAATAATCCCACTGTGAAGTTCATTCTCTCCTATCCACTGTGGATATTATTCAGAAATTGTTCTTCAGAGATTTTTCAAAGGCTACTTGTTGCATCTTTAACTTTTTGTTGGTTTTTTTCTTTGAACAGTGCCCTGACAGAAAAAATTGTGTCTGTCCTGCCAAGGATGAAGTGCCCACATCGCCTGGAGCCCCATCAGATCCAGGGGCTGGATTTCATTCATATATTTCCTGTTGTTCAGGTAGGAGCCTTCTTGTACATTAGGGGAGGGAGGTAGGAACTGGACCCTAGAAACCTCCCTATACCAGTGCAGGTTAGCACCTGTAACTTAGGAATGAGTGTGTGAATGAATGAATTAATGAATGAAATGAGAAAGCATTTATTAAACATTTACCATGTAGTAAACTGTACTGGACACTGAGGACACAGATAAGAAAAGCAAGTCTGTGCCTGTTCTCAAAGAGTTCAGATCCTGGAAGGGGAAGACAGTACATACAGGAGGTTTCAGCTTCAAGTCAAATGAAAAGGCCCCATAGTCCTTAGGGCACAGCAGCAAGGCAGATGGTAATGTGTCTTCTTTAATGTTATTTCAAACATTTAACCATATTCTTTTTTAATGTTGACTCATTTGACCATGCCAAGGACTTTGATGGCAATGACTTTCTTTTCCACTGGAAGCTCCAGCATCTGATGAAGCCAGGTCACATCTCCACAAGGATCCGTGTTTCCTGGGATGATGGAAGTGGGGACTGGACTGAGAGCAGGGCTGGTGATCTGGATGCACTGCTCTTCCAAGGGCTCTTGTGATTAGGGTCCTGGGCTATCTCCCTCTAGGTGAGGGGGAGCAGGGTGATGGCAGTGGTTTGATTTGTCTGGTAGATAAATCCTCTCTCTCTCAGGGTGCCTTGCTGCTTCAGCTAAGCTGGTTTTCCTGCCCTGTGGGTGACAGTTGGTAGAGATGGCTGGCCTTTTCTACGTAAGGGTTGTGAATGATGTCTGTGGGAGCTGGGCTGTCAGCAGGACTGGTACACTTGGGGTACTATAATTCCCAGAGTTCTATATAATCATAGAGAGTTGTTGAGAGCATGAATTTAAGTGACTTGTCCAGGGTCACTCAGCCAGTATGTGTCAGAGGTAGGACTGCAACCCAGGTTTTCATGACTTTGAAGCTGGCTGTCTAGCTACTGTGCTTCCTGAGTCAGAATCATGGTCCACTGGGCCCAGGATTCAGTATCTGATGGAGGCACTAAAGGTCTTGTTTCAGGATGTCATGACTGTGATCCTTGATGTCAACTTAAAAAGTTACTGCAAACAGCCTAGTAACTGAAGGACCTTTTATGTATTTTGGCATTCTCTGGGTGTTCCTGGTCAAAGTGTTTGGTACATGTTGGTTTTTATTGATGAAAAGGATGATGTGAGCCCAATGTTCCAATTTTGAATGCTGCAAGGGTACAAAACACTATAATAGCCACTTAAGGAGTATTGTCTAGGTCAGAGTTTTTCTTTGTCTTAAAGGAATCTGTAGTCTTACAAAAAGTCAAAGTAGAGGTGTTAAGCTTTCTGCTGATGTGTTCAGCGTGTCTTATGATCCAAGAGAGCTTTCTGGGGCTGGTGGACTTTGACTTCATTTTGAAGGAAGAAGGGATTGGGATTGGCAAATGGAAAGGAGTTATGTTTTTTGAAAAGTGTGGGAAGAATCTCAGGGAGAAATAGAGAAATTTGGAACTCAAAATCTTGTGGAAGTTAATGTTGAAAACTAAAATAAATAAATTAATGAATCTTAAAAAAAAAACAAAGGAAAAAGGAAAAAAATGTTTGTTGGAGTTTCCAAATTCCTAAAAGTCACAGACCCTGTTTTGTTACAAACAACAGCAAAACTGCAAAATTCTGATCCATCAACAGAGTTTTAATGATTCAAACTGGTATAGTGGTATCAGGGTACTGATAGGCTGGAATGGAAGAGTGATAACTTCTTTTATTTTTTTTTTAATTTTTAGGCAGTTGGGGTTAAGTGACTTGCCCAGCTAGTAAGTCTCAAATGTTTGATCTGAGGCCAGATTTGAACTCAGGTCCTCCTGACTTACCAAGGATGAGGAAGGAGGGCTAAGTGAAGGCCCATGCAATTCTGTATGTGTACGGTGGGCAGACACTCTTAGATTCTACAGAAACTAAGTTTTACATATCTTTCCATTTTTCCTTCAATCAAATAGTAGCACAGGACCTTTCACATAAATGGTTTCTAATAAATGTTTGTGAGGGAATGATTTTGTTGTGTGTGTGTGTGTGTGTGTGTGTGTGTGTGTGTGTGTGTGTTCTACAGCTTAAAGTTTTTAAGTATGAGAAACTGGTGGGCCCCAGCGTAGAACAGGAACCACTTCAAGACCTGAATCAAAGGGGGAGCTCACTTGGACGACGGGTCTTATTCTTTACAGGAGCTACTGGTTAGGATTGACTTGAGGAGTTTCCAGTAATTTCTTTGATCAGATCAGTGCATCTAGTGTTGGCCTTAGAGCCAGTGTAGGTTACAAATTGTTTATTGCTCTGTTTGACCCTGAGCAAATCATTTCCTCTCCACCTCTATTTTCTTATCTATAAAGTCAGGGGGTTGGAATGAATGGTCTCTACTGCCCTGTTCAGCCATAAGGCTCAGCAATTTAAAATGCGCTCTAATGCCAATATAATATACTACAAGTGTTGCTGCCTATAGTCATAGTAATAATAGTATAGTAGGAGCAGCAAGCATTTCTATTTCTCTTTAATGGTGTGCAACATGGTTTGTATATATTATCTCATTTGCTTTTATAGGCAGAAAATTTATTATATTTTTTAAATTGTCACTCAAATAAGGAGCAACCTGAAAAGGAAGGAGAAATTCTGTTATAAACCCCTAGCATTTATTCATAGCACTATCCCAGAACTTATATATTTTTTATTATTATTCCCTCCCTCTTCCTGACAAACAGTGTATTGGGTCATTGACCACAGTCCCTTGTAACTTGTGCTTACTTGCTTCTTTGAATCATTAAAACTCTTTTGATGGATCAGAATTTTGCAGTTTTGCTGTTGTTTGTAACAAAACAGGGTATGTGACTTTTAGGAATTTGGAAACTCCTGTTTCAAATCAAGCTAACAAACATTTTTTTCCTTTTTCCTTTGTTTTTTTTTAAGATTCATTAATTTATTTATTTTAGTTTTCAACATTAACTTCCACAAGATTTTGAGTTCCAAAATTTCTCCCTATCTCGTCCCTCCCCCCACCCCAAGACTGCGTGCATTCTGAATACCCTTTCCCCTAATCTGCCCTCCCTTCTATCTCCACCCCCCCCTTCTCTTATCCCCTTCCTCTTCTATTTTCCTGTAGGGCAGGGTAGATTTCTATACCCCATTGCCTGTATATCTTATTTCCCAGTTGCATGTGAAAACAATTTTTTAACATTTGTTTTTAAAACTTTGAGTTCCAAATTCTCTCCCTTCCTCCCTCCCCACCCACCCTCATTGAGAAGGCAAGCAACTTGATACAGGTTATACTTGTGTAGTCATGCAAAACACTTCCCATAGTAGTCATGCTGTGGAAAACTAACTATATTTCCCTTCATCCTATCCAAACATCCTATAATTCCCTTCATATTTCCCTTCATCCCCCATTTATTCTTTTCTCTCTTTTGACCCTGTCACTCCTCAGAGTGTTTGCTTCTGTTACCCCCTCTCCTAATCTGCCCTCCCCTCTATCATCCCTCCCCCCCATCCCCTTCCCCTCTATTTTCCTGTAGGGTAAGATAGTTTTCTATACCCAATTGAGTGTGTATGTTATTCCCTCTTTAAGCCAAATCTGGTGAGAATAAGATTCACTCATTCCCTCTCACCTTCCCCCACTTCCCCTACACTGTAAAAGCCTTTTGTTGTCTGTTTTGAGATCATTTACACCATTCTACCTCTCCCTCTTTCCTTCTCCCAGTATAATCCCCTCTCACCCCTTAATTTTATTCTCTAGATATCACCCCTTCATCTTCAACTCACCCTGTGCCCTCTATCTATCTATCTATCCATATATGTACATACATATTTTCTTTTTCCCTCCAACTACCCTAATACTGACAAAGGTCTCATGAGTTACAAATATTATCTTTCCATGTAGGAATGTAAACAGTTCAACCTTCCAACAAGGATTTCTTTTTTTTTTTTTCAGCCAAAGACACGGTTTATTAGAACATCTGTCATATTGGGCAGACTCTTAAGGCGTCTGAATGTTAGTAAGCTATTGACTAGATTATAAGAATCTGACCAGTGGCTAGATTATAAGAATCTAAGCAGTGGCTAGATTTTAAGAATTTAAGCCCCTTGATGGAGACAAGATGGACCTTATATACAGAAAAACTGTGGGAGGGATCTTGGAGTGGCCAAGTAGTCTATGAGGTAATAGAATTCCAGGGACCTGGACCACAAGGCCAGGGAGAATGGAGAAATGGCCTGGGGCCATAGGGAGGTCCACAATGAAAGGGCAGTTGATGGGATTATAGCCTCAGGGGAACCCCAGAGATTTAGCCATGTGGGAAAGTCCAGGGTTTTTCCTTTCTGGGGCCCAGATCCCAACCCCATCATTCCCCCCTCAAACAAATGGGACCCAAATTCTTTTGGAGTAAGGGGCGAAGGTCTCAGCTTCTGAAACTGCTTCCTGCTGGCAAGGGGTGTAGAGCTATCCCTGCCTCAAGGGGGTCCCAAAGAGAAGCCAATAAGCATTTCTTAAGGACTTAGTATGTGCCAGGCTCAGTGCTAAGCACTAGGGTTATAAAGAAAGGCAAAACAGTTCCTGTCCTCAGGTAACTTAAAATCTACTGGCTCCTTAGGCCACTTCTTCCTATGCTGTTTGTTTTTTCTTCCAGTTTCTCTAACATAAATAAATCTGGATATTGACACAACCAGCTGAGGTTCTTACTAAGAAGCATATTCACAGGGAAATGCTTTTATAAAAAAATGCATCTCTTTAACATATGACATTAAATAAAGGGTCATTTTTTTTTCCTGAGGAAAGCTAAATGCTGACACTTATGTTGATGAGAGAATATATGATAATTTTCTCTGGTCTTTTGTGGAGATGTAAGTAGCATGCAAATGTATTTCTGGCCGCCCCACAATATCTGTGTTTTTCTGTTATTGTTCATGAGCCTGTATTCTTCAAAAGACATTTCAGGGGCTCTCTTCAAATGCTCTGTATATATAATCCAGATGTAATAATAACAATTGACTTTTATGTAGTACCATAAGGTGTCTACTATGCTTTACCTATGTGATTTTTGCTGCAATCCTATGAGGTGGGTGTGTAGGTCAAGCAGCATTTTCTTCCTTTTACAGATGAGGACCCTGAGGCCCAGAGAGGTTAATTGACTTGCCTGAGGCCACACAGGTAGTAAGTCTCATAGCTGAGACCAGAACCTGGGTCTTCTAATTCTGTGTACTTTCCTCTGCATAATACCAGGTGAACCTAGCCTAGAATAGAGATTTCAAGCCTTTTTTATGAGCATGTGCTAACATTTCATTTTCCCTAGTCTTTGAAGTCAGGGAAAGGACAGTGAAAGCTGAGGGTAAAGTTCCTGAGCAGGGAAGGGCTTACTTATTCCTGGGAATCCCAACATATCTCCAAAAGTGAGATATGATGGTCACAGTTCTCTGTGTATTCACTGTCAGGTGCTGGCCAAAAGCTTGAATTTTTTGTGTTTGAGTGACCCTCACCAGTAATCTCTGTAATTTAAGATTAGGAAAGGGTGAGATACAAATTGTAGCTCCTCCCATTTAAAAGTGATAGTAAAGATTGGTGTATGACCAGCTCCCTGTCTTCCCACTCAGATGTGAAGATGTTAAATTGTAATATTTTCGTAAGGGAAATAGCAACCAAGTTTGTTACCTGCATATGTGCTAGAGAATCAGGCGAGAGTAAGTGAATGTTTTGAGTTTCATCGTCTAATAGACTTTAGTGTGAAAGGCATATAGTTTATAATATTTTACAGAATTAAGTTCTTCAGTGTCTCAGAAAATCTTTGCACAGACATTCAGTGTAAGAGAACTCATCTTAGTGAATATCATGGAATGTCCAAATTGTTTTATTGTAGTGAAATGTTGTTTTGATAGGTACACTGCTAAAAATCTTGTTTCCTGTCAGACAGAAGACAAGAGATGAAATAGAGCCGGTGCTCAGCGTCTTTTTCAGTGAATTAGCAAGTGAAAAGGAGTGCTTTAAACTCTGTGAGGGTGGTGAGAGAGAAAATTGGCACATTCTCTCTGTCCCCCTTTTCATCTTGCAAGTTCCTGAATCGTTTTATCTATTGTGTAATATATTGATGTGACTGAGAGGCAGCATCATGTCATAGTAGGTGGAAAGCTGGCCTTGGAAAGAAGATCTAGGTTTCTGAAGCCCCGCCTCTGGTACATTCTGGCAACAGGACCCCGGGCAACTTTCTCAAACCCAGACAGATGGGATGGAATGACTTGCCCATAATCATAGAGCTAATCTAGTCTAAGGGCTAGAGCTCAGATCCCAGATTCCCTACAACAAAACTTTGTTGTAGTGAATTAACTGTAACTGGGTTAACAAAATTCTGTTATTGGGGATCAACTTCAAGAATATGGAAATAACATTATTATATAGAAGCATTCTTTATAATGGTAACTGTTGCAATGAGATTTTAACTGTGTTAACACATTTGACACTATTTTTCCTTATTAGTGGTTGGTGAAACGTGCCATAGAAACCAGAGAAGAAATGGGTGACTACATCCGTTCCTACTCCATATCTCAGTTTCAGAAAACCTATAGTCTCCCTGAGGTCAGTGTCTTCCACCTCCTTTTATGTTGAAATTATAGCCTCCTGAAGGAGGCAGGGAAACAGGTAGAAAAGGGGGAAAAGGGATGCTCAGTAACATTTAGTGAATACTTGCTTAAAGTACTATTATCGGGGCCTTCTCCAGCTCTCTACTTTGCGTGGATCTTAGATAGAAACTATATATACATTAGATAAATTAGAGGTATATGGTGTTCAACATCTTTTCCCCAAACTATCCAGTCTTCAGTGCCAAAATTGGGTCTTTTTGTACTTCTTTGGGTTCAGAATTCTTGACAGGCATTGAGGGTTGAGTAGACATGTAGGCTAAGGGTTTGCTGATTATTTTGTGACAGATGCTCTGGGTCTTACCTGAAGCCTTGTGTCTGGGGAAGGAAGGAGAGGATAGTGTTGATGGAGGAAAAGGTTGGAAAGCTGAAGAGCATCATACCTCCCTCTTGTGAACATCCTCACTCCAGATAGAGTACAGCTGCCATGCCCGGATTCATCAGGAAGGGTCAGGACCTTTGTCCTAGAGGGGATCTCGCATGTTCCAAAGGACTAAGCAGGAAAGCAGTCAAGTACAGGCAAGTCAGTAGAGGGGTCAGACAGGTGGAATATGTCTAGGATCATAGGATCATGAGTTTAAAGCTAGGAAGGATCTTTGAGAATGTTGGTTCAAGAACCCTCTCATTTTATAGATGAGGAAACTTAGGCCAAAGAGGTAAATGATTTGCCCAGGATTACACAGCTAGTGTCTTATAGTAGATGAGATTTGGACCCAAGTCTTTGTGACAAAACAAAACAGCCAAGGTAAGGGAGGAGGAAAATAAGTCTAGGCAGACAAGATGTAGAGGTAAGAGGGCCAACAAGAACAGCAAAAAGATTTTAGGATCCTGATCCTAGGACAAAGGCCTTCTTCTTTCCCCATTTTCTAATGCCTGTTTGGTACGTTTGGGGGTAAGTAGAGTGAGGAGGTGGGGTCAAGTCTGTATCCACAGGTATCTCTCATAACACAAGACCTCCAGGTGAAAGACTCCCCCTGATTATAGTTAAATTAGTGGTTCTTGACCTAAGGTGTACAGCTGAATTTTAGGGAGTCTGTGAATTTGGGGTTTCCTTTGTAATCCTATGTACTTTATTTCATGCATTTAAAAACTATTCTGAGAAGGGATTAAAATAAAAATAATCACAAATAATCACAGGCTTCACTAAGGGTCTATCACACCCAAAAGGTTAAAAACTTCTACCCTAGAGGTTGTTGCTGAGTTTAGGAGTAGGTTTTAGGTGATTGCAAGTGGAAAGGTAGACTGGGGCCCAGATTTTCAGCTAAGAACATGGAAACTGGAAGAACTTTTAAGGTAGATAGGTGCTTGGTAGATATGACTACCTATCTTAAGCACATACTTCCCTGGGTGACTTACCTGGTTTGAGAGCATGCTTGTATAAACTAGCCTTTTCCCATGACATTTTTAATTGCCGTGGGAAATAGGCTTCCTTTTTCAAATGAGTAATTGGGAACCCAGGCAGTTTTCTAAGCTAATTTGTCAGTTGAATTTTAATCATCACTTTGCATGTGTTTATTAACTGTCAATTATCTTACAGGATGATGACTTCCTGCAAAGAAAAGAAAAGTCCATCAAGACAGTAACCGATATATTTGTAAGTTCTCCCTTATATGTTCTTCAGGTGATGTTTGGTTCAGAGCACTCTCTATTTATTTCTTTAATTATATAGAAAGAACAAAAATTATATCTTATATATTTTCTAGTATAAAGAAAAAGTGTTTCTTTAATTTAAATTATGTTAACCCCAAGTGTTTCCTGTTATTGTGGTTATTCCAGAAGAGAGCCTCAGTTAGTGTGAAGGTGGGTCCTGCTTTGGAAAGGGTCACAAGGCTTATATTCTAGACCAAAGCCTTTATTAAGGATATACTGGGTATATTTTTACATTTATCTCAGTTCTGGCTTTTGGGGAGGAAATGACAGCTGAAACTAATTTTTTTTTTTTTTTTTTTTTTTTTACTGAATAGAATACTTCTTTTGCTTATGGCTGAATAGAATGGACTCTCATGTGTATTTGTTTTAAGTTTTTATCATTTGCTTGTTTGCTATGACCTATGTATTTGTCTTCATAAAAATATATTAATCTGATGAAATAGTCTTCTGAACAAGAAGATATGGGGAAGTGTAATGTGATTTGGCAGTCTATCAAATGAGACTTCATAAGATTATAGATTTTTAGCTGGAAAGCACCTTAGAGATCAGCTAGTGACTACATGGGTGTGGCCTTTTGACTGAAGTTTTACAGAACAGATCTTTTTATTAGGGGATTTGTTCTGTGAAGTTTGGATTCAATCAAAGGGCCTCACTTGAGGACCTAGAGGGCCTCACTTGAGGACCTAGAGGGCCTCAACCCTGAATTCTAGTCCAATCCTCTGATTTTACAGATGAGAAAACTGAGGCTCAGATCAGATAAGTGAGTTGCCTGTAGTTGTATAAATGTAACTGTCAGAGATAAAATTCAAACCCAGTTCTTCTGTCTAAGCCTCAAGCTTTTTCCATTGCACCATCCTGCCCCTCTAAATGGCAGGTTCTCAGAGCAGCAGTATGTCATGTTTTACATTCCTACTGAGGGTTAGTTGTGGTTAGAAATATATCTCCAATGTGGAGGACATGGGTTGTATGCTTGTATCAGTCTCTCTTAAGCTCTGGATTAAAGGCAAGTGATAAAAAATATAAATTATTACTCTTTACATCTTTACTGGTCAGATATTTTTATAGGTTGGTACATTTGGGGTGTGCATTTTTTAGTTTTGCATAAGATATGAGCATAACAATAACATGAAGGCATCTCCCCAGTTTTTATATAAATTAGACTTTTTAAAAAAATGTTGATGCCTTTTTCTTTCTCTCTCTCTCCTTACCCTTGGCAATTCCTCTGGAAAAGCCTCTAGCTTTTATCAAATGTCTGACACATTCTTACCCAAACTATTTAGCAAGTCTGGAGAAGTGAATAATAGAATATCCTTGCTATTTGTCATGATGGTGGCAAAAGTCAGGGCTAGAAAAGTGTAACCTGTCAGAAAGAACAGTTCTGCCATGTTGGCTTTCTAGGAGTGTATTTTTTCCCTCATTGAAAGTGACTTTAAAAAAAATCCTACCTGCTTGCTAATGTGACATTGAACAAAATCTGCTGTGAAGTAAAAAAGTATTTTTCTAGCTGATTAAGAAAATTAAAATAAGGAAAGAGATAAAATTTATTTCAGTTCATGTAATTTTTTTTTTTGGGAGGGGGCCAGGCAGTGGGGTTAAGTGACTTGCCCAGGGTCACACAGCTAGTAAGTGTTATGTGTCTGAGGCCAGATTTGAACTCAGGTCCTCCTGAATCCAGGGCCGGTGCTCTATCCCCTGCGCCACCTAGTTGCCCCCAGTTCATATAATTTTAAAGAGTGATTTTTGAAAATATTTATTAGTGTGAACTTAAATTTATGTACAGGCCTAGAGATGCTTTTGAAAATTTTTTTGAATGTTGACTGAGGTAAATTTTCTGTTCATTTTTTCCTTCTTTCCATTGAACGTTCTTGCTTTGAGAACCCTATTTGGCTTTTGGAGTTTCTTTGTTGAGTATTGGTACATATTTTCCTGTAGTTTCTCAGTTTACTGAAAGTAAAAGCTTTAGGTCAGGGGTGGGGAACCTGTGGCCTCGAGGCCCTCTAGGCCTCCCAACCGCAGGTTCCCCACACCTGCCCTAGGGGCTTGTGTTGAATTACCTAGACCTACTCTTGTAAAATAAGTACCAGAAATGTAATTATTCTCGTTGTTTTCTTATCAATTCACTCTCTTTAGAAAAGCAGCCCTGACAGAATTTCTACTTAGCTGAATCACTTAGGTTTGAGGAATTAATTGCAAGGACTGGAGAGGTGATAGGCCTCTCTCATTCGTACCCTAATATTTAGCTGCAAAGATCCTCTAAATGGATGGTAAGTGTGGTAAATGTTATCTCTGCATCATTAAAAGTGAAAGCATCTCTGACTAACAACTAATGCAGGGAAGGCAAAAGCTGCCAGGGCTCCCTTTGGTACTTTCAAGTGAAGAGCACGCTCTTACAATTCTGTAGAGTTCTTGGCCCTGTGATTGCTGTTAACACGATATGACAAATACCAGGATCTGTGTGAGGATTACAGGGTAAGTCTTGAGCAGCACTGAAATTTGAGACTGGATGGCTCTTGCTTATATATACAAAAGGCTCCATGTATCAGCAGAGTCTCTCTCTCTTTTTTTAATCAGCTTTGAAGTTTGGAGGCACTAATTGGTCCGTGGCTGAGCTTGTAGATAATCCCTTCTGCACTCAGAATGGTTCTTTCAGAAAACTTAGCCTTAGAGTGCACATTCAGAACCCTCAGGTGCTTTAGGGACAGGGAGTACCATGAATAATAGTAGGCAGTTTCTCACAATAATAATAGGCAGTTTCTCATAATCAGCCTGAAGATAACATACATTTAGTGATTTAGTAAAGCTTTAGGGTTTGCAGTCTGTTCTAATACTAATAATTATCCTGTGTACAACCCTGAGGAAGCTACCATTTAACATTTCTCCTTCCTTTAGTTATTCGTAGGACTTAGTTTTCAATCCTCTCACCATCCTATTCATATTTCTCTTTTGTCAGTGCCCCTTGTAAAATGTGGCACCCCACATTCACTGAACAGCAGTATTCCTAATGTGATCTGACAAACAATACACTTATTCCCTTTGTACTTCTATTGATGTAGCCTAAATTTGTATTTTTCAGCAAATTGTTTTTCTCACACATATTCAGTTTGTGGCAAACCAGCTCAACTCCATCATGTACTTAGACAATTTATTTTTAAAATCATAGCCTCTGATTTTACATTTATTTATATTAAGTTTCACCTTTGAATCTTGACTCTTCTCTTTGCTTGCATTAGCTGTCCCAGTTTTGTGTCATCACTAGATTTGATATGTCTTCATTTATGTGGTGTATAAATGTCTGCTTGATGAGGATCAAGCAGGTGCCTGTAGGATATTGCTAGAACTCCCCCCCCCCACCCCCCAAGATTAACATCAAGCCATTAACCAACCCTTTTTGGGTATGGTTGTTTGATTAGTTAGTATCCATTTAACTGTCCTATCATCCAGCCCACATTTCTCTAAGATCTTTGCAAGGCTGTCATGAGATAGTTTATCATACACCTTATTAAAATCAAGATACATTGTACATATGTCATCTCTCTGATCTAGCTACATGCCTAGAAGCAGCATTATAGCGTGAGAGTGAAGTGGACTTAGAGTCAGGAGTCCTGGCTTTATGAATGCCAGACTGGCAGTTAGTGACTGTGTAACTGTGCACAAGTCATTTAGTTTCTCTGTACTTCAGTTTCCTCATTCGTGATAAGCTCTTGGGCTGTTGAGGTTAGCATCCTCATAATGAGACATCATATGTCCTTGTAAAATCTGACCTTTTAGAGAGCTCTCTGTGCAGCCACATTGATTTCTTCCCCTAGTAGGAATAAATTACTCACTATTTTACCTCTCTAAAACCTCTCCTTAAAACCTGTATCGCTTCCCTGTGGGCCGTATCTAGCCTCTCATTTTGCATACATTTTCCCCTCTTGGTTTTGTTTTTCACAGAATAATCATTAAAGTAGGCAAGGTGGAAGGTGATGTTTCAAAGGGCATAATAAAATGAAATCTGTTACCTCAAGGCAGCTTTCCCTTCATTGCTGAAGATCTTCCCTTTGTAATTATTCTCTACTAACCTCAGCTAGTGTGCAGCCTGCCAGCCAGGAACCTCTTTTTTTTGAGCTGTCATCTTTTAGAAAGAAGGAGGCCAACCGTCTTATATTAGATATTATTTCATTCACCTGGAGTTTCCTTCTGACTGATTCCTCCACTTTTAACCTTTGAATTGGAACATGCATGAGAAATGTTATTCTGAAGGTCAGAGAACTCATCTATTTAGCAATTAGGGAATAATTATGTCATTCATAACCCTAGGATATGATCTTCACCCTCAAAGAGCTTTCAGCCCACTTGGGGAAAGAAAAGATTCCCACAAGAATAATATAAAGAAATGATTAAGTACTTGTGAATCAATGTCTTTTAAGCAAGTCAATTAGTCTCTACTGTGTTTCATCATTGTGCTAGTTACCATGAGGGATGCCAAAGTTGCTTAAGACAAGGTCCTAACCTTCTAAGAGTTTGTATTCAAATTGAGGAGATGAGATGACTGGCCTTAACAAAATTGTACAGCACAAGATAAGATATACGTTACTTATTATGTATGTAAGATATATGTAAGCAATGATATTTTGTCACAGACTGATAAATTGGTAGAGTTCAAACAGATATCCATTAGTTCTTGAGTAGCTTGGATGGACTTAATGGAGGAGGTGGCACTTGAAGGATAGGTAGCGTTGGCGTTAACCCTTTCACTACTTTTTGTCAGAGGGGATAAGTAGGAGTGAGTAAGGGTGGAAAGGAAAAGATTTGGTGGCATCTGGTCAAAATTCCACTGCTTCTGTTTATGGGTATGTTCCTTCTTCTAGAAATGACCATCACCTCCCACCTACCTTTCTCTAGTGATTTCAGAAGATTTCTTACCTAAGCACTGTTTTGACCATAAACACCCCTCTATTCAGAAATCATCAGTGGCTCTCCACTACATACCAAGATAAAGGGGCTTCTGTTCCAAGCTTCTCACACTGCTTTCATTCACAAATTCTACGTTCTAGCAAAATTAGCCTAATCCTCATTCTTCTTCTGTCTTACCCTTTTCCATCTCCATATCTTTGTTCATGTTGAACTCCGTGCCTGTAGGAGACTCCCTCTCTTTCTCTAACTGCCATTTTGTGGGACCTTTTAAAAAAAAGTCATTTGATATTATAAATTTCTACTCCACTTTTAAAAAGAAAAATTTCCCGCCCTCTACCTCCACCATCTGCTCTTCTTCCATTAAAAAAAATATACATACATGTGCATATAATATTACATATTAATACACATATAGGATATACACACATTAATACACATATAGAATATACATACACATATAATATGTATATACACATATGCTATATACACACATATATACCCATGTGTGTATGTATTTATACTTCAGAACCAGGAAATAGGCAGATATTATTCATGTGACTAATAGACTGTAGATAGGCACGTATATTAGAGTTATAATGTTCTTTTGCTGAAGGCTCTTCAGTTTCTCCAGACTTAGCTCAGATTTAGAGTCAATAATGAAAATGAGCCATGGAGGTCTATAGAGTCAGCTAATAGAAGATCTTCTACTTTGAACACTGATTTGTTTCAGATGTGAACAAGTAAGTGTCTCGGTAGGTTATAAAAAATCCAACTGAGCATTTGAGTGTAAAATACCAAATAGAAATGGGCCTTTTCACTGCCTCTAGAGGGGGTTATGAAACAGATTTGTCAATTAAACCTTTTTGGATTTTTTAGAGAAAAGTGGTATATGGTTGAAAACTGTTCTGTTGTTAATAGAGTAGTCATTTTTTCCCATGTAAGATCTTGAACTTTAAGGAGCTTACATTAAAGTAAGGGTGATTTTGGAGGAGTCCAGGTTTAATAAAATCTAGTAATGTACATTCCCAGGCATGGAACTGATAAATTAGAGGTTAATTTACTCATGGAAAAGGAATTCTGTTCTTTAACAAAGGGGTCCCCTGAACTCCTGAGTACTTCTAGTGCTCTTTGAATTTTTCACAGATAATATTAACTACTAGACAGAGACAGAGTAACTTAATGCCAAAATATTAGGAGTCACTGTCACATGAATATCAATCAGAAGTGGAAGCAAAATGTCTTGGGGAAAAAATGTTAAGCCAATGGGAAAAATAAGATTCAGTTTTTGGAAACCTATGCATGACTTTCAAAACATTTTTTGAATAAAGTAGGACTTTTTATGTTCTCATGGCTTTTTGAGTTTTTAAAGGCACTTATTTTTTTAATTAATTTATTTTTAGTTTTCGACAATCACTTCCATAAACTTTTGAGTTTTAAATTTTCTCCCTCTCCCTCCCCAAGATAGAGGGGAGGCTTTACATATAGCCAATGTAGGCTCTACATATACATTCCTATTAAACATATTTTCACATTAGTCATGTTGTAAAGAAAAATTAGAACAAATAGGTGGAACCACAAGAAAGAAGAAACAAAACAAAACAAGAAAAAAAGAACAAATAGTATGCTTTGATCTGTATTCAAACTCCATTGTTCTTTCTCTGAATGTAGATAGCATTTTCCATCATGAGACTTTTGGGGATCTTTGATCCTTGCATTGCTGAGAAGAGCTAAGTACTGGGTACAACATTGTCCTGGTTCTGCTCACTTCACTGAGCATCAGTCCATTTAAATCTTTCCAAGTTTTTCTGAAGTCCACCTGCTCATCATTTCTTATAGCACAATAATATTCCATTACATTCATATACCACAACTTGTTCAGCCATTCCCTGATGGGCATCCCCTCAATTTCCAATTCTTTGTCACCACAGAAAGAGCTGCTATAAATATTTTTGTACGTGTGGGTCCTTTTCCTATTTGTATGATCTCTTTAGGATACAGCCCTAGAAGTGGTATTGCTGGGTCAAAGAAAAGACAGCATTGTTACCATATGTGGTATTTTTAGGATGAAAGTTTTTGTATTGATTTATTTTTTATAACAGTGTTTGTGTCAGTGAGCCATTGTTTTGTTGGCACTCTTTCTTTTTTTAGAAAACCAATTTATCTTCTTGGGTGTTTGACTACATCATTAGTAATTCAAAAGATGGCAGTTTAACTTCAGTTATAAAAGAATGATGTAATGTTAGGAACCAGTGGAAGTTAAAATTTATGTCATGCACATTGGCTAATGTCATGCATTTTCTTTCCTTTTTTTTTAATAAATTTTTATGTATTTCCCAATTACATGTAAATTTTTTTTGAGCAGTCATTTAAAAACTTTTGAGTTCCACATTTTTTCCCTCCCTCCTGCCTCTCCCCTGTCCTTAAAAAGGCAAACAGTCTGATATGGATTATATATGTGAAGTCATACAAAACATTTCCATATTAGTCATGCTCCTGAAGAAAGCACAAACAGGGGGCAGCTAGGTGGTATAGTGGATAGAGCACTGGCCCTCAAGTCAGGAGGACCTGAGTTCAGGAGGACACTTACTAGCTGTGTGACCCTGGGCAAGTCACTTAACCCCATTGCCTAGCCAAAACAAACAAACAAAATAAAGCAAGAAAGTTTAAAAAGTATGTTTCAATCTGCATTCGGAGATGATCAGTTCTCTCTTTGGTGGTAGATAATGTTTTTTCATCGTGGGTTCTTTGAAATTGTCTTGAATCATAGTCTTGATCAGAGTAGCCAGGTCTTTCACAGTTGATCATCCTTGCAATATTACTGTTACTGTGTACGGTGTTCTCCTGGTTCTCCTCACTTCATTTTACATGAGTTCATATAAGTCTTCCCAGGTTTTTCTGAAACCATCCTCCTTGTAATTTCTTTCTTTTTTTTAATTTTTAAATTAAAAGAAATTTCCCCCTTGTAATTTCTTAAAGCACAATAGTATTCATCACAATCATATACCACAATTTGTTCAGCCATTCCACAGTTGATGGGCATCCATTCAATCTTCAATTCTTTGCCAGCACAAAAAAAGCTGCTATAAATATTTTGGTTCAGATAGGTTCTTTAATCCTTTCTTTGATCCCTTTGGGATATAGACCTAGTAGTGGTATTTCTGGGTCAAAGAGTATGCAGAGTTTTATAGCCCTTTGGGCATAGTTCCAAATTGTTCTCCAGAGTGCTCGGACTAGTTCACAACTTTACCAACAGTGCATTAGTGTCCCAATTTTTCTACATCCTCTCCGGCATTTGTAATTTTCCTTTTCTGTCTTGTTAGCCAATCTGCTAGATTGGAGGTGATATCTCAGAGTTGTTTTAGTTTGCATTTCTCTAATCAATAGGGATTAAGAGCTTTTTTAATATGACTGTTTATATTTTTGATTTCTTCTTCTGAAAGCTGCCTGTTCATATCCTTTGACCAATTATCAATTAGGGAATGCCTCTTATTTTTATAAATTTGGTTCAGCTCCCTATATATTTGAGAAATGAGGCCTTCATCAGAGAAACTTGTAAATATTTTCTCCCCAGTCTCCAGTTTTACTTTTGATTTTTGCAGCATTAATTTTGTTTCTGCAAAAGCTTTTTAATTTCATGTAATAAAAATTATCTATTTTACTTCCTATGATCCTTTCTATCTCTTGCTTGGTCACAAACTCTTCCCTTATTCATAGATCTGACAGGTACATTTTTCCATCTTCCTATAGTTTACTTATAATATTACCCTTAATGTCTAAATCATTTATCCATTTTGACCTTATCGTAGTATATGGTATGAGATGTTATTCCATGCCCAGTTTCTGCCAAACTGCTTTTCAGTTTTCTGAGAAATTTTTTGTCAATGTTGAGTTCTTATCCAAAAAACTTGGATCTTTGGGTTTATAAAACACTGGATTACTATGATCATTTACTACTGTGTATTATGTACCTTTTTTATTCCACTGATCCACCACTCTATTTCTTAACCAGTACCAGATTGTTTTGATGATTACCACTTTGTAATATAGTTTGAAATCTGGTACGCTTAGACCACCTTCCTTCACATTCTTTTTTTTTTTTTTTTAATTCTTGACCTTTTGTTCTTCCAGATGAATTTTGTTATTGTATTTTTCTAGCTCTATGAAATAATTCTTTGGTAGTTTAAGTGGCATGGTATTGAATAGGTAAATTAATTTAGATAGAATTGTCATTTCTATTAAATGGCTTGGCTTACCCATTAACAATGAATCTTTCTCCAGTTGTTTAGATTTGTCTTTATTTGTGTGAAAAGTGTTTTGTAATGTATTTATATAGTCCCTGGGTTTGTCTTGACAGGTAGACTCTCAAGTGTTTTATAACGTGTGCAATTATTTTAAGTGGAATTTCTCTTTCTATTTCTTCCTGTTGGGTTTTGTTGGATAGAAATGCTGAAGATTTATGTGGGTTTATTTTAAATTCTGTAACTTTACTAATGTTAATTATTTCAACTAGTTTTTTTTTTCTGTTAATTCTCTAGGGTTCTCTAAGTACAATCATATCATCTGCAAAGAGTGATAGTTTTGTTTCCTCATTGCATATTTTTTTGTTCAATTTCTTTTTCTTGCTATAACTATAGCTAGGATTTTTAATACAATAATGAATAATAGTGGTGATAATGGACATACTTGCTTCACCCCGATCTTATTGGGAAGATTTCTAACTTATCCTCATTACAGATAATGTCTTTCGGTTTTATATAGATACAACTTATCATTTTAAGAAAGGATCCATGTATTCCTGTGCTTTATAGTTCCCCCCCCCATAGGAATGGGTGTTATATTTTGTCAAAATCTTTTTCTGAATCTATTGAGGTAATCATATGATTTTTGTTGTTTTTGTTGTTGATATGGTCGATTATGCTGCTAACTTTCCTAACATTGAACCAGCCCTGCTTTCCTGGTATAAATCCCTTCTAGTCATATTATCTTTGTGACAGCTGTAATTTCCTTGCTTGTATTTCATTTAAAATTTTTGCATTGATATTCGTTAGGGAAATTGGTCTATAGTTTTCTTTCTCCATTTTTATTCTCCCTGGTTTAGGTACCAGCACCGTATTTGTGTTATAAAAGGAATTTGGTATGACTTCTTCTTTCTCTGTTTTTTTCCAGATAGTTTACATAATATTGGAATTGGATTAATTGTTCCTTAAATGTTTGGTAGTATTCACTTGTAAATCCATCTGGTCCTGGGGATTTTTCTTAGGGAACTCATTGATGGCTTGTTAAATTTCTTTTTCTAAGATAGGGTTATTTAAGTATAGTTTCCTCTTTTGTTAATCTGGTCAGTTTATATTTTGTAAATATTTAGCCATATACCTTAGATTGTCAGTCTGTTTCCAAGGTGGTGTGATGTGGGGAGAGGTGTGGTGGGTCCTGTCCTAGTCTGTACTTTGGTCCTTACTCAGGAAAAGCCTCTAATCCCTTGGGAGGACGGGAGTCTTGAGTGGGTATAAAATGGTTTGCAGCAACCACAGTGGTGATGGCGAGTGTGAATTGATCAAGGAGGTATAAAAAAGATTCCCTTGTTACAGCGAGAGCCCAGTTGACATTATTTAACATAAATTTGTAGTAGTCACAGTCAGCAAAGTTTTGTGATTTTTCTCTAGCTCTATTCAGAGTACATGAATAGGAAAAAAGGCTGTAGATGGTTGGAGTAATCCAGGGTTGGAGTTTGTTAAGGCATAATCAGCAACAGGACAAGGGGGCAAGGGAATTGAATGTAGAGACTAGTGTAAATTTAAAGTGATTCACCAAGGAACCAAGATAGGGAAGGGAAGAGAGCGTAGCCAGTGATGACCAGGGAAAGAATTGAGTGGAGGGATTGGAGGTTACAGTATAGTCAAAGGACATAGTTTGGAGTTATAAAGCAATGGGAGAGGTGGGGGTGAGAGTTCATGAACATTGAAAAGAAACATTTGTGGGTGTCAGAGGTACATATCTCTGTGTAGCAGAGTTGGAGTAGAGGAAGAGATAATAGAAACTGAATAGATTGAGGAAATGGGAAATTAAGGTATTGAGGGAGCAGTGTGTGTGTGTGTGTATGTGTTGTGTGTGTGAAGTTCTCTAATATAAGGGCAAGAGTTGAGGTAGAGAAAAAGACACTGAAAATTCATAAAGAAAGGAAGGAAAATGTCCTTGGGCTGCAATTGGATGACATTTAAATAGAGTAAACTTCAAAGGAGGAGAGGCAGATGAGACTACTTACTGGTACTGGTAGAGGGAAAGTCTAAAAAGGTAGTAGGGAACAAGGAGTATTCCCACTTTCTCACTTCCACCAGTGAGTCAAGGTGCATAAGTAGAGCTGGAAAAGATGGCCAGGGATGCAGTGTCATCAGGAGGGACCCAAGTCTCAGCGGATTGCCAGAAGGTAGAAAGAGTGAGAAAGGAAGAGTTAAGTTTGTTGATTATGGAGTAGTGCTGTCCTTGTTATGATCCAACTCTGTTGCATTGGATGTCAAGCATTGGTCTTAAATTTTGTTTTTCTATTTCTTCCTCTGTAAAATGAGGGGTTGATTTAAATAATCTGTAAGGTCCTTTCTAGCTTGCATTGTGAGGGAGAAAACAACCACCTGCACCTCAGATCTGTAGATCCTGGAGACAAAGACATAAGGAATATCTTCCATACTTGAGGTGTGGTGGTTTTTGAAAGGGTTGATTTATTTGACAATCAGCCATCTGCCTTCAGTAGTCCACAAAGTTACCATGTATGCTGTGCTAAGGGTATTTCAGCCTGTACAATTCACCATTCTGGAGGAGTGAGCAGACCTTGAATACAGTAACAAGCTAAGTACCTTATCCTTATCTCCCATACCAGCTATGACCTTAGCTACGGGACAGTACGTTTATTTTATAAGATAAGAAAGTGCACAGAAAGATTTCCTTCAAAAATTTAAATATTAAAAGTTACAGCATTTACCACAGCTTTCCAGAATTACTCATTTTTCCAAGAGTTTCAGGTAGCCAAGGAATTTTCCATACTAGAATTTTCAAGTTACCAGAAGGTTCCTATGAAAACCTTTCTGTTTCAAGCTTTGTTCTTGGAAATCTTTCTGAAATGTCTGAATCTTTTTTGCTATCTTAAAATAATTAAATTTTCTTTTATTCGATGTGTTCCTGAATCAGGCTGGAAGTGTAAGATGTTGTGTACTGGGCCCAATATGGAAAAGATTCTATACACCCTCACCCTGTCCCAATCCTTTACATAGATTTTTTTTCCTTGTCATTTGTATCTTTTCTAAATTCAACTTGTTTTCACTTTTCATACATTATATTATAGTTATATTTGTTTATGTTATTGGTTTATTAGACTGTAAGCTCCGTGAGGACAGGGACTATGAACTACCCAAATATTTTGAATCTCACCCAGCATCTAGCATACAGTTCTGCATACAATTTAGGTTCAATACATCTTTGTTGTTTGTTGAAGTGGACTGTGAACAAGCAGCCGTTGGTAATTGAGGGTTTTGTTTAGTTGAATTTTGTCTAATTGTTATTTTGCCATACGTATTTTCCTGTATTTCGTATTTGCCTTCATTTTTCATCTGTTAGACTTAAAACTCTTTCAGGGCAGCAACTTTGTAAAATCTTTACTCAGGGTCTACATACTTGCCTCAAGTGAGGCAGCACAGAGGTATCTACTAATAGTATATTGACAACCAGATGACCAGCAAATTCACATGATTAGGATGAGATTCCTCAAAGCAAAAATCATAACATACCATGTTTGATTTGGTAAAGAATGGGGAGAAAAAAAACTTTTTTTGATGATTTCTTCATTTATATATATGTGGTGTCAAAATGAGCGAAAGGTCCCTCACACAGCAGGTGAACACTCTGACAAACATGGGTAAAAACATGGTCAATAGTCACCCAGTATAGGAAGACATAGATAGATTGTGAACTGCGTTTTAGGATGGTATACCCACATGTGTGAGATCACAGACTTTTCTGGATTATTGCACTATCTTTAAAGCTCAGACTTGTCCTTTTCCATGCTTGACAGTTTGAATTTCTGATTGGCTTTTCAGGATGTTTACAAACCTCGTCGGAAATACAGGCGTCAGAAGGGAGCTGAAGAGCTCCTAGATGAAGAATCTCGAGTCCATACTACCCTTTTGGAATATGGCAGGTAATAAAAGGCACTACCCAGACTGTTTGCTCCCTTAGTAAAAGTTTCCAATTTAAACTCCTCAATTGGAAGCTTGTCATTACACTGCTCATTAGTTGGAAGGGTTGACTCTGTTCAGTTTCTGGTTTTATATCATGAGATTTCCTGGCATTGGAATTTTTCTTTCTGGTGTCAGATTTTGCATGTGTTCTGTGGGTAGGCTTTGTGGTCCTAATGGAGCCAGTTGTAGGCTTCATAGTTGTGATTCCTACACAGAAATAGGAATCGTAAATGTGGAAAAACTAATTGTGCCTCTTACAAGGATTTTTTATTTTCCCCTCTCCTTAGGGAGTGGGTTTGGTTGGCATTTTTAGAGCTTCCTGATGCTTTTGGATTTCATGCTTCTGTCATTTGCTCTTGTACTTCTTCTCTGAGGAGTTGAGAGAAGACAAAAAAATGAAATCCAGTGTTCTAAATGCACTATAACATTAGGACAAAGAAAAATTCCAGTTTCCTTTAGGTATTGTTTTAAACGAAAAGGAAGAATTTGGAAGAAGAAAATTTGGCTTTTTCACTGTTGTAGCCTTGTTTTTTTAAGCTAAATCCCTCAGTTCCAGTTGACCAACCTTTAGTTCTCTGTAAGATGATTCTCTGCTTTTACATCTTTCTGTTGACACTAGGTCTTGACCTTCAGTTTCCCTTTGTGCCCTTTGTGTGTTTTCTTCTTAGATTTACTGATTCTGCAATGTGAGTATTTCTCTTTGCTCTTCTTGATCTGTTTTGGGAACAGTAATGGCTTCTTTTTTTTTGTAGCCTGTTCTCCCCTAACCTGGCTGGCCCTCAGTGTGGTAACCTGCACTAACAGCCTTCTTTGACTAACATCTCCTGGAGGGATCAGAGGACATAATATCAGATTTTTCTCCCTGCCAGCAAATCTCTCTGGAACAGGGATGAAATTGAACTTTATTTTTGTAACTTTCCACCATAATTAAAACATTTATTTTCTTTAGTAGTTGCTATTGACACTGAAACCATATTGCTTTGAAGGCAGTTGGCTCTCTTTCAAGCCATACGTGGCTACTGCTCTTGTAGTACAGTATATTATCCATATCTGATAGAGAACATTTCTTCACAAGTCAACTCTTGATTATCCCCTTTGTGAACTATCCATGGTGGATGTTTACATGCCCAATTGGGCCTTAAACCAATTGCCTTGCAAATGAGATCATTTAGGTTGGAGGCTTGGATTTCAGACATTGAATTAGGCAGCGTGACAAATTAGCTAAATTCAAGACTAACCCTATAAATAATATAATAAAAAGCCAAGAAAGGAGCTTTAGCTTCAGTGCATCTTTGCCCTTTAACATTCTTGGTTTCTGAAATCATACCATTACAATTATACCTTTGCATTAAGAAATTCTGTTTCTCAGAATAGTTTAAAGACAAAATTTGCCTACTTGGCAAGTAGGGCAAGCCCTGGTTGAATCTGAGAGGAGCGAGTCATCATGCCCAGGTAATAGTGTGTTTTTTGGTTTCTGTTTTTCCTGTCATTTCACAGAGGAAAAGGATACTTTGCTATCAGTGCCACTGATGCTGAATGATGTAGGGTGCTAACATTCCAGGACACAGTGCTGTGTGAGTACCCAGCAACTCCCAGCAATCTCTGCCTTTTTAAAAACTTTAACCCCTGGCAATACAAACCTCAGAGACTACCCATGGAAATCTTGCCAGATGTCATACATGACTTAGAAGGAGGAAAAATTATAGGGAAAGAAGTTTTTGTATTCTTTGGAAGAGCTTATAGAGAGTGAGAACTAAAGATGCTAAAATAATGTTATTCCCTTATGGCCTTGTCTCTGCAGAGTTCCAAGGATGGAATAGATTGACTGATTAACTGAAATGTTCAGTAGATCTTATGTGATCTTGGAGAATTTGGGCCATTCTTCTCATTTTACTTAGGAGAGAGGGGAGGTAGAGTAATTTGTTTATGGGCCTGTAGGAGTAGGGAATGGGCCCAAGAATCCAGAAAGAGTCCTGCCAGGTTTCTTCATCTAATTGAGAGTGAGAGCACAAGAGCATCTGAAAAGTCCCTCTGTACATTCCCTGGTCTCCAGGAAAACATGAACTGCAATCACACTGTTATTAGTAAAGATATTGCTCATACGTGGAAGTATATTACTAAGCTGTTAGAGACAGAAGGAAAAAATATGTCTGTTTGCTATTTAATTCTACATCCTAAGCAAAAGAGATTGCTCAGTGATCTAGGCAATATGTCATTTTGAATAAATAATAAGACCAAAAAAAGTTTATTTTTATTCCACTTTTTTTCTGGGAATTCTTTTCTGTTTTTGTTTTTGTTTTTTTAGGCAATGGAGTTAAGTGACTTGCCCAGGGTCACACAGCTAGTAAGTGTTATGTGTCTGAGGCCAGATTTGAACTCGGGTCTTCCTGAATCCAGGGCCAGTGCTCTATCCATTGCACCATCTAGCTGCCCCTGGAATTCTTTTCTTCATTGCCATTTCAGATCTTAGCTTTCTTGTAAGATTGACTTTCTCCACTATTCCTGCCCTGAATTTTTTCACTCACCATCATAGGATTGATCGTAGATTTAGAGCTGGAAGGTACTTCAGAAGCCATCAAACCCCCTCATTTTGCAGGTGAAAAAACTGAGGCCCAGAGAGGTTAAGTGATTTGCTTGAGGTCACACAGGTAGTTTATGGTATAATTGGGCTTCAAACCCAGGCCCACTGACTACAAATCTAGCACCATTTCCACTCTACTACACAGCTCTTGGACCCAAATGGTCAAATTATTGATTATTTATTACCTTTAAAGGTCTTCTCCAATGTAACGTATATTACCTTTCATAGGCCTCTGAATCCTAGCATATAGTACCAACAGATGATTTGTTGCATTGAATTTCTTCTATTTCTTTTGTGGTTGTCATAGTACCTGGTAATAAGATTGCACATGCTGAATCTTCAGTAAATGCCTGGTGCATTAATTAAAATTAAATCTACCTATTTTGTTAATTAGTGTGTTACATCATTTTATCCCTGTTTTAACTATATACACTCTAGCCTTAAGCATAGATTCATAGAACAATAAAATTTTAGGGCTGGAAATAAACCTTAAAGATGATGCAGTTCAAACTCCTCCTTATAAAGACAAGGCAATTGAGGTTCATAGAAGCTGAATGCTTGCCCAAAGTCACAGAAGTGTGACTGAGCTAATGTTCAAGCCCAAATCTTTTAACTTCAGGTGCAATGCCTACTATTTTCAAGGAGCTGTGCTAGAAACTAAGGCTATAAGACGAAATGGAAAATAGTCTCTGCCCTCATGGAGCTTAGAGTATACTGTTTACATTTCAGTGTTTCTCCCCTCACTAAGGCACACTGTTTTGTTGCCTCATAGCTAGATTTCCCTTATATTTCCTACCAGAGGTCCTTGTTTTTCTGATAAGGAAAAGGTAGCACCGATGTCAGAGAGTTTATAGACATGATTCATGAGGACTGCAGAGAGGATCTGGCAGCTTGGTAGAAAATTGAGAGCAAGTCATTAGCATCATGCAGTATTAAAATTGGGACTTCAGAGAGAAACCAGGGGAGAATGAATAGCCACTGGTCAATGGAGAAGGGGATAACTGAAGGATGAAACCAGAATAGTAGTGTAGTGGAAATGAATTTGAAATCAGCTTGGCTTTCCTTTATACAGACAGACTAATGGTGGGACTTTATATTATTCATTGAAAGTCGAGAAGTTGGTGAGTTGAGTCAGGTCTAGCACTTTCTTTACTACCGTAATACCAAATACTGCAGATTGCACAGGGAAGAGGATGGTTAGACCAGTTAGATGCTGTATCAGGCCTCTCTTGGTTTGTGAAAAGAGTAGAGGCTCTGAGCTCCAGATCAGATGACCAGAGTAGTACTGGGGTGGTTTGCTTTTCTACATATAGACTGTACCTGTGGGTTTGTTGGCTTATAGGTGTGCCCCCTGCCTAGGAAAGGGCATTTCTGGAGAAACAAACCTTATGTGGAAACCTTTTGCCATGTTTGACTTGGGGACCAAGAGTTTGAATTCTTTTTTTGCAGTGATTCCCTAGCCATCTCCCATCATATTGCCTGAACTGTAGCCATTATCCTTATCCCCCTCCCACCAGAACCATGGACTATGCCCATGAAATGCCAGCTCTGATCTTTTTAGCTGCCCTTTATATGTTGTCTTCCCTCTTAGAATGGGGGAAATCCCTGGAAAGCAGAGATTGCCTTGCTTCCATGTGTTTGTATCACTAGTACTTCCCTCGGTGCTTGGCATAATTTTTTAAAATTTTATTTTTATTTTCAGTTCCTAATTCTTTTCATCCCTCCACTCCCTCCCCCACCCATTAAAAAAGCAAAAAGTAGGATACCCATTACACATATAAAGTCATGTAAAACATTTCTGCATTGCCCATGTTCTGGGAAAAAAAAAACAAACCAAAATTAAAGAGGGGAAAATATGCCTCAGTTTGCACTTTGAGTCCATCAGTTATCTGTCTGGAGGTGGATAGCTTTTTACATCATGAGACCATTGCAGCTGTGGTGGATCATTATATTGATCAGAATGGCTAAATCTTCTACAGCTGATTACCTTTACAATATATCTGTTAGTATGTAGAATGTTCTCTTGGTTCTGCTTATTTCACTTTGCACCAGTTTATAGAAGTCTTCCCAGGTTTCTTCCCAGGTTTTTCTGAAACCATCCCCCTTTACTCAGCACAATAGTTTTCCATCACACTCATAAACCATAACTTGTTTAGCCATTGTCCAAATGATGGGCATCACTTCAGTTTCTAATTCTCTACCGCCACAAAAAGAGCTGCTATAAACATTTTTGTACATATGGCTCCTTTTCCTTTTCCTTTGATCTCCTTGGGGTATAGACCTACTATTGGTATTGCTGGGTCAAAGGATATGCACAGTTAGTTCTTTGGACATAGTTCCAAATTGTTCTTCAAAATGGTTAGACCAGTTCACAAACTCCAACAGTGCATTAGTATACTGGTTTTCCCACATCCTCTCCAGCACTAATCATTTTCTTTTTCTGTCATGTTAGCAAATCTGATGGATGTAAGATGGTACCTCAGAGTTGTTTTAATTTGCATTTCTCTAATTATTTGTGACTTAGAGCATTTTTTCATATTGATAGCTTTTATTTCTTCCTCTGATGTTCATATCTTTTGACCATTTATCAATTGGAGAATGGTTCCTATTTTCATAAATTTGACTCAGTTCTCTATGTATTTGAGAAATGAGACCTTTATCAGGGAAACTTGTTGGAAAATTCCCCTTCCCCCAGTTTCCTGCTTTTTTTCTAATTTTGGCTGCATTGGTTTTGTTTGTGCAAAAACTTTTTAACTTAATGTAATCAAAATCTCTCACTACCTCATGTGAGCCTCTGTCTCGTTTGCTTATGAACTCTACCTCTATCCATAGATCTGACAGGTAATTTCTTTTATTGTTCCCTTCCATAATTTGCTTATGAAACATCCTTTATATCTAAATTACATACCCATTTTGAGTTTATCTTGGACCTAGGCATCATCTTACTTTTTTTGATCTGCATGGTTAGTTATGTTTAGATCACAAATTCGTGGAGAGGATGAATGACTTTCGATATCTAGAACAGCAAGATTGGCTTTAAGGAAAATGGTTTTTTTTTAATTATATGTTTCTACCTAAGCTCTATTTAAAAGGTAAAGTTAGTGTTTTTTTGGTTGTGGTTATTTTTTTTTCTAGCATTTGCCTAGCATGGCTTTAAAAAAATGCTGGCATAGAAATTAAAGTGTATTTGTGCATTTTCCTTAACCTGGGCTTTCCTAAAATAAAACTAAATCACTGGCATGACAGATCGAGTATAAACACTGAACTGGAAATTAAGTAGAATACAGAATTAGTAAGTTACACATCTTGTTTGAACAAACACAAACAATTGTTTAAATAGGGCATTCCCCCTTTTTCTTTGTTCTCTAATCTAACCTAACCCCTCCCCTACAAGCAGCAATTTTTAACTGTATGATCCTATGCCTCCAGTGAGTGAAGCAATGGACTGGCCATGTTAAAAGTGCAGAAGCAATAAACATGTGGCATAGTGACAATTCCTGTTTGCTGGTTTGTCAGTAAAGCATATTTAGCCTAAAAGACATTTAGGCTCTCTTTCTATGTGTTCATTGTTTTTTGGTTTGTTTGGATTTTTTTTTTTTGGTGGTGATCACATTTTAAGAAAGGCTTGTTCTTTACCAGAATGAGAAATTAAGATTCCTTTTGCTAGTAGACAAAGTTCTTCTTTCATCAGGACATTAGGAAGGCGAAAGTATTTCATCTATTGACTTTCAGGAGCAAAGATGTTTGTGTTGTTTTGATATGTCAACTTTCTTGGAAAATCTGTCCAAAGTGAGCTTTTCATATGTGAAATCTAGAGGCAAACATGAATTTTAAAATAATCATTTAAATGATGCCCTCTTTTTTTTTTATGTAGGCGATATGGATTAAGTAGACAGAGCAAAACAGAGAAGGTAAGAAATGAAATAGCTACTAATTAAAAACAAAATATTCTATACTCAATGAAACTGGAGAGAAGGTAAAGCAATTATAAATAATTCATAGACTCATTTCTTTAACATTGATTGTAAAAGACCCTTGTGCCAAAACAGAACAATGATTGGTTTTGGAGTCAGAGGACTTGAGTTCAAATCCCAGTCTTACCACTTACTACCTGCATGGACATGGGCAAATCACTTAACTTCTCTGAGCCTCAGTTTCCTCATTTGTAAAATGAAGGGGTTGAATTAAATAGCCTTTCAAGTCCCTTCCATCTTATGGTCTTAAGATCTTTTCTTTCCTTTCCAATTTTTTTCTTCTCCTTTTTTAAAGAGAGAAGAAAAGAACACAACCTCTCAAAGTTTAGTTGGTGCTTTTTTTATGCCGCAGTTACTTCCCAGTATACCCACCTTCATTGAACCCTTCCATGTAACAAAGCAAAAATGTTCAACAAAATGGACCAACAGCAAAACCAAGTCTGAAAAAGTATTTAACTGTCTGCCTATCTAGCCCCTCTTTACTCTAATGACATGAAAAAAGAAGGGAACTTTTAATCATCTCAAGAGCAGAATTTTTAATCATCAGTTACTTGTTTAGCATCCACCATGGTGAAATAGGCCAGAGGTTCCTTACTTTTTATAATGAGCAGCCACTTTGGTGTCCACATAACAATAGCTGACATTTATGTAGTATTTTACTGTTAGCTTTTTGAAAAAAGAAAAAAGAAGCTTTCCTTCCTATAACTCTGTAAGGGAAATAATACAGGTAGCACTATGCTGATTTTATCAATGAGGAAAATGAGGCCTAAAGGGCTAAGTAACTTGCCTGGCTGTCTCATAGCAATTAAGGGCAGGATCTGTACTTGGAGATGAAGTCTCCCAGTTATGTATTCAGTGTTCCCTCCACGAGAGCATGCTGCCTCTGAAGTCTTCACATCAGTTAGAGTTGAATGATAGTACTAACAGGGAAGGCCATTGACTGCTGGCAGGGAAGTCAATCTCACCATTAATATGAAGGGAAAGAGACATATTAGCAGCCTTTACTTCTGCTCTCCTCACTACCCATAGACATTTTAGACTTGCATTGGCCAGAGGCTTCAGCTATATTTCTTTTAGGGACCCTTACACTGGGCCCTTGGAGTACAGAATAAGAATTAGATATGGTCGCTGCTCTGAGGGACTCTCTCTAATTTCAGTATAATGCCCCTAAGATAGAGATAAAGGGAAAAACAATGAGAGGGAGTAAATAAAATAATAACCTAAAATAGTTATTTTACAAAATAGAGTGAAATAGGAGGTGATTTCTACTTTTCTAAGAAAAATAAAAAAAGATTATCTTTGAGTCTGGAACTTCTGTAGCCCATTGATATATCTATTTACAGATAGTAATCTATGCATGGCAGTATTGTATAATGGATAGATAGCAGACCTCTAGGTCCGGAGACCTGGATTCAGGTCTTTTCTTCTGATACGTTGGCTATGTGGACCCAAAACAAGTGTCTCAGGCAACTGTCTTAAGACTATAAGTTGCAGTCCATTTGTTGAACTGAATTGATAAAGGGAATTTCTTCACTGAGAGTTTCCTATACCGATTAAATCACTGGTCCAGTCAAAAAACCAAAACTACCCCCCAAATCCCCACCAAAAAAACCCAAAACATTAACGAGGCCAGGAAGAAGATTGCCAACCAGCTGGTATTTAAATAGATTGGTGTGTATTCTATTACAGAAGCTCCCCCTTCTTACAAATATGTTATGGTAGGCTTTTTATTTTTTTTAAAGATCTGATATATGTCATAGTAGGCTTTTTGTTTTTTTAAAGATCTGATTTTGATCACCCTAGCTAGACAAAACAAGAGAACTTCAAACTAAAATATTAGCAAAATCTGCCAATGATTCTTAAAAAGTTTGAGAACCACTGCTCCAGAGTGTGTACTAGCATTGAGGGGATGAAGGGCTCAGTCCCTTTGGTCACTCCCCCCTAATACCACTTGCCCTTTCCTGCCCATGAACTTTCCTTCTGCCTTTTTGGCAGGTATCAAAACACCATTCCCCCCTCCTCTTCATCTCTTCACATTCTCTCTATCCTTCAAGACTCATTGACCCACATTCTCACTATATTACATATAATTTCTCACTCTTCTGAGTTCCTATGGTGGTGATTATCTATAATGCTGCATTCATATTTAATCAGGTGCTATTTTGACAATCCCTGTCCTCAAGGAGCTTATATTTTATTGTAATGTCATTTGTGCCTTTGCCTCAGCATCATATCCTGATCAGTTAACGAGTCTTTATTGAGTTCTTGCTGCATTTGAGATGATGTGGCACCGTGGGGAGATGTTCAGAAATAGAGGCACTTTAAGTAGTTTATGATGGATTCGGGGAGGCATATGGGAGTAGAGAATTAACTATATAGGATAATGTTTGTTTCCAGTTGAATTATGACCTATCTTTTTTTTTTAAACACAATCATTACTTTGGCACTAACAGGTCTTACTTAAAATTTTCACAGACCGAGGACAAGAAAATGGTGTTGCCTTCAGGGTTCTCAGGGTCAGGAAAATCCCTTGACGAAGATGAGCTTCAAGCTGCCGAAGAGGTGTGTGGCCCATGTAGAAAGAAAGCTTAGGGTTGAATTTGAGCCAGCGTGGAAGAAATTTGACTTTCATCTCTAGCTTTCTAAAATGGTTAGTCCCTTCCTGTAGTCAGAAGGTGCAAGGTGGTCATTTCATTATAGTCATATTTCCAACTTAGCTCATTTTACATCATTAAAAAATTGAATTGACCAAAGGGAAAGAAAGTTCCCAAATTCCATCATAAAGAGTCACTTTGCATTCTTCAAGTATAATAGTTTATAGTTTTAAAAGTTTATGAGCTACTCACTTTTTCTGTCATTTTTCTTTCATCAGTGCCATATTGAAACTCTGATGACTAAAATGGCTGCTATGGCAACAGAAGAGGTAAGTGGCAATGGGAATGTTTCAGAGCTTCTGTGGTTCTGGGAAAAGAGTATCTATCTCTTCATTGACTTTCTCCTATAGAAGTATCTCTTATATCCCCCAGCACCTTATTTCCTTATATCTTCCTATTACCCTAGTGGCCTTCCATATCGAGGAGGCTTTATGAATTTATATTTCCATTCAGTAGCAATCCCTATTGCAAAAGGTGTGATGTGACACTTGAAAAAATAGCTTTTGATGTAATTTCCAGTGTTGGTTTTCATCTGAAGTATTGATATGTGTACACTGGGAGTCCTACTGTGACCACCTTATACACCTGTGTCAGAAAATGAAGTTTTTTACTCTTTCATCTTGTTGTAAAGTGCTAGCTTTTATATATACTTTTAATTTAGTGCTTTAAGGTTTGCAAAATCTTTATAAATTTTCTAATTTGGTCCTGACAATAGCTCTGTGAGGGAAGTTCTGTTATTACCCCTACTTTCAGATGAGAAAATTGAAGCTCTGAGGTTAAGTGACTTGCCCAGGATCCTACAGCTATTAAGTATCTGAAACAGACAGGATTTGAACTCAAGTCTTCCTGGCTCCCACGTTGAGAGCTCTATCCACTATGCAACCCTAACTTCCTTTTTAATTGAAAGAGAAGCACTTGTTTTGCTGCTTTTTCTTCTTCCCAAAACCCAGATTTCTTCCCCATCTGTGCCTAAGTGGGATTTCATTTGTAGGCATTTTACAGATGTGGAAATTGAGGCCCAGGGATGATTAAAGTCACACAGCCAGTAAGAAACAGAGCTTGGTTCATAAGTAAAAGCAGAGTAACTCCTGGTGTCTGTGTCAGTCAGAGGCTCTAAGGCCGTTGTTAGTGACCTTTATGTTTTCCTCATTACATATATTTTCTCTCTCTCTCTCTCTCTCTCTCTGTCAAACACACACACATATTTATACAGAGATATACATATATGTTTATACATCTATACAAATGCATATATACATACATATACATGTATCTTTATGTGTATATGTGTGCTCATGCAAATATATCTCTATTTTCTCTTCTCGTCTTTATCCCTCTCATAACCCTGCCTTCTCTCTTCCATTCTCTTTTTTCTTTCTGCCAAAATATATCATGAGTCTCCCAACTGCCCCTCTAAGGACTAGCAGGGTAGTACATAGAGAACTGAATTTGGAGTTAGAGGAGTTAGAGGACCTGTCACTTATCCCCCAGTGTGACTTTGAGCCTCTCAGGGTCTCAGTTTCCTCATCTGTAAAATGTATGATTTTGGACAGAGTGATCTCTAAGGTTACTTTCAGCTATAAAAGCTTTCTGCTTAGCTTCTCAGGTGGCCCTTAAGGTGAGAGGTTGCCAGGATCTTTTCTTTCCAAGGAGGGACAAATCTGGCTCATTAAGAGTTCCAGTCTTGCACTTAGGGGAGACCTTGGTTCAAATGCTGATTTTGACCCTTACTATCTATGAAGCCTTGGACAAGTTATTGAACTCCTCTGAGCCTCAGTTTCCTCATCTGTAAAGTAGCGGTAATAAACCACTTCACAGGGTTGTTGTGAGGCTCAAATAAAATAACAAGGTTACATTGTTTTGCAAATTTTACAGTGCTCTATAAATGCTTAATGATGATAATGATGATGAGCAACTTGAAATACAGGAAGGAGAGGGAGGTGTTTGTTATTAAGTGTTCATCTGGATACCTGTTTGGATACGTATTTACTCTGTTCCTGTCATTAAATTTGGTGATAAATAGGAACGTCAATGAAATTATTTCCTATGTTAAACAGAAAGGTCTTGACTTGTCTTTTCAAGGAAAATTCAGAGAACTCTTTCATTATGATTCTGTGGAAGTCGCTTTAACATAATGGTCTTTGCTGTGATTCCAGAGCCGACTGACCGCAAGTGCAGTAGGCCAGATTGTGGGGCTTCGCTCTGAGGAGATCAAGCAGATTGTCTCAGAATATGCCGAGAAGGTACGTGGGGGAAGCCGAGTGGAGACCTTTTCCTCAGGTAACACCCAGAGGTGTTGTTTATCTCACCAGCTGGGATTGGGGCTGAGCTGTGATTCATTAACCTCAGTTGTCAAAAACAAATAAACCATGTCTTGCCATGTAGAGCAATGAGGTTTTGCTGATTAGCTAAATTAATTTTGTTCTTTAGCTGCTGTGTTTGTAGAAATACGCAAAGAAAACCTGTCTCTCTGAGCAATTAATCCATATGATATATCGCTGCCTGCCGCGAATTCTGAGCATTTGTCCTCCTCTACCAGGCTCCTTGTAGCTGTGTTTGGTCTTGGTTTGGTGACAGTGGTGAGGAATGGAGCCTTGACACTAAGGAGATAAACTCCATAACTCAGCTGAGCCCATGGCAAGATTTCTTCCGCTGCTTTATTAAAAAGGCATGGAAAGAACAAAAACCCAAGAGTCATATTTCAGTGTTAAGATTTCTTATGTTCTAAGAATAGGCAACAGGACCTTGAATGTCTCAGGGGGAGACAGTGATTAATCACCTTGCAAACAACTGATTCAAGTCAGGCTGAGATTATGGCATGTCTGAAATCAGATATACAGGACACTGCACTGCATTCTTCTTTGCACAGGCAATTTGTCCTCTCCGACCCCCAAACATACACTCAGTCAACAAGTATTTATAAAGCTCTTACTATATCTCAGTCACTGTTCTAAGTCCTAGGGATATAAAGTCAAAAGGGAAATAGCCCCTGCCCTCAGGGACCTTGCATTCTAAAGGAGGAGACCTCAGTCTCTATTTCTCTCTCTCTTTCTCTCTCTGTCTCTCTCTTACTCAGTCTCTCTCTCTCTCACACACACACACACACACACTCACTCACTCACACATTATATCTTCCAACTTTCCCTCTTTTTTCCAGAAGCTGTTAGAGCAACAAATGAGCAGTGTTCCTCAGCTCATGTGTAATATTCTTCTGATGTAATTGCACCAGCTGGTGTATGCAGAGAGTGAGTGCCTACTCATTCTTGGAGGTATAATCGGCCATTGAGACAGCGGGCAGCCATCTCCATGCTTCACTGTCAAGTGTGGCCCTTTCTGAAGGTGACAGCTGATAAAATTGGTAGGAGCTTTTCTTCAGCAGGTGGTAGGTAGTGTTTTGGTTTGTCCCTACTATCTTCTTTGGCATCCACACATTTTACAGTCTGTTGTGCACAAAAGTAAGGGTTTTATCTGAAATGGCTGCTTGGACAGAATTGTTTGGGGCCTTGTGCATCTGAGATTTGACAAGGAAAATGGATTTGGGTCACACTTGAAAATCCGTTAATCATGAAGCGTAACACAAAACATGATAAATGATGTGGAGGTGGTTAAAGGAGTGATTTAACTAATAAGTGTGTGCATTGTGTTAGCAGGACTCATCTCAGGGACATAAGCTTCTTTTGATACATTCCATAAGTCTTATGAACTATGATCTTTTAGCTTAATGGAAGAGAATAAGCATTTATTAAGCACCAGCCATGTGCAAGGCACCATATTAAGCGCTTCACAAATATTTAATTTAATCCTTTGGCCATGGTCTCTCTTGAAAGATTGTGCCCAACAATTCACTTTCACAAATCTTTCTTTGAAAACAGGAGTATAAATTCATTAAGCATATTAAAATTTAAATGATTTAAATTGATCATACTGGGGAAATACTATTTTCAAGACAAGTATGCAAATTATTATTCATAGTCAAAATAAGAATTCATTCCATCAGGTAGAACTACTTTGTGTGGAAATCTTAGCTTTAACAATTTTTGACAGTAAATCACAGGCAGAGAAGACACATGAACTGAAAGGAAATGAATAGGTCTAAGGTTCTTGAAAAGAAAATATACATCTCCCCAACTTATTTAGAATAGAGGAGAGGCCTATATCCTACAATAAAATTAACTCCAGGAAGATTAAAAGAGCAATAAAAAGAGCTTTCCTAGGGTCCCATTGGACCACTCTTTCTGGATGTACTGGAGGTCCTGAATAGGCTGAAAAAGCAAAAGAGCTGCTGTTTTGGCACCATATAGAATTTTGTTTCTCGGAATTATCTTTTTTTATGCTGTCATCTCCAGGGTAAATAAACCCAGTTTCCCTTAACTTGTCCTTTTAATAATTTTGACTGCTCTTTTCTGAACTCGCCCTCCAGTTTTTCTGTATTGTTTTAAAAATGAAGTCAAATCCCAAATGAAGCTTATGTAATTTTTTGGTAATATTCATACTGTACTTTGGCTGGGAAGTCTTTAAAAGATGAAGTGGGTCTCACTCTAAGAATATAGAGTATACAAAAATCTATATTTTTAAGAGAAATAAGAGATGATTTTTTTTTTGATAAATGATTCCTCATTTTATATAAAAATTCATTAGGAATAGAGGTGTTTTAGATCTTAACCACCCTGGTGCAGATAAGTGTTTGTCTACAAATAATGAGTTATTTTTTGAAAGCATGGCATAGTAGAGGGCCTTGGAGTCAAGAAGACTTGGGTTATTTCATTCTTACCAGATTTGTGACCATGGACAAGTTAAACTCTCAGGGACTCAGGCAGCTTTCTAAGAGTGTAAGCGGTAGATGAGTTGCTGATCTTCATTGGTAGAAAAAATTTCCACACCAAGGAGTACTCCCACACTGAATAATGAAATCACAAGGCCCCCCAAATCACAGAAGCTGAGAATAAGTAGATATTAAAGCAAAAATGTTAGGAACCAGTGCCAACTGAAGAACAGGCAGCAGATAAGACACTACCACCTCCACCCCATATTCCTAATTTTACTTCTGTTCTCCTTTACTTTAGACCCATGCAATGTTAGGAATTATGTAGTACAATCCCTGTCCCCTGCAGCTATTGATGTTTTGACATGCTTTCCTTTGAAATAGGAAAGTCAGGGGAATTGCACTATGATGATCCATAGATCTCAGATTTAAATCATATAAGAGAAGTTTTGTGGAGAGAGGACTGGAACAGAGAACAGAATTCTCATGGTAGTGATTTTAAAAGACCTGCCTTTGTTATCCATGAAGTGAGATGATATCTCAGGAGTGCTCTTCTGTGATCAGAAATTGGTATGATATAATGTCACTTGACTAGAATTTTAGTATAGTGCTGGTGAGTCTTTCTTGGGTCCCAAGAAACCTCTTCTGGAATGGCATTAACTTACTTCTTTTCATGGGGCTGTGTCTTTGGGCTGTTCTGAGATGTTCTGAGATGAAACATAGTTTTTCCTTCTCTTAGAGTAGGAGTTATTTGTCTCATGTCTGGGTCCAGAACATGATTGCCAGATTGGTTAAGCCTGTGAACTGCTTAGAATAATGTTTCTAAATGTATAAAATAAAATACATAGGATTACAGAGGAAACCAGTTATATTGAAATACAACTATCAAACTTTTCCCAGGTTAAAAACTTAAAGAATATCTTGTCTTAATTCCTCTCTGAATGAATCTGGGGAACGTAGATCGTAAAATCTTAGAAGTAGCTTGGAAAAAACTTTGTACTGGGAATCTGGAGACTTGGATTCTAGACCCAGTTCACTACCAGCAACCTTGGGTGTGCAATTTCTATTGTATTTATTATTTTTATATTTAGTCTTTATATACTTAAACAGGGTACCTCGAAAGTCTTAGTGTGGTTTTAAACTTAAATAGCTTTAGTAGCTTAAAATGGCACTTGGGCTTTTGGGAAACCCTGTATATGTACTTGTTTCCCTGTTAAAAAGTGAGCTCCTCATGAGTATTTTGTAATCTCAGCTCTTAGACAGTGTCTGGTTAACTTTGGATTTCCTCTGCCTCTTCACCCTGAAGCCTGGGATTCACACATTGGAATTGCCCTCTACTCCTGTGCCAGCCTCTCCCTCTAATTGGATGGCTCTTCTCAGAACATCCTTTTGAGGAGGGCACCCAAGTCAGCCATGTGTCATTCCTCTCTAGGGTGTACTTTGTCTACCATATCCCTGAACAGAGCATTTGTATGTATTCTCAGCACTTAGTAAGCACAGAGCCTGGCACATAGTAAATGCTTATTAAATGTTTATTGACTAACTGTTCATAGTAGGTGTTTAATAAATGCTTCTTGATTGATTGATTATCCTTCTTGGGTCTTGCCTGATTTGTAAACTGAGGAGGTTGAACTTTGTTCATTTGTGCTTTCAATAAACACTGATTATATGTCCTGCTTTATTGATCGAATTAAAATTTCAAGTTATCTTTAAGGACAAGTTGAAGAGATGTGAGCTAGATCTTAGTGTTGTTAGGTGGATTGACTTATTTAAGTGACAAGTCCTAAAGAGTAATCATTAATGGCTTAATGTTGACCTGAAAGGACACCTCTAATATAGTGACCTGTGACCATTTCCTTGTGCTATTTAAAAGTTTTATCAGTAGCTGAGTTGTAGGCATAAATAGCCTGGCTCTTAGAATTACAGATGATACAGAGGAGAGAGGGATGATCCACATACTGAGTGACAGAGGCCACAACCAAAAGAGTCTCAACAAGCCAAATATTGGACCAAATTTAGTAAGATGAATTTAAATAGGAATAAATGGAAACTTTAACTTGGGGTCAAAAAAATTGATGTCAAAAGTAGACCGTGGGTTAGATAGCATGGTTATATAATAATTTATTTGAAAAACATTTGGGGATTTTTGCAGACTGCATGCTCAAGGTAAATCAGTAGTGTTGCTCTTGTCCTTGTCCAGACCTGTGATAGATCAATGTGATGAGCTCATGTAGTTTCTACAACTCCTCTGTAACTTAGACTGATAAATAATTTGCACATAATCACACAGTCAGCTGACTTAAAGCTAGGTCTTCTTGACTGCAAGGCCACCATGTTGCCTCTCATCAATTTGATATCATAGCTAAAAAAGCTAATGCAGTCTCAGGTTGCCTTAAGAGGAGATTATTGTATAGAAGTATGGACGTAATAATCCCATTATACTGTGGATGTTGATCATCTGGAGAGTGCCCAAAGGATGATGAACAGGATGGTGATGTGTTTGAAATCTTACCTTCTGAGGTAAAGAACCAAGGAAATGTGATACAGTGGAACTGGCATTAGCTTTGGTGTTGGATTAGTGTTAGATTTGAGTCCTAATTCTACTATTTGCTACCTGTGTGACTTTGGGCAAGTCACTTAACTTCAACATGTTTCAGCTGACCCATCGGGCCTTTGAGTGTCTGATTTGAATTATCATTCTATGAACTAGAGATGTTTAGTCTTGAAAAGAGAAGTTACAGAGAGAAGCAAAACCTGTGTACAAATAGTGGAAGAGTTTTCCTGTGAAAAACGAACTAAATTGTTTAGTTTCCCTCCAAGGAACAGAGAACTGGTGGGAGCTGAGAGAGTTGGGTTCAGCTTGTAGGGAAGCTACTCATATGGAGAATGGGCTGGGTTGGTATTTAGTTCCCTCACTTGAGATAGTCAAACACGGATTAGGTAGCTACTTGTAGCAAATTTTAAAGAAGGGGTCCTCGGGCAGCAAGCATTAATTAGGTACCTATTATGTTCCAGGCACTGAGCCAAGTGTTGGGCATAAAAAGAAAAGCAGGGCAAATTGGGCTAATCGATCCTTTCCGCCTATGTACTATGTGCTTAGCATAATTCCTGGCACAACGTGGATGCTTAACAGATGTTTGTTGATTCATTGTATGTAAAGCAGTATGCTGAGGGATATACAGAGTTTATATAAACAGTGATCAAGCATTTATTAAGCATCTACCACATGCTAAGCACTGTGGCCATATAGAAACAAATTTTTGTTCAGTCATTTTTTTTTTTTTGTGTCTGACTCTTTTGACCCCATTTTGGGTCTTCTTGTTAAAGATAATGTTTTCTTCTCCAGCTTATTTTACAGATGAGGAAACTAAGGCAAACAGGGTTAAGTGACTTGCCCAGGAACTAGTAAGTGTCTGAGGTCGGATTTGAATTCAGGAAGATGAGTCTTCCTAACTCCAGGCCCAGCACTCTATCCATTATGCCACCCAGCTGCCCACAGACACAAATACAAAAATTTTAGATAATCCCTCCTCTCAAGGAACTTACATTTTGTCAGGAGAAACAACATATATGCATATATAAGTGTATAGAGAATAAATACAAGGTTGTTACCAGGGAGAGCACTATGCTTTGGGGGGATATGGAAAGACTTTGTGTAGGGATGTTGCTGCTGCTATGTCTTGAAGGAAATGAGGGATTGTGTGAGTCAGAGGGGAAGAGGGGGTGCATCCCAGGCATGAGGGATGGCCAGTGAAAAGGCAGAGAGATGGAAGTGCAGAGCCCTGTAGGGGGAACACAGGGAAGTCCTCTTTACTTAGAGCACAGAATTTGGGAAGGGGAAGTTGGAAAGATAGTTTGGGGCCAGGTTGTGAAGAGATTTAAAAGCTAAATGCTGGGCTTTTTGTGTTATCCTGAAGGCACTAGGGAGCCAATGAAGTTTAGTGAATAGGAGAGTATTATGGTCAGATCTGTGCTTAAGGAAAATCACTTTGGCAGCTTTATTATGGAAGATGGATTGAAGGAAAGACTTGAGGCAGACATTTAGGACAGCATTGCCATAATGTAGGTGAAAGATAGTAAGGGCCTGAACTCAGATTGTTGCTGTGAGAGTAGATTGATGAGATTGAATATGTGTGAGAGACTGTGGAGGTACAAATGGCAAGCTTTGGCATGTTTGGATATATGGGGAAAGGGGGAGAGAGAGATAGAGAGACAGAGACACACACACAGAGAAAGAGAGAAAGACAGGGACAGACTGTGGGGGTAGAATTGGCAAGCTTTGGCATCTTTGGATATGTGTGGAAAAGGGGAGACAGAGAGACAGACAGACACACACACACACACACACACACACACACAGAAGTTGAGGGTGATGACAAGGTTACACACCTGAGAGACTGAAAGAACAGTGGTGCCTTCAACAGATATAGGGAAGTTTGGTAGAGACTTGTGTTTTAGAGAAAAGAGGAGTATTTGTCTTTTCAATGTATTGAGTTTGCAATGTCTGTAAGGCCTTCTAGTTTTAAATGTGTAGTAGGCAGCTGGTGATGTGGTACTGAAGCTCTAGAGAGAGACTGGAGCTATGAGTCACTGGCACAGAGGTAATAATTAAACCCACGGGAGATGATAAAGGCATCAGGAGAGAGTTCAGAGAGAGAAGAAACAGCCCATGACAGAACTTTGGGGAACACTCACAGTTAGGAGGTGTGATAGGGTGTCAGGAGTTGCAAAGAATGGGAATTAGCATTTGGTTTAAGAGTTTTAAAGAGGTCCGTGGTGGTATTTTTCTGAAGGATTTTGTGAAATTGATGAAAACTGAGTTATAGTGAGTCAAGGAAAGATGGCAATAAAAAAATATTGGAGGGAGCAGGTATACTCAACTGTATTGAGGATGTTACAGGGGAAAACTAGGAATGGAAGGGACAGGTTGACTGTTGTTGGTTGAAGTTCTTATATGTCTCTGTCTCTCCCAAACTCTCTACAGTACCATGTATTTAGTAGATGTTAAAGAAATTTTTTTTTCTGGAAAACATAATGAATTACACTTTCCTCTTCTTATTGTTGGGGGACCTACAGTTGAGGATTGCTGCATCTTCTGTCAGACACAATTCTTTTGTTGATCAGTATTGCTTACCTATTTTTCTTTGTTACAATAGAGATTTGATGGTGGTGGAAGTATATATAGAAAAAAGGATTGGGCAGAAACACGACATTAAGACAAGAAAAATAATATTTATTCATTTGTTGACTTTTTCAGCCTAGGGAAAAATTTGGACATAGGTAAGTATTGAAAGAACAATTGGAGGTGAAGGAAGATGAATATGGTAATGAAGCCCCTTTGTATGCAGAAGAGGGGAGGGAGGAGGGTGTTAAAAGAATGAGTGATGTTGAAGTTAGATTTTGGTACAGCATTAAAGGTTGAGTTATTGGCCTGACACCACGAAAAAGGAGGATGATAATTGGCCAGTATCTTTGACCTTCCCAAGATTTAAACAGGTCCCAGAGCGGAGATGGTAAATTTTGGCTGCCTCACCAAACTCCTTTTTATTAATGTGTTTCATTTCTGTCTTAGTTGGACAGATCATTTAGAAGAGAAGAATAGGGGAATTAGATTACTGTATTTTTTTTTTCATTTCCACTTTATCTTTGTAATTGTTTTAGCAGCTGACTGCAGTCCACACACTCCAGGAGGAGGAGGAAGCACCCTCCAGCTGTGTGTGGCTGTAATAAACAAGGAGCATCTGTGTCTTTGGGCCAGAATTTTCTGACAGAAAACAACTATGTGCAAAAGGTGGTAGTGAAGGAGGGGTTTGGGGTGCTTTTAGATGCACAGAGGCGCCCCAAGATCGTGGGGAAAAGCCCAAATCATGGCGCAGATCTGCCTGAATGAATTCAACTCAGATCTTCCAGCCAGAGAAAAAGTTTATTAAAGATAAGCATATAGGCCAGACTCCAAAGAAACCCCAACATCAGTGATCTAAATAGGGTTCAAGGTGGTCAGGTGACACTCACAAGAAAGAGCAGCATGAGGCAGTCTAGAAAGCTCAGTGTCTGAGTGGGGGCTGGGGCTAAGGTGGTCAGGCCAGGTGACACCCGTTACGGGCGGGCATGGGGTCTCATCCTCGTCTGAGTGGGGGCTGGGGCTAGGGTGGTCAGGCCAGGTGATGCCCTTTCTAGGCATGACGGGTCTCAGCTTCTAAGCTTGAGAACAGCTCAGCATCAGAATGGGGGAAAGGTGAGCCTTTAGTACAGACTGATTGGGGAGGGGCCAAGCAGCTTGGAGTGATGGGAGGAGGGGTCCAAGGAGTGGCCAAGCAGTTTGGGGTGAGGGGAGGAGGGGTCTAGGGAGATCTGGATGGGGGTGGCCAGCAAGCTGGGGTGAAAGGAACACTGGCGCCTAGCTAGGATTAAGGATGGGAATGGCCAGGAAGGAAAAACAATAGGAAAGCCAGTTGATGGGGGAGGTGGACCGTTTGGAAAAGGGTCCAGGTGAGAATTTCTGTTTGGAATGTCAGAGTGATTTGAGCAGACAATGAGAATAGATAATGAAGGGAGCTGGAAGGGGAAGTTTGCTTTCAAAGGGAAATAAGGCAGTTTCTAAAACTTTAAGGGTTTCCTGGGACTGGTAAACAAAAGTGAAGCCAGGTTCTTTTTGTCAAAGAGAGATAAGTGAGTCTACAAGGAATCTAAAAGTTTTAAGGTTTTTCTGGGAATTATAGGTAAACCTCTTCAGTAGTGGAAAGGAAGGAATCAAAAAAAGGGGAAGAAAAGATGATGCATTGGAGGACAGCAGAGTGCACCATTGAACTGGATTCTTTGTTTAAAGCCCATTCACTTATTAGAAGAAGAATTTGCTAAATGCTAAAAACTCTGAGTCCTCCCACCTTCCCTGAACCTGAATTAGTCTTTCCATTCTGTTTCTTCCTCTTTAATGTCAAATCATGTCCTTACCTTGCCTGAGAATTCATTTCAAAACTCAAGTACCCCTTCTTTTCTTTCTAGACTAATCTACCTCAGTTCATTCACTTGGGTCCCCCTGATATACTTACTTACTGCTTCTCCTTCCTTCAGGGAACTTGCTTGTCTTTTCTGTTTATCCCAGATCCTGATTTCTTTGTTTTCTTCCTGATTTCTCTTCCCTTAATAACTTGACCGTGACTTCTGATTGCTCCCTTTGTTTGATGCGAATTGGGCTTTCTTGACCCTCGACTGTCCCTTCATTCTGATTAACAAGGCTGTTACGGCTTAGTCACCCAGTCTCCCCAGTCTCCTCTCGTGGACAAAGGTGATGTATTATAAACTGGCCAAATAAGTGTTGAGGGTGTGTGAAATAGAGGAGAGAATAAAGTAGTAAATTTGGAAAGGGAGCTAGTGCTAAATCTTCCCATCAAGGTGAGATTTTTTTTTTAAAATAACCCTTAACCATTTATAGAACTCACAGAGAATTTGAAAAAATGATTTATTTCTACCTTGAGAGTGCTATGGTTCTTATTATGTCCTAGGGCTAGGCTAAAAGAAGACCCTGAGAGTTCCCTAATCCAATCCCTGACTTTGTTGGATTTGCTGACTGTGATCGTAGGGAAGTCCTCAAGAAAAGTAGGTATTTAAAACCTTTTTGTGTTAGAAATACAAAATGGGCCCCTTTGGCTGTCTAGTCTGCTGAAGCTTATGGACCTCTTCTCCATAAGCATGTTTGTTGCTTACATTCGTGATTGAAAGAAATGTTAAGTTCCAGTTAGAGGTTAGTGAAAATGAAGATGTAATTTTTTTTTTTCTGATCCAAGTTCGTGGATCCCCAAAAGTCCACTGGGTGGGGGGGGGTCTATGGACCCCAGGTTAAGATAGACACCTGTGAGTGAAGATGGAAGCTGAGAAACGTTCAGAAGTTATCCTTCAAGACATCCTAAATTGTGCTATTTGTAGAACAGATTTCACTAAAGGTAAATACTTAGTGAGGAGAAAGGGACCAAAGGATTTTGGGGGGATTTCTTAAAAGGTAAAGATCTGAGATTGCTCAGAAAGATAAGATGTACTATGAAATAATGATTGAACTGCCTGCCTGGTGTAGATGTTAGAAAAATCAGCAGCCCTTGAAAAGATTACAAAGCTGGAGTATATTCAGATTTATAAGGATTTGTAACTTTTTGTAACTACATAAAATGATCAGTAATTCACATATTTTTAAATGAAGGCTGTGAAATATGCAGCTTAATTCAAACAGTACCTCTGATTCAGTCTAGAAGGAAAATATTATTGATGCTGCATGCTGTACAGTTCACAAGTCAGTGTAGCTCTGGGCCAAGAACCCAAGCAGAGGAGGCTACTGAGATGGAATGGTATTCTCAGTAACTGCTGGACAGGATCCTACAAGCATAGAAACACCAACCCACTGTCAGCCTTAGCAGTACTTAGATGTTCCCAGGGTGTGAACTAAATGCACCAAAAGGTCTTTTTGCCCAAAAATATCCCCACCAGTCTTCCATAGTATTGAAGTAATTATCAGAAAGTGTTGTGCTAAGTATATTGACAACAAATAATTCCTCTAGGAAAGTGGTATAAAACAGAGGTATCGAACACTCCCAGGTACCCCAACCAGATAAAAATATAATTGGAAAATATTTAACAAAATAAAACAAAAATATAATAAAACATAGATAACATATTTTTAAAATAAGTCAGTGTGCTGCCACCAGGGATTCAGTTTCCATTTGTGTTTGACCTCACTGGTATAAAAGATAGTAAGAAATTTATGCCAAGAAAAGTACCTAGGAGCCAGCCTGGCACTGAGCCTCTCCAGATTTCCCTAGCTGCTTTTTGGACAGACACATAGCCCATTATTGGGCATCCAATTAAGCATTTGGTATTTGGTAAAATTTGCCAGAGCTAATGCTTTAGTGGCATACATATCTTTTGGGGACCCAGGAACCCCATTATGCTTTGGCAAAGGAATTGCTTGTGGTAGAAGCTAAATAAATGGTTGTGGAATGAATGAATCTGACTACTTAGCTTGGCCTAAACAGGAACAAGTCACAGGAACTTCCAGAGAATTAGCCAAAGAAATCAATAAAAGTGACATGGCACCTAAGGCACCTAGGTGCTGTCAATGATCAGAGCATCTAAAAAAAGTTTCTGTGTGGAATATATGAAATACTGTAAGATTGTTTAGAGAACATTCTAATAAGATTTTCTTGGGATTCTAGTTCAAGAAAGCTTACCGTACTATCTAGATAGAAGAAAGAAACTATCAGTGGGAAAAAAAGCCTGTGTTCTTATGTTTTTTTTTCTCAGGACAGAGTTTTTCTTATAGAAGGAATAGATTTTCCTTAACAAATGATGGAAAATTACCTCCCCTTAATTAAGAAATCCCAGCAGCCTTGCTTCTAACCTTTGGATTTTAAGTGTCATCCTTTGCAAATTAATCAGGAGCCTAAACAAGTCAGGGATAAAGATTGCTTCAAGGGCAGCAGAGGACTTCAGATAATTAGAGACTAAATGAGTTAAAGAGAAAATAAGTAGGACCGATGCCCAGTGAGAGCATTGTCTTGTGAACACTACAAAAAAGCTTAGCTGGGCAGTCTCTTCTAGTATTTTATTTCAGACTATTCTTGATAAAGGTAGATTCTCCCTTCCCCCTTTATTAATATACTGTTTTTATTTGGTTATTTGGTCTGACATAAATGTTGCTCTTGCATTTTGGCTGCTCACATATATTGCCTAAGTTGGGACAAGGATTCAAGAGTAAAGTTGACTGCCTACTGTTCGTTGTTGCTGTTTTCAAGCTGGCAATTCCCAACCCTGGGTTTACCACCCAAGTGTGGGTTGCCAGTCATGCCTAGTGATGTTATGAAAAATTCTCAAAAGGAAATTAATTCTGATCTTAGAATATATAGCAGATCTTTTGCTTGGAGAAGCAAGGACTTAGACTTTTGGGGAATTGGATTTTCTGAATAAAAATTAACTATTTTGCTGATATACTAGTTCTATGGCTTTACACAAGTCACTTATCTATTCAAGGCCTCCATTTCCTCACCTGTAAAATGAAAGGGTTAAATGCAGTGATCTTCAAGATCCCATCAAGAACAACGAAAAAAACTCCTCCATGATTCTATTGCCATGTGTATGTATTCTGCTAAACTTACTCTGATAATTTACTGTAGGGGTGGTGGACCCTGAACTCTCAAAGGCTATTGCCAGTGATGTACAAACTGTGTTGGGTGCTATCTACTTAGAAAGGCTTCTAGCTTCAGCCTAGCAGCACATTGTATGTCTGCTGCATAAGAACTAGGCCTAGCTGAATTTGGAGAGTCTTATCACCAGATTTACTGCAGGGTGATGAGTTCTTCTATCACAGTATCTCTGGCAGATTATCCTAATAAGTATAGAGGGGTTTAGGCTCCAAGTTAGTGGAGGATCCATGGAGTGTTGAAAAAAGGTCTGTATTTCATAGAACAGTTTCTGCCTCTTAACCATGACTCCTAATGTTTTGATTTCATTCATTTTTCATAAATCTGATAGTTCTCATTTAAAAAAAGGAAAAATACTAAAAAAAATTCTTAAATATTCTTATAGATCTGTATTTAATCTTTAAAAAAGTGAAGGTACTTAAAAATTCTCAAATATTCAAATGGTTCCATGATTTAATCTATGTGGATATTTCTTCCAGTGATGAAGATTGCAGCCAGTGCAGGCCTATGCATTTGTATTCCCCTGTAAATTTGACACAGCAGGACCACCTGAGGCATAAGGGCTTTCCTCACTTTTTCTTGACATCCTGAGGACTCCAGTAGATCATACAGTCTGTCTATCAATTATTCTTCCACATGACTAATGTATCTTCTTTGTTGATTGATTGATCAAAAATCATTTATTAAACACCAGTTATGTGCCAAGGATGTGCCAAGTACTAGGGGTAGAAATGCGAAAATGAGAAGGGCTCTTTGTCCAGTATGACAGGGGAAAGATAAGTGATTGTCATTAACATCATTTTCATTTTGATTGTAATAAAAAGGCCCCTCCCTCCCTGGTTGCCCTGGTGGGGTCAAGCCAAGCCAGGACCATCAAGCACATAGGCAGACCCTCAAGGCAGGTAAATCCCAGTCCAAGTATGATTCTCCACCCTGCCTATCATCCACCTCACCCTCCCTATTACACAGCTCAGTGCTGTGACAAGTCCTTTTCCCTATTTGCCCCTCCGTCAAAGTTCTTTGAAAATTTTTAGCTAGCTTCGGAAACTTGATGGGAAGAAACACAGTCCTTTATATGATGCTTAGTTCTAGACCCTGGCTTGTTGCTGGTGCTCTAACAGCCATTTGGGGACCGCAGACTCTGTGTTGTCCATCAGAGTCTGGATATAGCCCCTGATTGTGAGTTAACACTGCAGACTGAGCTAATTCTGTGTATTGCAGGCACCTTAGCAGAGTGGAGATGAGGACCCTCCTGGTTCCAGGGCATCTGAGCCCCCAAATGGTGCTTCTTGATGGCTTAAATTTCATTGATAGCATCTGTTACTCTGCTTTTCCTTCGTTGTTCCTTATTTAATGATATTATTGAGTTGTTTCAGTTGTGTCTGACTCTTTGTGAATTCATTTTGTGGTTTTCTTGGTAAAGATACCATAGTGGTTTGCCATTTTTTTCTCTAGCTCATTTTACATATGAGGAAATTGAGGCAGACAGGGTTAAGTGACTTGCCCAGAGTCAACACAGCTGGAGTCTGAGGCCATATTTGAACTCAGAGAGATGAGTCTTCTGGTTCCAAGCGCAGTGCTCTAGCCAGTGCACTGCCTGGCTGTCTGTAATGTAGGAGCTTGCATATTCCCACCATAATCTCTCCGTTGCTCTTTGAGTGTGTTTCATTTTAAAGTTAATTGTTATTGATACCTTGTTTTTATATAACTAACTTTTCCCAGGATCCTTCCTTCTTTCCCTCCCAGAGGGCCATCCTACATAACAGATAATATTTTGTAAAGAAAAAGAAGAGAAAATAAATTTTAAAAAACGAATCAATACAAAAAAAAGGAATATATGCATTGTTCCCCATTGGAGACACCCCACCCCCCATCTGCAAAAGAATAAGGTGTGTGCCTCCTCATATCTCTTCTTTGAGCCCGTATTTGCTTTTTGTATTTTTGCAACTTCACTTTTGCTTATTTTGTGGTAGTTCTTTCTAGTTATACTGTTCCCAGTCGTGTATACTTCTCCATCACTTCTTGTTAAGTCCTTGCTTCTCTGCATTTATCATTTGTTATTTCTTGCAACACAGTAACATTTTATTAGATCTAGGCACCACAGTTTGTTTAGCCGTTCCCCAATTGATAGAGATCTACTTTGTTTCCAGTTCTTAGCTAATATAAAAAGCATGGTTATAAATATTCTGGTGTGTATAGGGACTTTCTTCTATCAATGACTTCCTTGGCATATATGCCTATTAGTAGAATTTCGGAGACAATGGGTGAGGACATCTTAGTCACTCTATTTGCATGATTCCAGATTGCTTTCCAAAGCAATTCCAAAATAATTGTACTGATTCACAGCTGCATGAACAATGCACCAATGTACCCATCTTCTCACAACTCCTCCAACACTGAATATTCCCATCTTTTGTCATCTTTGTCAGTTTTCTGTCTTGGGGTGTGATCCTCATTTTTAATCCATTGGAGACCCTAGTGTTCTAGACTCATAGCTTTATAGTAATAGGTGAATATTTGTATTTCATCGGGGAGGAGTTTGGGATCATTAAAAACATTTTACAGTCTCCTAAATGCAGCCCAAACATCAACTAATTCCCAACTCATTTTCCCTTTGCAATACCTGTGTAAAACACATATATTGATAGATGAGCTCTGTATGTTGTCCATCTAAACTTGTGTTCAGACTAGATAACTGTCCAGATTATGGCACTTGACTTTTTTTTTTCCCTGTGAGGATGGTTAGGCCCAGAGTCTTTGGAGTGGTTCTAGACCTTATTTAGGAAGCTCTACAGTATTGCAGGGCTGGATGCAACCAGCATGATATCATCAGCAAACGAGAACATCTGGAGGTTCCTACCCTCTATAGAGAATTGTTCTTCCACATAGACTCCAAACTGGATCTCCTCCATGACAATGACGAACACCTTTAGCGAGCGTTCATCTCATGCTGCTTCATGCCTGATAATTAATGATCAGAGGGTCATCAGATAAAGTTATCTCTCTTCTTATAACTTTCAAGGATTCTTTTTATGGTCAACCAACATTATGGGCAGTGGGATCTTGTAGCTATGCATGTTATAGACAGTTAATAGAAAAAAAATGTGGTCTACTATGTAATATTGTTTTCAGAAGCCTACCTGTTTCCTAGTAATAGGATGGCCCTGGTGCATGATTAGATTATTTTCACCAAAACTTTATATTAATGGGGAAGTAGGTTTATAGTTTGTTAGTTATCGATCTTTTCTTGGAATTCTTTCCATTTGATGTTAACTAGGTCTGAGATTTTTTTCCTACACCTTTATCGGTTCCCCACTTCAGCTATCTTGGAAATTAATCCTACAATGCCCTCACAGTTGTTGCCTCCACTACAGTTCTCTTTGTATGTTTTTGTTTGTTTGTTTGTTTTTTGGCTAGGCAATGAGGTTAAGTGACTTGCCCAGGGTCACACAGCTAGTAAGTGTTATGTGTCTGAGGCTGGATTTGAACTCAGGTCCTCCTGAATCCAGGGCCAGTGCTCTATCCACTGCACCACCTAGCTGCCCCCACAGTCTTCTTTGTATCCTTGGTCTGCTACAGCTGCTTTTCCCTCTTCTTTGTTGTCTTCACTTCAACCTCCTTGTTAAGCACATCTGCAGCTGTGCTGTTAGTCCGAGCATGATGACTCCATTTTCCTCGATTGTGAAAAAGGTCTGTATAAAAATCATCGCAGATCTTTGTTATAATTGTCTTTGGGTTCGTTTGCTACACATACTTTGGTTTGGGCTTCTTAAGGACTTGAAGTTTTCACAGATTTTGGATAACTGAGCAATGCAACATGTGTATGATTGAATTTTTTCAACTAAATGAATATTTATTGTGCTAAGCAGATTTGAAAAAGAAAAATAGTCCCTGCCCTCAAGGAGCTTACAATCTAATGGGGAAAGATGACACACAAAAAGAAGCTGGAAAGAGTAAAGGGGGAGGCGAGCAGGGGGCTTCTTGCTCCAAGAAGTTCAGACCAAGCAGAGCTGCAATTGGAAAGTGGAGTGGTCTGGAAAGTCTGGGTCTAGCCATCTGTAAAGGAGAGCTTTGGGTAGAGTTGAGTATCCAAGGCTGAGTTAAAAAACATGATGGGGAGATTTCCATTTATCAGCTTATCCTGGAAGGAGCATATTGTTCTGTGGAGTTGAGACTCAGCAGAGTTACAGATGGAAAGTGGGGTGGATATGAAAATGAAGAAAATATTGAAATCAGTGCTTATTAACAAATCTTCAACCCGGATGGAGATGCTAAAGGGTTCTTTTCTAGTTAGCATTTTTAGCATATTTAGATGAGGACAGAGAAAAAGAATAATAATAGTAGTAGCTAACAAACAATGCTTTAAGGGTTGTAAAGCAAAGTACATGTATTATCTCATTTGATTCTCACAGTGACCATGTGAGGGAGGTGCTGTTATCCCTATTTTGTAGATGAAGAAATTGAGTCTGAGATAGATTAAATGACTTGCCCAAGATCACACAACTAATAAATATTTGAAGTAGGATTTGAACACAGATCTCTCTCACTCTTGAGCTCTCACTACACAGCACAGCTTCTCAGATAACACTAACCTGGAAAGAATATGGTAAAGGTTTTTCAAGAGAATCTGGATTGAAAATTATTTTGGTAGACCGGGATGAGCGATAGTCAACAAGATGAAAATTTTACAGTAAATGTAAATTTTACATTCAGGGTTTTTAAAGATAAAATAAATTATATAAGTACAGAAAAGGGAAGAGACCTGACTTAATAACAGTTCATATGAAAAGGGTCTGGGAGCTGTAGTTGACCTTGAGCTCAATATGAACCAACAGACATGACCACTGGGAGTCTGAAGAAAAGGTGTAAAAATAGGGATAGGGATTGCACCTGTGATTTCACTGTTTAGGGAATTTCTGAGTGAGGAAATTCCATTTAATAATGAAGGATAGCACTTTCTCTGCAACTTAGAGAGTTTAGAGCAGTGGTGTCAAATTCAAATAGTAATAGGGGTCACTAATCTGTACATAAGGATTCCTGCAGGCTGTTTAGTGGCTTAGTTTTAAAATGTAAGGTTATTTATGTTTTGTCATCTTTTTATTTTATCAGATATTTCCCAATTACATTTTAATCTAGTTATTTGGGAGTGTTGTGGGCCAGGTATTTGACACTTCTAGTTTAAAGCACTGAGAGAGTTTCAAGTGACTTGCCCAGGGTCACATAGCCAGTTTGATGTGTCAGAAGTAAGACTTGAACCCAAATCTTCCTATCTTCAAGGCTGACTTGTTAGCCACTGCACATGCTGCTGTCATGCAGATAACTGTCATTATCTCCCTGTCCAGAACAAAGGAAGAATAGGCCCACTACACTTGCGCCAGTTGATGTTAGACAGTGGCTTGGGTCATTGAGAGGTGTCTGCTGTTAGCCATCTCTAGGGTAGGGATGGGGTGAAGAATAAAAGAAAAACTAAAAGAAAGTGACATGCTAACTTTATTATATGTTTAAAAGGAATAGCAAGTTGTACATAATAGATTTGCATCTTTTTTCTATTCTGTTACGTAAACAGTTGTTGTATTTCTTAAGTTCAGAATAAAATAAATTTTTAAAAAATGATCTGCTTAGGGTCACATAGCCTGTAGGTATCAGTGGCAGAACTTGAATGAGGTTCTTCTTGACCAAGGGCAGCTGTCTCTCTGTCCACCCTATTGTGCTGCCTCAATAGACTGAGGCTCAGAGAAATCAAGTGCTTTGTGTAAATGACAGAGGCAGGACTCAGGCAAAGTACTTTCCATCACATACATTTGCCTTCAGATGTTTGAAGATCTTCTTAATTGTGTGCTTTAGAGCAACTCAATATAAGTTAAGTCTTTCACGTCCTAACCTTGGAAGCTACTCTAAGGAAGAATTTTTTTTTTTACTAGCATGTAGTAATGCAAAGCACTATTTTAAATATAACTAATGATAAGTTCTTATTGATAGCGACCTTGTTAAGATGTGAATTTCTTGTCCCTAGGAATAGCCAAGGATATTTTAAAAGGATTTCCACATTAGGGGTCTGCTTGGTGGTACAGGTGGATAGAGTACCAGCCTTGGAATCTGGAGGACTTGAGTTCAAATTCACCTTCAGACACTTACTAGCTGTGTGACCCTGAGCAAGTCACTTAACCCCAATTGCCTCCCCAAAAAATAAAAATAAAAAAAAAATTTCCACATTGAGAAAAAATGAACATTGGACTAGAAGTCAGGAAACCTGGGCTCGTCTGCAGTTTTCCTAGTTGCGTGGCTTTGCACAAGTAACTTCCCTGATCATGGGTACTTCTAATTCTTAAGAATCTATAGTTCTGTGTTTCAAGCCCAGCTAATATAGAGGTCTCTTGTTCCCTTGCACAGGATAAGCATTTAACATACTTGATAAATTCAATCAAGATTAAGATTATTGACAAGTAAAGAGAATTTTTTTTTAAAAGTTATAGAGTTCACTCTTAAGCCACTCAAATCTGAGCACCCCAAGAATTACAACCCTAGCGTCACATACTATCCATGAATATGAAGACAACTTTAATGCCTAGACCATGATGAACATTCTATCTTTCAAATTTGGGATATGAATAGTACTTTCCTGTCTTGAAACTGTTGAGCCCACATGAGAAATGCTTTAAAAGTCCCTGTTCACAGCATATTCATAGTGCAAGGCGGAAATATGTTTTTTGGACATCATCAGTGAGGGACTTTGTTTTGCCTGACTGTAGATGTTTGTAACAGGGTTCTGTGGGTCCGTTGTTCCACCTCCCCCTGCATTGAGGCTGTGGGGGGGGGGTTGGATATGGGGAAGATAAGGCAGATTTTTATTGATTGAAAAAAGTTTTTCTAAGAACATATTTATAGACATTTAGTCCTTGTGGAAAGCACTACATTTTGCAGAATTGAAAGGAAATCTGTGCAATATGTCCCAATGGATTTATGTTGTAGTTTGTTTTTGAAGTCTGAGGTAGTTTAGCCCTTTGTTTAGCCCTTCTCTGTCTATCCCTCTTCTTCTGCCACCCCCCTCCCCATTTCCCCTTTTCGATGGACACAGCAGACTGGCAGGATTAGTTGCAGCTGCTCCAAGGATATGTTTCTATGTGCTTATTTCAGTTTGAGTGCAGCTCAGAGCTCTCTGAATACATGTGAATGGCTCGTGGCTTTGGGGACAATGTTTAGAATGCATAATGAGAATCACTTGATGGATTGTATGTTTGACCAATAGAGCAGTCAGCTTTGGCCATCAAGGGGGGAAAACTGTCTTCGTTTCAGCCATTGAAGGAGCTATTTTAGCTGTTGAAAGATAGCTTCCCATTACACAAAAGTCCCTATAGCACCATCTGCAAATACAAAGGCAAATGGAGAAACATACGATTTAAATGCAACTTATGCTCACTCATCTGAAAATTATTCATTTTAATTAGGCTAAAGAATACTAAATATGGAAATAAGATACTTAATGCTCTGGGATTAATGTTGTTGCTGCTTTGCTAGTGCATATTGTATCTTAAGCAAATCTGCATTGCAATGAGAAAATACTTCTTTAGCAACAATATGACTTCTAGTCACCAAGTTCTCTTTGGCTTGTAAGTTTGTTGTTGCAATAGATAAAAGTAAGTTTATATAGATTTTCCCATTAAACATTTACTATGCCCAAAAAAGTATTTCTCATTCTGCATCTCTACTCAATTATTCCTCTTTGATGAGTGTGCCATCGAAGACTTTATCCAAGGTATCAGTAAAAAGGCAGAGATTTTTGGTCTACTCCACTAGAAACCTCCCATCTTTTGCCTCTCTTTGTGTCCCCAGCGCTTAGCACGATGCCTACCACATAGTAGGCACTAAATAAATGTTTATTGACTGACTGCCACATTGGTATTGAAGAGTTAACACCTACTCATTGAGTTCCTGCTCCAGGTTTATCTCTAAAGCTAAAATTTAAAGATTTGTTACCAATTTGTTTATACCAGCTAAATTAGAGCACACTGCTAATGAGGCCAAGATAAGGGTTTGAGTTCCAATAGGCCATTTTACCTTATCATAGAAGAAACATTGGTTCATAGCCAGACCATATCCCAGCTGGGGCCAACACTGAGGGTCCTAAGTTGTATCAGGCAAAGGAAAAAGCATGACATTGCACCTATTTCCATTCACGGTATGTTTCCTATCATGATAAGTCCAGTAATGGAACATTTTTGTACAGAAAATACAGTAATTTTTTTAAATTGCCATTAATGATAACCTTTAACTTTAACAAATCCTTTGGCAAAATTTAGAAACAAAATACATTGTGCAGCATGAGGCATTCCTGGTTGATCACTGAGTTCTTAATCCTCTGTGTTTTTTCCTTCAGTGACTGTATCTGTTCCCATGACTTCAGCTGTCACCTCTGTGGTGATGACTCTCAGGTCTTTGTCTCTGACCCCCCAGCCAAGCTCTACTCCCGTATTCCAAACAATTGTGCATCTAGGTGGTATAGAGGATTGAGTGCTGTGCCTAGAGTCAGGAAAGATCCGAGTTCAGATCCTGCCTCAGACACTCACTAGCTGTGTGATGCTGGGCATGTTACTTTACCTCTGTCTGCCTCAGTTTCCTCAACTGTAAAATGAAGATCATAATAATAGCACCTACCTCCCAGGGTTGTTGCAAGGATCAAATAAGATGATATTTGTAAAGTGCTTTGCTAACCTTAAAGCGCTATATAAAATACTAGCTATTATTGTCAGCCATCATGCTACAGGTCTTTGGATGTTCTTGCAATCTTATGAAACTCATCCAAAACCAGCCTCGTTATCTTCTTCTAGTCCCAAACCAGCTCTCCATTCTGACAGACCTGGTCAAAATGTATTGATTTCAAAACAAAGGGTACGCACAGTGAGGACTGCCAGTGTCTAGCACAAATCAAGCACATGGGTGATGTGCTTGTCTAGTCTGGTCAGATCACTCAAGCCTGCAAAGTGATGTGAGTGACCTTTGAAGGCTGGGGCTGTTTTATGCCCATGAGGATAAGTGGATATAAAGTAGATACAAGGTAACATTGAGGAGATCCTTGCAGCTGTGGTTGGGGGAAGGGGGGGGTCATAGAGAAGGAGGCATTTGAGCTGAACTTTGAAGGAAACTTTGGGTACCAAGAAGTAGGAGTAAGGAAGAAGTGCATTCCAGGCATGGTCTATGCAAAGTCTTGGGCACAGGAGATAGAATATCACGTGTGAGGAACTGCAGGGCCAGTTTGTCTGTGGGAAGGGGGAAGTGAGGTGTCTGGTCCCAGAGGGAATTCAGAGCCAGGACAGTGATATGGTCAGATCTGTGCTTTAGGAATATCACTTTAGCAGTTATGTGAACAATGGGAGAGGAGAGATAAAACGAGACTGGGAGACCAAGTGTCCTTCCATAAAAGCACTACAATAGACAAAGACCTTTCACTCAACCCTGTTTCTCCGCTTTGATGATGGTAGATTTTGTGTTGTTTGTCCTATGTGCAAGTCTATAGAATGGGATAAATATGATCAAATTTATCACAAAATACTCCTAAACAGTTTCTTCCTATAGCTCCATCTATTGCTTTAAAATGATACAGAGCACATTTTGTTTGGGAAAATGTCATGAGATTGGGGAGTCATATTCATTTCTATTCTTACAGATGCCATGTCTCTAGATGTCACTTTAAAATGGTAATGTATGTGAAAGTACTTTAAATTTTTTAGTTGCTATACAAATGTAACACTACCATCATTATATCATCAAAACTATTAAGACATAGTCCCTGTAATCTGAAACAGACAACATTATGGAAACTTAATTAACTCATCAAAGATGAATACCTTAGGACATGGAGCTGAAAAAACCTGGTCTAGTTCAACCCATACATGTTTATTTGTTTTAAAACTCCTTATATGATTGTCTTTGGTTCTAGAAAAATAGTGAGTCATTCTCTTGCTTTTCCACATTACCAAAAATTCTCACTCTTATATTTAAAATGACGTGCAGTGTGCCTGGTATCTTTCAGGTGCTTATGTATCCAGGATGAAAAGACCTATTATTTTGTTATAATGCCACCAACATAAATGTGTGACCAAAATGATTAAGTCTGAGCCACAGTTCACCATAATTCACCTTCCAGTCAACATCCAGTTGAACAGTCACTAAGCACATAATAACCTAGAGCAGAGGTGCCTAACATTACCATGGGCCATTCACAAATGAAGCAGAACCAGATATATAATTGGGAAATGCCTAACAAATAAATAAAAATATAATAAAAGACTATTACATTTTAAAACTAAGTTGTTATGCCTCTACAGGGACCCTTATGTATGGAATAGTGGTCTCAGTTGCCATTTGAGTTTGACGTTATTGTCAATGCTATCATAGCATCATAGCGATTATATTATATTTTTCTTTTTTTTTATTGAATTTTATTTCACTTGTGTAGGGATCTCCTGGTGAAGAAAATCACTCTGTGAATGAAGATAGGCATCAGCTCTGCAGTTTATATGTTAGTTGCCTGGGACATAAAGGATTAAGTGGCCATAATCACACAGCCAGTATGCTTTGAAGCCAGGTCTGTCCTGATTCCAAGTCCAGCTTTCTATACATTACATCAAATTGCCTCTCAGGTTCTGTGTCTAAAGAAAACCGGACTTGAGAGCTAAAAGTCCAGGTATAGTCAGGTTCTCAATTCCACATTCTAAAGTATTCTTCCTGGGTGAGTCAGTGTTAATTTGGTTGTGTATTTGGGATGCTAGGAACTGCGTTTCCATAAATTATTTTAATAATATTGACACCACTTAACATTTTTAAGGCAGTTTTAAGTTTTCAGAGCACTCATATTTTTTTTCTTTTTTAATGTATTTGTCATATAATAACATTGTATGTTGTAGCCATCTACGTTGATGTCTTGTCATTCCCCTCCTCCCCTGATGGATCGTAAGCTTCATGAGGACAAAAAAGGAAGTCTCATCTAAACTTTGTTTCTACTCCAGTTCCTAGCTCAGTACAATGTGCAATGAATGTTGTCTTCAAAAAGACAGGCTCCCCAACTACAAGGAGGTGGCAGCCTAGTTAGAAAAAACAAATGAAAATGACTTAGAACACAATAAAAACAAGTCACATTTTTACCATGCTTTTTAACATCCAAATGAATACAAATTTATATTATTTGCTGTATGAGGGCAGAGAATAGGAGTCCTTATGGGGAGGATGGGAAGGGAAGAGATTATTTCCTGGCTTTCTGGATTTCTCCTTAGATTCCTTTCCCATGGGTGACATTTGAATGATGAGTGTTTCTATTTGGTCTCTCCTCAGTGTCTGTACTTTCCAGGAATCCTTTGGGTGAAAAGGCAGCTTTTTTTTGGTGGGGGGGAACCCAAATGAAAGCATTTTGCCTCTGGCTTTCTCTCTTTTGAAACCCAGATGGCTGCTGTTGGGGAGGAGACTCCCTTTGTTATAAAAAGAAAATTCCTTTCCTAACCTGGTGGTGTAGCCTGGGGGCCTTTGAGTTAAATCAAAGTCCTGGACCATTGTGAGTTTGCTGGGAAGGCTATGATGAGCAGAGCACTGTTTGTATTTTCTTGGTACTTTGCCCTGAACTGCTTTCTGATCCAGTGGGCAGGCTAAGAGTTAGAGATGTGGTGATAGTATCTCTTAGAACTGAAATGAATGAAAATTGAGCAAGAAGGGCAGGATGGAAAGGATCAGAGAAGGAGATAATTCTAATGAAACAACTGTCCCTGCCTGGCAAAACTCAGAGTAGTCTAAAGTTAGACAAACAAATAACACAAATAGAGCAATAAATCCAAGGCTAAATCCTGAACTCAAATATAGGGACATATTGTGTGTAGGGGTAAGCCCAATGAATTGGAAACTCTGTTCCAAGTATTAATGAATCATGAGTTATGAGGCTTATATAATTCTGTTTGTAGAGTCCAATGTAGTCTGTATACTCTAAGGGCTTTGGAAATCGGAGTCAGTGAATATAAATCAGATGTTAAAAGCAAAAGCTGAGACAAACTACAAGGAAAGAAAGTATTCAGCATATGGCCATTGGAAATTTTGGTGCAGAGGAACACGGCCAAAAATGATGATGATGTAATGAATGATGAATTTTAATTGACATTGTTGACAATTGGTTTGAAGGCCTGGTGGGACTTTTTCCTCCCCAGTTTTATTTTTATTTTCATTTTCAGAGTCTGTCTGTCTTAACTTTCCCTCCCTCCTCCAATCCCATCCCTGTGTTCTATGAATATTTTGTTGTGTCCAGAATTAACCATATTTTGACAAGCTCCATGAACAGTTGTTATGCAGAGCCAACTTCAGCTGCCCCAGAGGAGTTGATAGGCAAGCATAAGCTGGCATTTCCCAGAGTCCCAAGTTTGAAGGATAAAACTTGTGGAATACCAGATGGTTTGTTTTTCTGTTTTCTTTACCATGCATTATCCCAGGAGATAGAGAAACAATGTTCCTGACAGCTTTATGCAGTCATGCCCTGCTGATTATTTCCCACCTCTGGAGTTATTAGGCCATGATAATTCATCATCTACTAATGATGCTGCTAAATTATTCAAGAAATAATGAGTAATTGGTTGACCGAAATAGATGGTGAAAATGCAGCACCCTTGCTTCCTCTCTCATCCTATCATCTCTCTATAGGAAAAGCTGTTTTAAAAAAACAAAACCAAACCATGCAGCATAAAGTATATTGTAATTTTTAAAATTCTCTTTGCATTACTGAAGTTTTAGTTTAATAGATACATAAATCATATAGAATGTTAAAACTTGATAGGGCTTGACAGGCCTTCTGGTCTGATCTTCCTCTTCCCTTTCCTTTCTTTTCTTTCTTTCTTTTCTTTTTCTTTTTTTTTTTTTAAAACAAATAAGGAAACCAAGCCCTGGAAAGGTAAGTGACTTGTTTAAGGTCACACAACTCCCTAGTGGCAAGAGCTGAGATTAGAACTAGTGTTTTTCCTTCCCAGTGTAGAATTAACTATCTTTGGTGTGAGGGGGCAGCAGTAGTATAGTAGAGAATTGAATTTGGAGTCTGAATGCTTGGATTAATAGTTATGTAACCTTGGGTGATTTATAATCAGCCTGTCGGCCCTCAATTTCATCATTGTTCAAATGGCAATAATTACATCACCTACTTTATAGGTGGTTGTGATTATCAAATGAGAGTGTATATAAAGTGCATGGCAACTGTAAATCACTAAAAATGGCAGCTATTGTTTTTGCCAACATTATCGTTGTTATTAATAAGAATTGAACAAATATTTTTGTGCTGTTAATGTAAACTTTTTTAATAAAATCTGAGTTTTGTTGCCTTTTAAATTTGTCTTTAATTATGCTTATTTTGTTCGCTATTTGTGCTTTTACTTTTCTTCACTTCATATGTTTCTTCTCATACATTTGCTTGGAGATGTGCTTCTTATCAAGAGTACTTTAAAATGAAAAGGGAGAGGGAAGAAAGAAAGTAACTACAAAGAATGATTAATACTTGTGCCACAATGTAGAATAAAGCCCAATGTAGAATGAAAATTAGCAATGGAGATATTCAGTGGTTTATTTGAAATAATGGGGCAGCTAGGTGGTGCAGTGGATAGAGCACTGGGCCTGAAGTCAGGAGGACCTGAGTTCAAATCTGGCCTCAGACACAACACTCACTAGCTGTGTGACTCTGGGCAAGTCACTTAACCCCAATTGCCCCACCAAAAAAAAAAAAAAAGAAAGAAAGAAAGAAATAACCTAAGAAAAACAGTAATAGTGCTCATAGCCTAAAGTGTCATATTCATTAAATATTGGCAATAAACAGATTGAACTAAAAAGATGTAGATAGTTCTAAGGGATACTATCTAAGGGATACTATCATTACATCTCTAACTAAAAATCTCTTAATGCAGAGAGATAAATTCAACTTTATAGGTGTCACTGAGATTAGATCAAGGTGTAATGCTCTCAACAAGGCAGTTCTAAGGGGGAAAAATGAGAAAACTATTTAAGTAGACTTGGATACAAAGGAAGCTTCAATGCACCTGGATTTTTCAAAGATACATGTAGAAGATAGAAGCAATGGCACAAGTAGATCTGAGAATGTAAATCTGCATAGATCGGCAACATTCCTGTATATCACAAACAAAACCCTGCAAGAAGAGATAATCAGAGAAACCCCATTTAAAATAACTCTAGACAGTATGAAGTATCTGGGAAAGAATCATCTGCATAGAGATAATAATTTGATCCTTGGGAGCTGATGAGATCACCCAGTGAAAATAGTATATATTGAGAAAAGAGCTTAGTATATAGCCTTGGGGGACACTCCTTGTTAGCAGGCATGATTTACTGGATGAAGATCCAGCAAAGGAGACTGAAGAGAGGCCAGATGGTTGGGAGGAGACCCAGGTGAGAGTAGTGTCCTGAAAACCTAAAGAGAAGAAAGTATCAAGGAGGAAAAGGTGATCAACAGTGTAACATCCTGCAGAGGTCAAGAAGGATCAAGATTGAGCAAAGTTCATTAGATGGGACAATTAAGAGATCACTAGAGGAGAGAAAAATTGTGAGCCAAATGCTGAACTCATTGAGGAAAGAACTGTGTGGGGACAGCTAAGTGGCACAGTGGATAGAGCACCAACCCTGAAATCAGAAGGACCTGAGTTCAAATCTGGCCCCAGACACTTGACACTTACGAGCTGTGTGACCCTGGGCAAGTCACTTAACCCTGATTGCTCCCCCTTCCCCTGCCCCCCAAAAAAGAAAGAAGGATGTGCCCTAGAAATCTGTATATAAAAGCTACCAGGATTGGGTGTTAAATATAGATTGAATGAATCTCAAAAGAGAAAAGATTACTGAGTGATGGTGGTAGAGGAAGAACCTGGAAATGGCATGGGGGAACAAGGAGTAATTCAACTCTGCCAGCTCAACCAGTGAGTTGGGGTGTATTGAAAGTGCAACCAGTATTGCAAAGAGTGGCCAGGGGAGCTATCATCAGGAGGGTCACACTGGGACTCAGTGAGTGCAAGAGAGGTAGAGGGAACAAGTCTTCGTCTTATCTCTGGGACTAAATACAAACTCTTCTATTTGTCATTTAAAGCCCTTCACGACCTGGCTCAGCCTGCTCTTCCAGTCTTATGCATTACTACCCTTAATGCACTCTGAAGTGTAGCCAAACTGGCTTTCTTGCTTTTCATACAAGACATCCCTCTCTCATCTCTTTGTCTTTGCATACACTTTCTATTCATGCTTGAAATATAATATGTGTCTCTGTCTCTTAGAATTCCTAGTTTCCTTCAAAGCCTAGCTCAAGCATCACCTCCTTCATGAGACCTTTCCCCATCTCTTCAAATGCTAATGCCTGCTTCTAAAATTTCATCAGTCTACTAGCATTTATTAAATCCTTTCCGTGTACCAGACACTGTGCTAAACACTGGGGATGCAAAGAAAGGCAAAAGACAGTCCCTTCCCTTGAGGAGTTTAGAGTTGAGTGGGGGGAGATAACATTCAAATAGCTATTATATAAACTAGATATTTGGTTAGTAAATTGGAGATAATCTGTAAATCCTAAGATTAAAGAGGATCTTTAAAGTCTTCTTGCTGAAGGTTGGACTTTAGCTGGAACTTGAAGGAAGCCAAGGAGTAGAGATGATGAGGGAAAGAGTTACAGATATGGGGGGCAAAAGGTGAACATGGAGTTGGGAGATGAGGAGCTGTGTGCAAGGAACAGTAGGAGGCCGGTGTCACTGGATTGGAGTATGCTTGGAGGGAGAGGAGAGGTGTAAGATATAAGAAGACTAGAAAAGTAGGAAGGGACCAGATCATAGAGAGCTTTTTTTTTTTTATGCCTTTTTTATGGTGAGGCAATTGGAGTTAAGTGACTTGCCCAGAGTCACACAGCTAGTAAGTGTCAAGTGTCAGAGGCTAGATTTGAACTCAGGTCCTCCTGACTCCAAGGCTGAAACTCTATCTACTGCACCACCTAGCTGCCCCTATAGAGAATTTTCAGAACCAAACAGAAGATTTTATATTTGATCCTGGATCCACTGGAGTTTATTGAATAAAGATCAAACTTGTGTTTTTAGGATGATTAATTTGACAGCTGAATGGCGAATAGACTGGAGTAAGGAGAGACTTGAGGCAGGGAGACCAATCGGAAGGCTATTGTAATATCCTAGGTGTGAAGTGATGAGGGCCTGCCTTAGAGTGGCAGGAGGGTCAGAGGAGAGAAGGGGACATCTTTGAGAGATGATAAGAAGGTTAAAAATGCCAGGACTTCACCACTGATTTGGTTATGGTGGGGGGAGGGTGAGAAAGAGTGAGGAATCAAGGCTGACACTGGGGTTTCTAGCCTGGGTCACTGGGAGGATGGTGGTACCCTGGACAGTAATAGGGAGCTTGGAAGATAGGAGGGTTTCAGGTGAAAGATAATGAGTTCATTTTGTCCATGTTGAGTTTTAGATGTCTCATAGACATCCAGTTTAAGCTGTCAACTAGGCAGTTCTGCTTACATGTGTAAATGTGTCTCCTGATAGAATGTAAGTTCCTTAAGAGCAGAGATTGTTTCATTTTAGCCTTTGTGTCCTCATCACCTCAAGCAGTGTCTAGCTGGGTCTTAATAAATGTTTGTTGATTGAATGGTTAATTTTGACAAAATTTTGTATACTAAATAAGAGTGTCAATATATACCTTCAGTTTGCTTTTTGACTTATTTATTCTGTCATGTAGAAGCCAAATGGTGACAAGGAATTATTAAGAAAACATTATCTTACATAATTTTGTAAGATAATTTTAATTTTAATAATAATTAATTTTATAATTTATAAACCATATAATTTATAAATTTATATTTATAAACCAAACTTCTAGAAGAGGTTGGTCTCTTTACAATTTTTTTTGCCTAAAATGAAACCATTTCCTAGAAGAGATGGGAGAAGGGGCAAGGAGTCTACTAGCATCAAAGTGGAGAGAGAAGAAAGTAGGAAGATAATAGGGTGAGAGGAGGTCAGAGAAAAGATGCTGGAAGTGGGTTATGGGACATGGGAATAGGATGATGGGAGGACCTTGTAGTTAGGAGATGGCACACAGGATCCCATCAGAGGAGTTAGTTGTTGGAAGGTAATGGAAATGTAAGGGTATGAAGAAGCTTATTTTGTTTCTTAGTTGGTAGTCTCATGAATAAAATAATAGTTTAATTTTATAATTTTAAATACATTTCTGTGAAATTTAATTGACAGGTAGAAGTGACTGAGGTATGTGGTTTTTAGGGGGAGGAAGGATGGACTGGACTCATGAGACATGTAATTATACCAAGTGAAGTTGACAAGTCACAGAATCACTGTTACCAAAGTTGAACATTGCTATGCCCTATTTGTGTGTTTTCCTCTAAGGCTTTTGAGGTACCTCATGGAAAGAGTTTAGTGGTTCTGTCTTCAGAGCATTTAACTTCATATTGAATAATCATATACACATATATTTGTATAGGTTGTATATTAATTCTCTCCTCTCTTCCCCCTCAAAAAATTAAGATAAGCTTCCTTGAAAGCAGATATTGTTTATTTTTATCTTTGGGTTCCTGTCACCCAGCACAGTTCCTGGCATATAGGGGCTTAAATGCTTATTGATTGATTGATCTGAATTTTACAAAGGGAACTTCTGTGACTGCTCTCCCTGTGCTTAGACTGACAGCCCAGAAGTTCTCTGTCTCCACTAGTAACAGTGGAATGTGTAATGCACAACTGAACTGTGGAGAATGTCTTAGCCATTGTGTCTTTTTCCTCCCATTTACCAACAGCAGTCAGAGCTTTTGGCTGAATCAAGTCCAGAAAAATTAGGAGTGACCCAGCAACATCGCCGAAAAGTCGCTTCTTTGAACAAGCAAATTCAACAGAAAACCAAACTTCTAGAAGAGGTTGGTCTCTTTACAATTTTTTTTGCC